>NC_081834.1:4157234-4482591 GCF_030867095.1 Alligator mississippiensis
TTGGTTAGTTTAAGAAACACAAATGAGATTACTTGTTATATATAAGTTCCACTAAATTCACGTGCTTGAATTTTGGAGCAAAAGGAGGCTAAGTTCTGGAACAAAAGGGGAATCCTTTCAAACCAACTCCAAAGCAGTAAAGGTGATAGACCATTCATCAGAGTGAGAAAGAAAATGATTTCCAACCTGTCACCCTGTGGCATATTTTGTATCTGCAAGGATAAAAGCGACCTTGAAGTTCCCCAACAATATCTGTCCCGTGTTATAGTCAAGTCTTAGGTTTACATGGAAATATTAGTATACTTCCTACTGTTCTAACTGGTTTATTGAAATACAGTACTGGAATAGGAGGCCTCAAGTTTGGCCAGCAGAATACTCTCTCTTTCTCTCAAACTGTCAACAGTTTTTATTTAAATAAACCTACTACTGAAACTCCACAGAATTTCTTTTTAACGATACAACCACAAGTTTCACAACTAACTGCAAGGTGCAACCTGTTCCACCCCAGCGCAGCAACCAGGCGAGGAGCTACTCTGGCCCACGGGAGTGTCAGGGTTTTATTTCTGCACAGATTATAATAATAACAATAACGATAATAATAATAAACGTGCTGGAGAAAGGTCACCCCAAACACTGAAATCCTCTATCCTAAGTGGAACAGCAAGGGTAATGGCAAGCTTGCCCTCACCTACTCACATGCCTTTCCCTGGCTCTAGAGACATCACTCGCAGTGCTGAAAAAGGCTAGTTCAACTCCTACAGCCCAGTAGACCCCTGCCTTGTATTGTCATTGACTCCACCACCACCAGCTCCTCATTTCAGGGAGGCCATGCAACAAGGAGCAGAGCGCAGCAAACCTCCCATCGCCGGGAGGTTGATCAGTGGTCAGTGTCGATCGTCCGATGTCAGAGTTCACGCTTGCTCGGAGCTCAGAACCCCAGGCCGAGCACATTTCTCTTTTTCGAACTAGGAAACATCCAGAAGGTAAGGACTTTTTAAAAAGCAAAGGCCGTTCGTTAGGCTTGCAAACCACAACTGCTCCCCTTTAAGTTGACTTCAAGTTAGAAAATGTTCTGACTCCAGCGCCAGAGACTACAAAGGGATTACTTGTGGTTAACAAGCCTCCGCTGCCCTTATTTAGTCTCTGCCACCAGACACCACATTAGACGTTCTCCGGACCGATCAGCCAAGCAGCACGTGTTAATAACCGGTGCCTTTGTTGGAAAGAACGTGCATTGCAGGCTGTCTCTGAGAGGCTCCTTGCTAATTTAGGTGAAGCAGTTGCTATCAACAGCAATCCAGATCGTTTCTGCTGTGCTGCTTTTTCAAGTGTTGATAACAACCTTTGGAAATTCCAAGTGACTCACGACTAACACCGGAGATTCAGACAAAAGAGCCTGCCACGCTGCTCTCCTCTCCAGCTTCAGCACTTACAGCAAAGTGCATTTCAGCAGCACCCCGTGTGCATCTTGCATTGTTTAAAAAAAAAAACAAAAAAAAAAGCCGAAAAACTAACTTGACTAGCCCCAAGACATCCAGAAGGCAGCCAACACTTGACAAAACCTGGAGTGGTGCCAGGGCTGCAGGCATATATAAGTTTTATGGCTATTGCTGCTTAAGAGTAAATCTCAAGTGGTCTATATCTACCAACTAAGAGTAACATTTAGAGAACTGATCCCCCGGACTGCCAGGGCTGTGAATGCAAAAAGCAATATCTAATGGGGTGGCCCAGCAACATGGGAAGGTCACCCCCTCTGTCTGGACTCATAAAATTAAAGGGCACAGTTGTACAGGTAGGGAAAACATATTGCAAAACCTACAAAGATCGTTTCAGAGACTGAATGCCCCACTGCCCATACAGCCATTCTGTCTACCTCTGTTTTTCCTCTCATTTATTCTTTTAACTATCTCTGGTTTATAGGTTGAATTATATAACCACTGCTAAGCTCTGTTCTGCACTCTCAGAGCCTTCAACTAAACTGAGGGGCATGGCCGCTGCGGCCAGAAGAAATAAAGCTGTTCTCACAGTTCGTTCCCGCTTCAGACTGATAGCACAGGGAGGCACAAAAGCAAACTAGTCTTCCATCAGCAACGTGGTGGGTCCCCAGACCCACTCTCTGAACCCATGCAGAGGGACTGCCATCATTCAGCTCCAAGTTCCTCAGGGTAGGCACTACATCTAAGTGCAGGACCGAGTCAAAACAAGTGCCTCGTTTTGGAGTCCCACTAATCACCTCAATCAGTGTGGCTTCATCTCTACCATCTGCCACTCTCCTTTCAGGCATTTTGTTGTGCCACCGGCTTTTGTCCTACTGTTCCTTACTTCTCACCCTCCTCTCACTGCCGTTCCCCTCCACGTACTCTCCCAAACTCCATCACTCAACACCCCGTTAACTCCCCCACCCTCCAGGCTCTCCTCATTTCAAGCTCCCCCCACACATCAGCCAGGGACTGACCTAGAGGATCCAGGGTTCAGCCTCTTCTACCACAAAGTTTTTGTGTGACTTGGGGCAAGTAACTTTGGGCCAGCTCTTGGGCTGTACCCCTACATGTGTTCTTGCCAAAACCTCATTAGAAGCACATACAAACCAACAAGAACTTATTTTTGCTTTCAAGCCCGGCTTGCTCACTTTGCTGGAGATAGCTTTAACTAGAACATATGCACTTTGCAGTGAGGACACGGGAATTAGTCATGTGCGGATGATCCTACTCCAATTGACAAAACAGAAAGAAAATCTGGGAACCTCTCAGCATAAAGAACAAGGGGACACACATCTTTAGACCAGTAGTTCTCAAACTCATTAGATTCAAGAAACCCTTCAGAAAATGTCAGTGTTTAGTTGTCACTTGTTTTTCACTAGGATTAGAAATATCCTACTACTACTAATAACGCTGTTGCAAAGAACTCGGAAAGATCACAACAGGTCAGAATAGTATAAACGCTGTGGATTCCTATGTGCAATCACTGGGTTTATCTTGTGAATCATGTTTGCACACCTAACGGAGCTAAACACTGCAAGGTACCCAGCAGCACCCTTGAAAGGAGCTCAAGGCAACCCAGGCTGCCACAACACCCTGGGTGAATCACTGCCCTACACATGCAGAGGCAACTGCAAAAGCAATGAGGTTACAGTAACATGGACAGAGCTTTGCTACCAAATGCTCAGATTTGGACTCTGGCTAAGCTAAAAAGCACACCCAAACCCAGTAGCCAACTGCCCAGATCAGCTCTAAAACATAAATATGTCCATTGGGTGCCTGCACATCCAGTTCCCTGTAGAAATCTGGACATAACAGTACCTCCCTCAAAGGGTGCTTCAAATGTTAAAGATGACAAGATGCTCAGATATCCATCATGAGAGTGGTCAGGTAAATACATTAGATAAACTTAAACAGCTAAAATGTAGAGAGTAGCTTTCTATAAGCGATAGATTGATCTAGAAGACATTTACTAAAAATAAAGAGTAACAGGATATTAATAGCAATCCTATGTAAACGCGCCATCGGGGTTTTGTTGTAACCCTTCACTCATTCTCGTTGGTACCGCCTCTTCATCCACACCTTTTTTTTAAATGTATAAGTAAAACCCAATTTCTGTACTATATAGAGTCTCTGCAAGTTTGTCACTTTATAAAGAAAATTAGCACAAGTGCCACATCATGATGCAACAACTTCACCAATAAATCGCCCCCCTGTGCCCATTATATCTGTTTCTGAAGATCACGTGCTTACCCAGATTGTTGTGTGCTGGGGACATAGGGTTTGGAGATAAATTCGGAGAACCTAAAAAATTAAGAGAATATAATGATTAGTGTGGTGATTGCACAGGAGACAGTAAATGCAGAAAATTTACTGCTTGCAGCTCATGGGGGCTTTTTTGTTCTGAAGAGCAGAAGACCAAGGTCTCTTTTGGTTTTCATGTCTGAGAATCTTTGTTTGCTGCTTAAACCTAATTTTCATACAAGAAAGAGACATGGATAAGGGATTCTTAAAGCAACCCATCTCTCAGCTAGACCTCATTCTGAAATTAGGAAACTTGCAAATTGCTGAATGGCTAATTATTATTTGTAAAAGCCCTTAGACTCTAGTCATGTGGCATATAAAATCAAGTCCTATATGTGACACACAAAATCAAGTCATGCAGCATATGATGCACCTAAGAGTAAGTTGCCTAAGTCTTTATCTGCCAGAGCTCCCAGGTTGGGCAGGGAAGATGTCAGCTTCACTTGTACAAAGAAGTACCATGAATACAGGTGCCATCATGGCAGCACACAAAAAGGGACACCCCAGAGCTTGATTTTATATTCCCAGCATCTCTCATACTGATTCACACCAATGTAAAATTAGTGCAAAGTGAGCCAAAAGCATTACCAAATCAGCATGGCTACACTGGAACCTACAGAGTACTGGCGTAAATAACCATGCAGGTGACACTAGAGAAGTGGGTCACTAAACGTTCTTTGTCATACAATCATTTTATCCAGCTTGCAAAGTGCCCAGGGTTTGTCGAAGGCAAAAAAATCCTAGACAAGTTTCCAAGACATGAACTGGTTTGTATATATAAGAAGAGGCTGCACAGCCCCCACTGAAATCCTGCCCCCCCTCACCCCCGCCTTCCAGTACTTGTTGGCACTTTAAAAATCTGTTTTCATAAAAAGAAAACCCATGATATTTGAGGGAATGGCAGGAAGGGACAGACACCAGATATAGCAGCTGGACATAAAATGGGTATTTATAGCATCTTCTAGGCCAACTCTATTCCAGTGTCTCATCCCAAAAAGCCCTATATACATTCCAGATGTCAACCACATTACCAATAACCATATGCAAGGAACTAGGTTGTGCCAACAGGTTCGTGTTTGATCTAGACAAACAAATCCAACACTTGCCTTCCTCCATCTCTATCATTACGGTAAAAGACTATAAAACTGTCATTCCTCTTTCAGAATCCCACATACAGTCTCTGGCCCTAGATACACCCAGAAATTGAGCTATGTGCAGTATTTGAAATTGTTTGAAAGCTGCCCACCTCCGTACTTTTTCTGTAAGGCATCCATCATTTTAAACACAGTATCTTTCCTTTTCAAGTATGGCATTTACAAACAAAAGCTCCAATTCAAAAATTCTGATACGCAAGGTAACCCCACTGAAGCCAACAAGATGTCACGGGTCAAGGACACTCCATGAATAAAGGATGTAGGATCATGCTGTCACATATGTAAATCTACTGTATTTATATAACCTAAGCACTAACTCTATAGGCTGCTTATTTCACATACAGGCCAACAATATTTGTTTAAATGGTACACAGAAACAGAGAAAAGATAAGGCTTCATCTTCTCCTAGGGTGCATCCAATAGAAAAATTAAGAATGTTTCCTTAATGTAAGTAAACATGAATGGGCCAATATTCAAGGCCACCTGACTAAACATTTGCAAAAGCAAACACCTTGCAGAATAAAAAATGCCTTCAAAAAAGTACTAACTAGACATATAATGCGTGTGCACGCTTACCCATTCCACCCCATCCCCCTGATAACATACAAGCTAACCCATGTTCCAATCTCCCACCTGCTACTGTCTAAAGGCAGATGTCATGAGGATGCAAGTTTCTGGTACCTCTCCCTCCAGCAAACATTAGGAGCACTCTGCAGTGACACAGTCTGAATTCTGTTGCAAATGCAAGTATTTCACCATGGCAAAATGCCTCAAACCCCAACTTGCTCCTCACCACTCCAAAGAAAAGCCGGGACCCAAAATATCCTGAAACCAAAACCCCCTACTTGTTATAACTTAATAAATATAGCAACATAAGATGTTAATTAAGAAAAATCATAGGGCCCAGGATCTCAGGCAACAAAAACTCTCATTGCTGGCTTGGAAACGGAGCGAGTGCCTTAGGATTTGACCCAAAAAGCTAAACAAAGACAAAAGATGACCCACCTGCATCCATACTGGGATTCATCTGATGGTCACTGGTTTCCCCATCCTCACTCAGATAACCTGGAGGCGGTGTCTCTAAAAGCATGAAGAGATCAAATTTTCATTTAACTTGATGGCAGAAATCAGAAAAAAAATCTGAATTGCTATTCGCAGCAAACTGAGGATGCTCTTTGCTTAGGAAATAAGGGGAAGGGGAGGGGAAGGGAAGCACAATGCAAGTAGAAATGCAAGAGAAAAAGTTTGACATTTTTATTTCACATTAAAATGTCACATTTCTTTCTTCACGTTCTTTCTTCTCTGAATTGCATGTGCTTGGATTGTCCTTACAACCAAGCAGTAGATCAGTCACGGATATACATATTCACTCCACAGATACATGACTAGATGAACTAATCCCTTTTGGAAGGTTAACAGAGACTTACCCAAATCTGGAACAACTAAATTTCATTCAAATCTACAAGGCCTATCTGAAAGTTCCCTCAGCTTTAGGCTGCACAATATATTTTGAGCATGAGACCCTGACAAGGCACAACTGAATGGAAACCATGTTAACAGCTGTGCCTGCATTTACTGTTGATTTTTGTTGTTGGGCGTTTCTGTTCCCCAGCTCAGCCATGATGACAGAGCTGCAGGAAGTCTTTCCACACTCATTTGGTTTCTGCGGTCTAATACTCTTCAAGTGCTTGACCACAATTCCTTGGCTTGTATGCCAACAGCACCCAAGATTCCCAAGGTGGTCTCCCATTCAAATACCAGCCAGACCCAGGGATTGCTTAGCTTTTGAGTTCACACAATCAGGTACATTCAATCTGGCCTGGTCACAGGCTGCTGATAATAGCACTGGTTAATGTGGCACTGCGGTGAAAACCAAAGGTTTGCAACTGGGTCTGTCTGTCTCCAGATCCGAACATAATAATTGATCAGCATGCAGTTACACTGGGAAGTAAGGAGAGCAATGATAAAATAGTTAAAAAAAAACACAAAAAAACAGGCAAAGTTCAGTCAATGTGTTGGGTTTCTACTATTAAACCCACAGGGCACAACAATATATCTGATTTACAGTGCAAAAGGTCCTCTTGGCATTCTCCCGGTTTGCTAGATGGAAGCTATACCATACCTGGAATGTAGTTGCTTTGTGGCTCAAAATCTACTGGGAAGTTAGTGTTCTCAGGAATGGAATGACTATAATCATCCAACAGCGGGAACTCAGCTGGGATCTCTGTATGCCTCGGTACCAGCACTGGAGGTAGAACTGTACACATGGAAAGAAAACAGAGCAGTACAGTGACACTAGCGGCAAGTTTACAGCATATCCCCTGAAACAGATCCAACCAGAATTCCTAGAAACCAAGGAGAAAACCACCCTCTGAATAATCCTCTCACGCAAGCATGTAACCCCAAGCACTGCTGAATCAGACAGATGGACACAATGCAGCAAAGACGAGATGCACTAGGAAACTCGAATGGGAAATACTAAGTTAAGATACCAGGGTTTAAGGTTCTAGCATACTGCACAGAAATCCAGGACTGTTCTGCTGACTCCTTCTAACAGAGTGGCCAGTTGGGTCTTATTTCATCGCAATAAGCAGGGGTGTGATTAATAATAGGTATGTTGTGACTCTAGTTTTAAAACCCCACTCTTGCTATTTTTATCTTATCCTGCAACCCTCAAATAGACTCCTGCACTGGCACCGAGAAGCATGGTGCCTGCCATACCTGGCGTCTCCACTCTCTGGTAATGATAGGGATTCACGCAAACTTCATCCTTCTTCATGTTAAAAGCATATTCGCACATCTCCATGGCGCGCAGCTCGTGGTGGCTATGAAGGTCTGGCCACCGCCACAACCGGCAGTAAATTACGTGGGGAAGCCCCTTCCGGTGAGATACCTGCAGCCGGCCATCTAGTGATCTGCATTTAGAAAACAGAGACAATAATAATAGCTGTTTTGCTTTATCTGACTTTAGAGGCATTTAGTGTTAAAAGAGACTAACAAAGGACAATCAGGGTGAAACCAGCACACACCTAAAAATAAAAGCAGCTTATTGACCAGATTTTGAACAGGTGCTGCACAGAGTAACTCCGAACACTGCAGCCAGAAGCAGGAGAATGGAAGCACCGGTTTGCTGTCCTGCATTGACTGGTCCCCCTCAAAATCCACAGACGAACCACTCTCCAAAACCCTCTGCCACATGGCATGCAGGACAGTATTCCGGATGTGGCCTAGACACCAGGAAACATGCTACACATGGTCCCTTTCCCAAAAATGGCTTATTAATAAACAGTCTTGACCCAGATAATTGATGATGGTCCTAGTATAAACTGATGTGGAGGCAAGAAGAACACGAGGTTGTTGCCTGTCTGAGGCTACCATGTGTTAATGGAGTTTTGGGGTATGCATACTGACGGGTCCCTTCAGATAGCCAAGAATTTGGCCCTACGCATGTAAAAGATGGTGGGCACATCTACACGTCACTGTAGTGATGCACTATGGTGACGTGGTGTGTCACTATGGCAGCATGGGTCTACATGTGACCAGTAGCTGCTTCGCCATAGTAGCGTGTTCCTCTGTTTTACGGCACCACCACGTCGAAGTAGTGGTGAAAATTAGTCGTGCGCTGCATGCACGGCGCAGTATGGGCAGTTACTGCAGTGTGGTTTAGTACTTCCAGAAGGAAGTACTAAAGCATGGCACAGTAACAAGTCACCATTGGGCGAAGTGTGTCTAAAGATGCACATCAAGAGAACAAGACTAAACCCCATCACTCCACTCTACAGTGCTGTGAAATACAACTAAATTCATACGGGTGCTCTTATCTTTAAACAGCAACAAGAAAGTCATTGCACGCTTTTTACACTAGCTAAAAAGGAACAGGGAAGGACCTCAATTTGTTCACACATTCTGGGATCAAAAATAGAGAATATTTTTCACCAAGTGACTAGGTATCCAGAGGTGGGTCTACCTATCCAAATCCCTCCCGTTGCAGCCATTAGTCACACAGTGTGGAAAGGAAGGACTCTCTTGCCCGAGGGTTAGGACACTCACCTGAGAAGTGGGGCACAGGAGCTGCAGACCCTGCTCCAGTGAACAGGCATTCACACAGTGGAAAGTCATCCACAGGTGAGACCAAGAACATCCCGACCCCAGACTGCCCCGTGGCAGCGGGTCCCAAGCCAAGGGTCACAGCACTTGCAAGCGAGGTTGCAAGCCTCATGGAAACCCTACTGGAAGACTTGGGCTCAATCTGTCGGGTGCTGGGACCCTGCTGCCCTATGGTATTTCAATGAGGACATTCTTCTGGGAGGGGGAGATTTCAAAATCCCCACAGGCGGAAGAAGGAGCTGAATCCAGGTCTCACATTCTGCCTGTGTGCTCCAACTCCGGAGCTATTGGGTATAAGGAGAGATGGTATCCCAGGCTCTTTCGTGGAAGTTAAGAAACTCAAAGAAAGGAAGGACTGAAGAACACCTGGAGCAATGTTTTGGTTCTGTGCACATTGCATTCACTGCACAGAACTTTTTATTTTTGTTCTCAACAACAATGAAACCCCCCTAAAAAGTACATTTAAAATTTGGTTCAATCAAACTTTTTTGGTTTGACAGCAAAGCCAAAAGATTTAGAGAGGTAGCCCAAAAAGAGACTTTTCCCAGTAGCAGTGAAACAACCTGCAGCAATCTTATCCTTTGCACACCCCTTGTAAATATTGTTACACAAAGGTGTACAAGATGATTGATACTAGCTGTAACTGATGGCAAACCTGAGCAGAAGAACTGATGGATGCCATGTAATTGTGTAAAGCTGATAAAGAATCTGTGCCACCACAGGGGATCTTGCTTTTGAAGGTTATAAAAGATCCATGATGATGTTACCGTCCTAAAATAGAACTTATAGGCAACAGGTATTATTTACAGAATGCACATACTTTGTATTACACCTTATTATTTACAGGTCACACATTCTCTACATGCAAAAATAGATTTGGGGCGTATCCCAACTCCAGATTTTTCTGTGAAGGGGCGGTCGAGCAGCTGAATATCTAGCATACTTTTCAAGTCTCTTCTCAGGCAGAAGCAGCAGCAGGAAGAAAACATCTCACAGTAAAACAGACCATCAGAAGAGCAAGTGACTAGCGAGTACGATGGGATTCAGGTGTGTTGGAAAGGTGAGGGAAGGCAGTTATTTCAAAGGGGGTTTAATCAAGAATAAATCAGTTCAGCTGACTGCATTACCTAAAGTAAGTGGGCCTGGTGTTCTCCCATTGAGAAAAGTGGGAGTTTTGGCACTGATTTCAGCAAGACCAAGATAAGAGTCCATCAACTTGTTGATGTGAAAAAGCTTCACGAAAATATCCAAAGGTTGTAAACAATCCTTCTGATGTGAGTTTGTAATCTTAACCAGAGACAAGTCCTGTTTCATGTAATGAGAAATGAAACAAGATCACCATTTCATTTCCCTTTCTTTTATATGTTGTCAGGACTACAAAAGGAGAAGTCAATGTCCACTGTGAAGGACACAACATTATTTAGTGTAATTTGCTACATCTGGACAAGGGCAAAAGCAGAAGGGGGAAAGCGATGTCAATTATAACTGTCCTAGTTCCATACAGAGCATAATCCTGGCATGTCTTCCAACAATTCCCAATCACTGTTGCAATTTCGGGTATTACAGCAGCACAGACAGATATAGATTGACATTAATAGCAGTCTACAGTACAAGATGAAGGCAAAAGTTAATAGGTCTGTTTCCTCATATGTCTTAGCTTCTTGGCAAATCTGCAAAGGAGAGGAGACAGTCTAGCACAGAGAGCTCATGACCTTGGAATAACTGGTGAGCACAGATCTTTCTCCTACACATTGGACACAATATGGGAGACTATCTACCAGAAAATTTCGTCATGAAGGTGGATGGCAAGTCACTCTCTGCCTACCGTTCCATGTACAGATGATAAACGACATGGGGTAACTACAAAGGGGAGCAGGGGGGACGAGTCAGCGGAGTGTGCGCACATCTCTCACTCATTTCCTAAATGTTGTGCAAGAACATAAGCAAACTTTCACAGGAGATACCAAACACCCCACAACAGCCAGCACAAATCCAGAAAGCCTGCCAGAACCTGCTGCTTCTCCCAAGTACCCCAAAGGCAGCCACCTGCAGTAGTCATGTTCCAGCTGGGGCAGAACATGCACTGGGAAGCCCAGACTCCCGTTAATCAAGTATCCCGAACCCGTACATGGACCATCACATTTTCTCGTGTGGCACATATGCACACAAGCACAAATGGCCGTTAGAGGGATTGCACTTGTTCTCAGCACCAAAATGCACTAGAGCTCTTGCTGCCAAGGCTAAAAGAGCAAGTAGCGGACCGCATGAAGGTGGCTTTATCCTTGCTGGAGTCAGCAATTAGAAACACAAAGCCAGCGCTTAGTAACCCTCTAGACTGGTCAAACCCCCAAATTGGGGCACACAGTAACTACATGAAAGAACAAGTTAAGTCACAATATGATTCACTGACCTTTGCAGCTACATACCATTCCTCATTGATATTGCATACATTGTAGAAAAGGCGCTGCTTATGGTATCTGCAACTGCTTCCAGCAGGAATGCTATTTATGCAACAGGAAAGATAAACTGGCCAAAGAAAAAAACCTTTTAAAACAACAGGCTGGAGCATTTTTGAAGTAATATTATGGTGAAAACAAGATGGGGGAAACGCAACAATTCTTCATGGGCTAATCATGTTTTCAGTGTTGTGAAATCCCTCAGGCGTCTCTGCCAAGGGATCTAAGATGAAGCTACCCACCGGCGTCTGCTGGGGAAGAATGCCAACTGAGCGACAGGGCAGGGTTGCTTTTTTTGGTTGCCCCATCTCAACCCCCTTGGCATATTTCCTCCAAAGCTGCTGATACTGGCCACTGCCTGAGACAGGATACCAGACTGGATGGGCGAGTGTGCTGACCCAGTGCAGCAATTCCTACGTTCTTGTGACTAAGGAGCTCGCTAGACTGTAAATACACTGTTTCGTTCTCCACTGCAATCTGTCCTGCATGTCATTTAGTGCTCCAAACCACTGTTCATTCAACTGAAGCATTGCTACATTGGGCCCAGTTACTCATACAAAAGGAAAACATCCTCAGTGCATGCTTGGCTTGCATTTTCTTTGTCCTCCAGTTAAGCATTTGTTCCCAGCGATGTGCTAAGCACTGTGCAAATATGAAGACAAGGTCCCTGCAAGATGGGAGAGTGGCAAGACTTACTACCAAACAAAGAAGGATGGAGCACAGGACTGCGTCCTCTCCAATGCCGTTGGAGAAGAGACCCGGTGCTGAGCAACACAGCTGGGTACAAAACGTGATTAAGCTCATGACCCAGATGGAGCAATGGCAGGGGATTAGGATCGTTAGGCTTTCTAACCTCCTGTGGCACCACCTGCTCTTTCCGAGAGTCTTTTTCCAGTCTTACTCTCTTCCCAGGACTGAAGCCTTCCTAAAGCATCTTTATATGCCTTCTGGAAGACATTCCTTTCTATAAAAGGGTTGGAAGAAACACCTTATGTTGCCTAGCAGGAGCAAATGTCACTTGCTAGAAAGAGAGAAACTTGTGGAACCTTTCACTGCAGCGACACAATCCTTTTCGGCCTTATACTTGATCGTTTAATGCTTTGAGCACAGGAATCCTGCGCTTGAGACACTCCTGGGCTAGGACTAAGGAGGAGCTTTATATTCTGCTTGGTAAATATGGACATAAGTTTGTACATCGAAGCACCAGAACAGACACAGCAACTGGAATGCAGATTCCTAAGAACAGCACACTCTTTGGGTAGAGGCAATATCTTTTATTAGACCAACTAAACAGTTGCAAAAAAGTTGTTATTTGCAAGTTTTCGGACACGCGTCTCCTTCTTCAGGCAAAAAAAGGACTTGAAAGTGGTGAGAGAAATTAAAGATGGTTAGAAATCTCTCCAGCATCAAAAAAGCCAGTTTTGGAAAGTTGTTCTGTGCGAAATGCAAATGAAGAGAAGTTGCAGAGACAAAGGCAGGCAGGTTACCTGGAAGTATCAGGTAGCAGACAGGTGGTAGGGGCCTTAAGCCCAATGTTAGTAGTATTTAGTCCAGGCTGTTGCATTTGGCGTCCTTCTTTTTCACATTGTGACGTTTCCATTTTAAATGGCAAATTGCAATATCTTCCATGTTTCAGGGATCTTGGCTGTAGCCGTATTGGTCTAAGCACTAAGGTCTACACATTGTGCTTAGACGAATACAGCTACAGCCAAGATCCCCGATTCCTAAGCACCACCCTCAAAAGAAGTTCAGTGGCAACCTGAGCAAGCAGGTGTGTCTCTAGCACACACACACACCATAGGTCTCCGAGAGACCAGGTGACAAACACCGAACTCCCCTGCACCTGTACCCAACTATTTTCAGGACTGTAACCTGAACTCACACTGAGATTTCCCAAATCTCCCTACGGGATCCAGACATCAGATTCGAATTGAAGTTAACAGGATCTGGGCATCCCCAAAAAAAGCTCACACACAGCCGTCCTTGTCGCCACACCATATTTTTGGTTGAGGCAGAGACAAGTGTCCTTCCCAGCCCTCTCTTCAGCTGCTCCTTCACCTTTCGTTTAACCAGCCTGTGTGGAGCTGAGTATTCATGATCGACTTATTGCTAGCAGGGAGACTGCTCCACACCCATGGCTACTTGACAGGATCTTTCGGTGCCCGAGCTCCTTATGCAAGGCTGGAATGCTGGATGACTCCGCTCCAACAGCAGCACTATTTCCTGTGGCTGGAAACTACGTTTCCTTCCACTGGCTGCAGTCAAGCCTGTAAAATGTCCCAAAATTGTGTGGTAGGAGTAGGCAGCAAAGGATGTGGAAAGAACACTCTTTTACAATGCAGACATGTTAAATGTGGAGTCTTGTGTGGTTATTCCAGGCTGTCGCTCCAGAACAACCCTCTGGGTTTACCTTTCATAACCAGCATGTATTTGGAGGCAGCAAAATGAGAATGCATAGAGGTAGGTCACGTGAACTTGAGAATGACCAAGAAGAAAATGAAGGTGTCTCTTCATAAGCATGTCAGTCATACTATAATCAATCAAAGCAGCAAAACATGAAGCGAGAAGAATGACACCTAGCTTCCAGAATGTAACAAGAAAACCCGGACATTTGCAAAACAGCATACAGTGCCATCAAGACCACAGATACAATTGCCTAAATGAGGATGAATATATAGTTTTACATTGTTAAGATTTACTTTTTGTTATAAAAATGGGAAAACCTACTGGACACAAGAAACCGTTAATCCAGACCTTGACCAAAGAGCAAGGGGCAGTAGTGAAGTTTGGTGGTAAACTGAAATATTTACCAGAGTAATATATTTTTAACAACCTGCTACCATTTTCTGCTGACTAGAGAAATTAATTCTGCAAACCACGATCAGTAAATACAGAACAGTGGTACTACACAATAACAGTTTGGCTTGGAGGTCTAACATGTACAACGTGATTGTGCTATTAAAACTATGCTGTTACTTGAAAGATGCTGAATACATCTGATCCCACTGAATTGATGACGACTGAGGGTGCTCACACACCAAAAAGAGGGATCACACTTTGCGGATGTTGGAACAGAGTTCTTCTCTCTTTACATTATTTAGCATTTTCAGAGAGAGAGAGAGAGAGAGAGAGAGAGAGAGAGAGAGAGAGAGTGAGTCAGTGAGTCAGTGTGTGAGTGTTCAGGGCCTTTCTTCCAAACATCTATTCTGCAATTGCTGCTCAAAAATTCAGACCCTCTAAAGCATATGTAAGTTTAAGGTCAGTAGGGGGTTAATACTATAAAAAAAGTGCAGCAGCATTGCTAAGATAGTAAAAGTATGTGTGTCAATGTTGGAAGTCCAAAATTCACAGAGAGCTGGAATTGTTCCTGCACTACAGCTCCCCCTCCACAACAATATATTCATACACTTCTGTTTGCAAAGTCCATGCCACTTTTACATCTACTGCCTGCGTCTCCCAGAAGTACCAAAAGTTGCAATGCTTTTGGAATAAATAAATACAATCCAGACCCAACTGCTGAGCTGTACAATAACAAACTGATGTGCACATGCAATGAAGGGGGAAGAGGAATTTATTTACAAACAAACAAAAAGCCGGGAAGAAAAACTATGTAAGCCCCAAGCTTTCAAGAGTTCTTATTAGAGAAAAAAAGTGAGCAGAAGCTGGTTTATAAAATTATGACAAATGCTTTGCCAGTATGCTTTTAAAATACACCATTACTAAGAATTATGTCTACAGGTTGTGTTTTTCTAAGCACAGAACGTGATAAGTAGTTTTACTGGCCCTGCATCTGGTGGACTCCAGGAAAGTAAGCATTTATTCGTGCAGAAAAATCTGGCTCTTGTTTGCAGAGAACTGAAATATCCACAGGGCTTCACAAAGAAGTTGGATGAAATCTCAACTTTCCCTGAATCCTGGCCAAATGAACAACATTGAATAAAAAAAAAAAAAAAAAAGATCCTTGCAGCACATTTGTAATTCAAAAGCTGATCCCTTGCCATCTCTTTCCCCTCAATTTGTTCAACATCTCTACATTTTCCAGTATCTGATTCAGCTTAACAATGCAATTACTCAATTTCTAGAAATAGGAGTAATAACATCCAGTTGAGGCCCACATTATACATCACCACAACAACATATAGGGATCTAATAATGAATACTACTTCTACATAGCACTATAGCAAATACCAGAAGACAAAAAGAACTAACCTGTAATTAATCCTCTACATATCTCTGTGGGGCAGATAAGTATTTACTACCCCAAGGCAATGAAGGCCAAGTGATTTTCCCCAGGGCAGGCCCAGTATTAGATCTAAGGCAGTGATTCTCAACCAAGGTGCTTTGAGATCCTTTCAAGGATGCCACACAACATGGGCACGGTTAGGTGTGCAAATATGATTCTCAAGATAAATAGCATGGATTCCCACTTGAAATTCTGTTCTTTGCAACAGAAAACGTGCTCTATTGTTTTTGTGCGGTTAAAATAAAAATGGGTGAAAACTAAGAGCTGGCATTTTCCACACAGTGCTTGGAGTCTAAAGGCTGAGAACCACTGGTCTAAGGAGTCCCGTATCCCCCATGCTATCCACACCACTCGCACACTACCTTCACTGTGATTTTATACTGGTAAACATGCCTCATGTCAGCACCTCTTGCTCTTGCCACTGCCCTCTCCCTCTGAATCCGAAAATATACCTTTGGGTCAAATACTCCATTACTCATATCTTGTTGATGTTAATTAACTTGAGGTACACGGCATCTCTAAACTGGCTGTCTCCTCAAATTACTCACAAAGAGCAGCAAAACCAGTCCATCTGGAGCCCGTGCAGGGGGGCACTGAATCTTTGAGGCTTACTGCTGTGCAAGTGGTTAAATGTGAGCACAAGGTCAAAGACAGTGGATCACAAACTCCTGTTCGTGCTAATGCCCATGGTTTGCAGTAGCAGAGGCAAATATTTTGAAGGCAGGAAAGGAAATCCCAAATGTCTCTGGTCCCACAAAACTCCCGGAACAAAACTCATTTGCTCACAGCTTGCAGACAGATATCCATCCTTTCTATATCTGATCTGACAGCCTAGTTACATTTCTCAGTCTTCATTACCCTTGCTTCTTGTTTTTTCTGGTCAAAAGCTGAAGCACAGCACAGAGAGGTGATGTCAGGATCAGATTATGACAGCATGACTCATTTATTAAGATTCCAGTAATGCTAAACTCTTAAGCAGGTGTCTTGAGACTATACTTTTCAATGTCTAATTTCAGATTCAGACATGAGTATGTTTTATTGGTTTACCATAAACTGTCTGTCCATTGTTGCTTCTTTAAGTCTCCCTCTATTTGTCTTGTGCTATGCAGATGTTAGCTTCACCCAATTGCCTTCCACACTGATGTCCTCAGCCATTCTTAATTTAATTCTCTCTAAGGCTGTGGATAGATTTGGCTCATTTCAACACCCAAAAGTTAGAGCCTACTCTCTTGTCCTCAGTGCTGTAATTAATCTCCGCCATTTGTGCCACTTTGTCCCCTTATGCCACCAATGCAGAACATCAGATAGCAGATAAACTCCGGTTCCTTTCCTAAGGTCTATGGTCATGTATTAACTACACCATTTCTCATATTTCTCCAACTTTCTTTGCTTTAAACAGCAATATGGGAGGGAAGTACTCTAGGGGCATGAGCCTATATTCCCAATGTACCCAAAAAAGCAGTGTCAGATTTAACGTGCTAGTTTAGGGCCGAACCCAACCCGGCGGGCGAAACGAACCCGACTTTCACCCAGGAGTGTGCCCGATGCCTACGATATGCTCGGGAGAGTGAAGAACCGGAGCCAATCGGCCGGTTCCCCCCGGGTATGATAATGTCTAGATTACGGGGTCGCGAGCTTCCATCCAAGCTCTGCGAAGACCTGGAGATGGAGGAGTGCCCCGCGAATGAAAGAGTGGCCTTGCGGTACGACAAGGGGGGAGAAGGCAGTGCAATTTTTCGTACTATAATGGATTTAATGCAAAAAAACTTAAGTTTGAAAACCCAGCTGCAGATGGCGATCCGATCGGTCAAAGAAGCAGCTGAGAAAAAGGAGCCTGAAACGCCAGTCCAAGATGGCGCCGAGCAAGAGGGAGACGGCGTGGAAGAACCGGAAAAGAAGGGTGGAGCTTCTGACGAACCCGCGAGAGTTCAGTCAGCGACTCCGCCCATCGACGCAGCGTCGTCGCCAGCAACCTCGCCTAGCGACGCAGCGACGTCTCTGCCGACCACACCTTCCTGCCCACGAAGGAGAGAGTCAAGCGGAGGAGAGCATCCGCCCCTCCTGCCTGAAGCAATAACAGCAGCAGTAACCCCCGCGGCAGCAGTTCAGCCTCTGACAGCATCAACTCCCGAAGGAGCAGCTTGTTCTACAACAACAACTAACCGAGTTGCTACTACCTATTATGCTCGCACCAGAACTGAGTTGCAGGATTTGTGTAGAGCATCAAGAATTCAACCTGAAGAGACTCTAGCTGTATGGTTAGGACGTTTAGTCGTGGAACTTGGATCCGACCTGCTGAACCAGGAAGAAGCAAGCTTCTTAGTCAGACAAGCTTCGTGGAGTAGAGGACATGTCACCGACATCGACATGATAACGTGTAATACTCACTGGCCTATTCCACTGCCAGCGCTTGTTGCAGGACTGATTAGTCAAAAGGCCCACGTGTGGCATGCAGGACGGCCAGAATATGTCGGCGCAGATCACCTTATGCTGGCAACGATTGGCGTCTCGTATTGTGCTTGGAACCCGAGAGCATGTGCGCTGGGACTGACATCACTCCAGCGAATAAGACCATGGCCTCACCGTCATTTGCGAGATCCTGGAACCGTTCCACTAACCTCTCACAGCCTAGACAGTTGCCTCGAGATCTACGGACAAAAGAACATCGTCGTCCTTCGGATTCTGCCCAGTCCAATGGTGAACCAACCCGTGAGTAATCTTCTTTGTCAGTTGCCAAGACTGCGTATCCTGATGGAGCCAAGACTGTCTTTTGATCGGGACTGTCAACACCCGGCCAGGCCTCAAGGCACCAGACAACGTGGATCCGATCTCCCACCACTGCCACCGAGAACCCTAGAGGAGTGACACATGTTTGGATTTCTCCTACAGCGTTCCAGACTTAATAAACGGCAGCTTCGGATTTTAGGGGACGCAGGCCAATGGCAGTTAGCTTATGAGTTAGGTTTCCGTTATTTGGAAGAACCAGTTGATGAATCTTCGACGATTTCGTCTAATTGAGCCATGAAAATTGTTTAAAACTGTTTAAGTTTGTTGAATAAGGTTATTAATCTGTTTTGAGAGTTTTCTGTTTACAGATCCGGAATTCAGAGCGCGTGGCAAAGAGGAGCCCTAAGAGGGACGACATCACCGAGAAAAGTGAGGAGATGTATGACCTCGCCACGATGCCCACTGAAGCCCTGATCGTGCAATTTTGTTATGAATCAGACTATGTGTTTGTGTTATTATTTCTTGAGTGTTATGTAACTTAATCCCAGGACAGCGAATTTTATGTTTGTGTATTTGTTTGTTGGCTTATTTACTCGCTTGATGACTACGACAAAATTCTAGATTGCTAGAAGAGTATGGCATAATTTAGCTATGCTCTCAGCAAGGGGGGATGTCACAACCCAAAGTTGTGGTTTTTGTTTGTGTGTGCGCTTCGGCACCGCTAAATTATTTTCCCGCCGATTGTAGCTTTCTTTGCACGACAGAGTTCTCTGCTGCAAGAGAGAACTCTGCTGCAACAGGGGATTTCCCGCCAAATTGTAGCTTCTTTGCAGGGTGCATTTCTTTTGCATACTAGTGATGCACGTTGCAAGGGAGTTCCCGCCATTTGTATTTGGATTCGTGCCACATTATTGGCCAATTCCAAATGTAGGCACACGTGGCGGCTAGCTATTGGCTTGCTAGCCGTACAAAAGGCTTGGGTAGTTTCCGCCCAAGTCGGACAGAAAGGAGGAGGGAGGAAGAGAAAGACTCTGTGTGAAGATCTCCAAGTGCTGCGGACCCTCGCGGACCCAACGCGCCTCCCCTAAGCAGGCAATAGAACCGAACCTACGGAGCTTTCGCTTCTAGCCTCTCCCCGTCGCCGTTTGCAATCCCAGACGTATCCCTTTCCTGTAAACTTTGAACCCGCGGAGCCTAAGCAACTCCGGGGAACCCTTCGAACCCAACCGAACCGGACCCGCGGAGCCTAAACAACTCCGTGGGAGCAGTCCAATTTGTCATGGTCCTCTAGCGAGGATCTAAGCGGGAGCTGTGCCTGCAAACCTGTCCAGCCTACACCAATACCATCTTTGGGTGTAAGTAAACAATCTTTTCAATCAACCACTACGTGTTTGTGACTAACTCTAGCTCGCTGCCAGCTCTCTCCGACCCCGTGTGCCCGGGCTGCTGGCCACAGCCCGCATGCGCGAAAGACGGGCCGCGGATCGCCCCTCCCGACCCGCGCGCGGTGGCGGGAGCGGGGCCCGGCCCGCACATGAACAAATGCAATTATTCAGAATCAAGAAAGTTCATACGCAGTACGCTCCTGAAATTGTTATTGCAAATAACAAAAAGAAAAAAAAAAAGTTTAGCCAGTGATAATTTAAGAAGTCTACCTTGGTTTCATGAACAGAAACTGAGCTCAGGTAGTGGGGGACAACTGTGGACACTGTGACCAGAACAGCTTTGGAGAATACAAAAAACCGAGCCAGTTTGCAAGGCTACTTCCCTCAGCCAGCCTGACATTTTGTACGGTTTTCTAACAACTTAACTTGATGCGCGATGTTTCTGAATAGCCACAGTCCCTTCATTTTTTCAACCGTGTTTATTTGCTAAGTTCTGAACCAGATTCCTCTAAAGTTTATTTGTATTTGGGTCTGGGGAGGGGAAAATTAGACAAGGTAAGCATTTCAGTCCCTCCAAAGGCATGTGCCTTTTTGAAAACACTTCACTGAAGGAGCCAAAGTGTGTCATTACCTCCTCCCTCAATCACAGGTCTAGCTCCAGTCACAAACTCCTGAAAGTACATGTTCCCATCCAATCCTCCCTTACTCAGAGGCTTCAGGCATCCTGATGGATATGTGTGTTTGTACGTGATGGGGAATTTCATAAGGGGGGAAAACACGTTAAGACAATTCAAATCATCTTGCAATAATATTCGGTGCTTTCAACATGGAAGTGTTCAAAGGAGGGCTGACTAATGCACTCTTACAATTCCATTATCCATTTAATAAAAATCATGGACCAGATTTTAAGTCACAATAAAAGTCATCACAATTTGTCCACCGACTTCAATGAAGTGATAAGTGATTTCTGTTAACTGCAGATGTGGCTCTAAAATGTTCTGGCTACTCCAAACAGACCCAGGCTCATAGCTTCAACGGTGACAATTTACACCAACTGTTCATAAAGACATAAGAAATTCAAAGCAAAAAAAAATTTCAGTATGTATATATTCCCTTATCACAGAAATCACTGCTTTTTTTAGTAGAAGTGTAGTGGATAAATTGTTATTCCAAGGACATTTGTTTTGTTTAAAAAGAGAGGGTAAGGGTGATAGCTGTATTACTGCTGGCAAACAATAGCTTTAAAGGTCCTAAACTGTCCTATCATGTTGTTCAATTCCCACTGGCTCCAATGGAAACGTTATATAAACACTGAGAGCAAGAATTGACTTCTCAGACAAATGTGTGTGTTTTATCAGGCTGGCATTTATCCAGCATTTCTTATGGAAACATATCTGGTGGTCCCAGGCAGAGAACACATCTGCTTTATAATAGATGACTAAAAATGTATGCAGAACAGCTAATTATCTTCTGCTGGATTATGCTGAGGCCACTTGAGTTTTATTGCTGTTATTTTCCTTATGACAAGGGCAAGAAATGTCACTTCTTTGCCTGTACTTTGAAAAGTAATTCATTTCAAAATGTCACATCTGTGCTGAACTTTCCTTCCCCCTCCTGCCCCTGCCAACCAGACGACAGATGAGGGGTAAAAAAAATTCCTAGTTGCCTTAACTCCCTTTTCAAAAGCAACTTGGGCACTTTGGAGCCTAAATCCCATTGAGTTTTCCCATCTTCCTCACTTGCTTTATGGTACTTGGCTTAAAACAACTTAGATGTCCAATTCTTTACAGAATTTACATAATTCAGATTGACTAATCACAAGGAAGGGGCCTAATCCTATAAACACCGACATAGCTACAGAACTTAAATCATGAAAATAATCCTTTTCGAGTCTACAGCATTATTCACCCATGGAGCAGACCACGGCAATACACTACAATGCAAAAAACTTTGAAGAAACCTAACATTACTACAGGATCTTTAGTCTTCGCTCTAAGCAGCTTTCCCCTAGTAATTAACCACCACTTTTGTTCCCAACTGCATTTTCCCAGCCACCAGCCCACTCTGGCCTCCTGCAAGTTGTTAATGAATCAGGTCTGAATGAATCATTTCCCGTGTGTAGACTGCGCTGCATCACAGAGGAGATTCTCACAGACTTTCCTCTCTGGTCAGATAAGCCTGATGACAAACAACTACCTCTCGTTCGCTACCAAAACAGGACCTGAAGTTTCCACAAAGAGTTAATAAAAAGTGCGTGCATGTGGCAAGCAAGTCTGGTGTAGAGGTGAAAAGGCTAGTGGAAGAGGGTTGTGTTAATTTTATAGCTCTGACTTCCTTAATTATGACTCACCATCAACGCAAGAGAAATCTCGTTTCACAAACAAACGTAAGAAGTGCCCTGTGTAAAAGGATCAGAGCAGCATTAAGATGGAACGTCTCGTTAACAGCCCACAAAAGTTAATATTGTACAGTCCTTCATGTCTGTAATTACTAGTTAAAGTGCAAAACCCACAAATGGAGGGGGAAAAATCCCAAAACTTTTTGTAATTCTCTTATAACCATGTTCTATAACAAGCTTCTTAAAAAAAACACCTTTATGTTTAATCTAATATATTAGGCAAAGTACAATGCAGAGTAATGAGCAAAGCTTCTCTTCTGAAGTGTACGGTAAATCACTGGGAGACGCACAGTGCAAGCACATAAAAGACGGCATGGGGAATAGGATAGAGCTTCATATATTGTACTTATACAGGGAAATTTGTATTGGGTCGGGTCACTAAAATCAGCTAATTATCCAATAACCAAGTTTTTTTTGCAGCACACAAGTGGACAGAAATTCAAATGAAACAGACTTTGTTCCCCCAACAGCTGCTTTTTCAAGAAAAAATAAATAAATCGGCAAAGTGATCTGGGCTCCACCTAACATCGTTTCTTCAAGTAAATCTGTTTATCTGTCACGATAGGTACTTCATACTCTTGCAGAACCAGACCTGCCAGGCACCTGCAGGACAAGGCCCTACCCTCCGCAGCTCCTAACAGCTGAGAAAATTATTCTAGTTCTGGAAGTTCAATTCCTCTTTCCTAAACTAGACATTGTGTTAAAAACATGTGGGAAGAAAAGCCCAACAATTTCTCCAGCTGGAGAGCATGAAGAATTACCCCAGCAAAAAGAAATCTGGGCCGGGGGGGGGGGGGGGGGAACGACACAGAAATTTTTTAAGGCCACAACAAAGTTTGGATCGCAGTTCACCTTCCCTTGGGGACACATCCCCTGTGTAAGGCCCAGCGGTCGAGCTCTCGGCACACCCAAGAACCTCAGCTTTTGTCACAGAGCCCAAGTTTGCACACCTAACAGCTGCAAGGAAAAGCATGAAAATGTGACCAGCGTGCATGCTAAGAGTTCAGAAAGGTGAAGAGAGATATGGAATCAGACCTCGTGGCAGAGGTGAGATCTTTTATTAGACCAACTAGATATTTGCAAAAAATATATATCTTTATTTGCAAGCTTTTGGGCACAGGCACCCTTCTTCAGGCATATCTTTGCTATCTCCTATGCCTGAAAAAGGGTGCCTATGTGCAAAAGCTTGCAAATAAAGAATTTTTGTTGCAAATATCTAGTTGGCCTAATAAAAGATATCACTTGTGCCATGAGGTCTGATTCCTTTAGTCTGTAGACCAATACAGCTACAACCTGGATACCTGACACATGGGAGAGAGATTAATCTTTTTTAAAATCTCCTGGTTTTTGTAACACCTTGGGATGGCAACACTGCAGCCGATTTTCTGTTCAGAACTTCACCCGCTGTCTAGGTATAAACTTTCCACTGAAAGCTGTGCTGTGCTGGGAACAGAGGGCTATATGGATTGTACATAGCCCTAAATTTATACTTCAGTCCGTGACCCACATGTTACAGTACAATTTGGCCATCCAAAGCCTCCATTCCAATACATTTATGAAACCGGCTGTTCACTTGGTGACAAAAATACAGATTAAAACATGTGAAGGCATCAAGTCAACCTTTTATTTCTGGTTTTGTAGCACATCCAATGCATATTAAATGTTGAACCCAAACACAAGGAACATCAGCATAGAGGGTCCTGTCACCCCTATGGGGGGGGGGGCGGGGGGGCAGGAAATACAGAGAGAGGTTTTTCATCCTACAAATGTTTCCCCTGCTAGAGGGGGTCCACTAAACCAAAGCTGCCCTCCTCACCAGTACACCCTTTAATAAAAACCCAGGGATGCAAGGGGGTGGGGAGGAAGGTGCCACCACTGATGCCATGCACCCAGTGGCTTCGGCAGTCCCTCGATACAAGGATGGCGATCCTGCCACACACCACGGAGCCTGGGCTGCTCACAGGAGGCAACGGGGAGGCTGCAAGGTTTGCTGGCTCGGTAGAAACTACGTATTGTGGCTGTTTGCAAACTTTTGAATCTCTGTTGCTTTATCCTCCCACCCCTTGAATTCTCCAGCTCTTGGCTTTAATGTGACGAAAAGTGGCTGGCTTCTGTTTGGAGCTGATATTCTGCCAAGCAATGAAGGCTCTCCTTTTTCCGCCAATGGGAGCTTACATCTCATTGAACCAGCCCAACGTTTCTTTGTGAAGAAGCCCAGAGTCTCTGTACACCTCCTGGATGCCTTTCTTGATACCCTCCCGGTGATCAAAAGGTATTATATTCTGATCATCGGGGGGCCTAAGAGTTTCTCGCAGAGGCACCGCTGGAGACGATCACTTTTTGATGTGCCATCCACAGAGGCTCGGTATCTGCCTGTCCTCTCCCTGCCCAAATCCTCTACGGCCCTTCAGCAGCACTCCCATGGCAAAGACCCTGCTGCTGGTGCACTTCCTGCAGCCGCTACGCTGGCTGAATTCCAGTTTGGGGGTGAGGGAGAAGCAAGCATCGTTTTACCCACATCAACATAACTAGCTTCCAGTCACAATTCCCACGGGGATGGCGTGACCCTCTCTGCTACCTCCCACACAAGACGCTCCCATTTCCTGGAACCCCTAACAGCATAGACACAAAGTTATGGGGGCAATATTTCCTTTCACTAACCAAATCCCAGTTCCCTCACTGCCAGGAAAAGGATCAAAAGGAGCAAGAAGCCCTTGGCCAGACTAAAGAAGAATATTGCACAAGCATCCGTGACATGATTCGACGATGCCTGATGAAACGTTGAAGCCCATCTCTGAGTTAAGTAACATCCGATACAGGAAAAGGCTTGAATAAGATTTATCCTAAAACACTTATCAATAACAAATTACACCATTGTGATCATCCATACAGGATCGGTGTGCATGATACACACACATGCGGGGCGTGGGGGGCTGGGTCTTCCTTGTCACCTCCATGGCAGCCAGCTGATACTACACACAGCGGAGGCAACAGGAATCTGCAGCTGGAAGACGCAGGCTCTTTGCAAACAAAACATCCAATTTTCATGTAAATGTTGACAGTAATAAGAACTGAAGGAAGAGGAGATTAAAAAGAAGAAAACAAAAACATTGCAGAAAAAAAAACCCCAGCCACCCTGCAGGCCACCAGAGGCCGAATTGTTCCTAAATGAGACATTTCTCTGAAGTTTTCCATGAGGAATCCAAAGAGAAAAGCTGAAGCTATCAACTGCAGCAAAAATCCCATTTAAATAAAGAAGGTTCATTTAAAACGTCTTTTTTGTTGTCATTAACCTGTCTTTCCCCTGCTAAATTGAAAGAATATTACTGAACAGTCTGGATCTCACTGGAGAAAGACTTCTGACCAGGGCTTCCAATACTAGGTTTGAACCAAGACCAATTCGAGAACTTGCTTTGGGCAGAGAGGAGAGGGAAGCAGACTCCCTGGTAAATATTAGTTTGTACTGAAAAGGCTAGAGCATATTAAGGCTGCTTTTGATTTCCAAGCCAGCTTTGCATCATCCCCAGTCGTGCTGGCAGAGTGGGGAGATGCAGGGGAGCAAAGCTGCATGCCATGGGAAACAGCACCCGCTTGGGCGGTCAAGGAGACTGGCAGCTGTATCAGCTGAATTACAATAAATAAAACTCCAGGTTGTGGGCATTTCCTTTGCAGTTTCTTTCTAGTCCTCCTCCCTTTGTGCCCATAGCAGCAGGCACACAGGAAAGTTTAGCTGGCTCAGAACAGTAGGCACACCTCGAAGGAGTCTCCAAGGAGTTACTCATAGAAAGTCAAGGTTGGAATTGATCTCGGGAGGTCACACCTAGCCCAACCCAAGCAGGACCATCCCCCCCAAGTAGATCATCCCAGCCAAAGCTCGTCTACCCAGGTTTTGAAAACTTCCAAGGATGGAGCTTCCACCACCTCTCTCGGTAACCTGTTCCAGTGCTTTACTACCCTCCTAGTGAGAATTTTTTTTCCTAATATCCAACCTCAACTTCTCCTGCTGCAACTTGAACAAGGGAAGTTCTGGCATGCACAGAAGGGAGCGTTGTGGAGCAGGACTCATTCTCTCCTATTCCTCTAATCAGTTCCCAAGTTTGGGCAGAGCCACAGTAGATTAATGATGGGTGGGTGAGTGGGCCATGAGCCCTCAGTGTGCCTAAGTAAGGGGCAGGGGGCTCCCCTCACTCTCCCATTACCTGTTTACCCCTCTCCCCCCCGCCCCATACCCTGCATCCCCCTTACTGCAGGGAGGACAGAGAAGAGGCAGTGGTGTGCAATGGAGGAGAAGCAGCCAATGCTTCACTGCTGCTGGGGGAATGTCACCTCCATCTTTTGCTGCTGAAATCTGTGGGGGGTTTGGCTGCTCAACATGTCAGCAGCATAAAAAGGAGGCAGCTCCTTGAGCAGTGGACAGTCAGCCACTACTCCCGCACCCTGCATCTCCACCACCCAGAGTGCAATACAGGCCATTAATGCCTCTGTAGAGTCACGGCAAACAGGTTCCCATACAACTCAAACCCACAGGCAACTTCTAGATGCTGGGCTGTCCGTCTTGGAGACGAGGTCTGTTTATCTAGAGAACAAGTACCGCTTGGGCTACAGCACTATAGTTCTGCCCTTCCTTTGTGTCTCAAATCTAGCCAAAAAGGGACCCTACAGTGGCAAAAGGATACAGCATCCTTCAGCAGTGCAGATCCTACAGCAAGCTACGAACAAGAGACAAGCAGGAGTCAGTTAAGGAGCTGTTTAACAACTCAGAGCAATACTACACAGCACTTCTGGGCACAAAGGAAAGAACAGCCACTCAATGCAGTAAGAGGTGCCAGACATAAAACAAATTCCCCAGGACGAAATTCCTCAAAAAAGGCCAAGACGACCCATGAAGACATAACCATAGCAAGCAATTCGGGCCAGCTGAAAAGCACGCTTGCTTGGTGCCTGTTTCAGCAATGACTCAGAGATGAGTGCTTCCTACTGAATTCCCAACACCACTTCCATCAGCACCCAGGTTTTGTTGGACGTGACAACTCCCTACCCACATCTCTAAACACAGCCCAGGGCTGTCCCAACCTAGTTTTGCAAGATCA
This sequence comes from Alligator mississippiensis, assembly GCF_030867095.1. Taxonomy (NCBI): domain Eukaryota; kingdom Metazoa; phylum Chordata; order Crocodylia; family Alligatoridae; genus Alligator; species Alligator mississippiensis. The sequence goes on from NC_081834.1 coordinate 4,184,577, forward strand.
GATAATTCATCTAGGTGGGCAGCTAAAAGGTACAAGAGGGGATCCTATCTGTATGTGCATCCGTAACCTTTGCAGTGCAGAAAGGAGCTAAGTGAAATGGGTCCCATGGAAATACACAGTGAACACAGTGCCAAGAGAGTGACAAGCTCCTGCACAAATATTTGGTCTAAGAAGTCAAGACAGCTTCCCTTTCCCCTCCTCCCTGTGACTCAGCCTTTAGTCCACACACCCACTCAACCTTCAAAAACAGTTCCATGAAACAAACTTGCTAGCTCTAAAATATGCACAGGGAATGACCAGTCGCACCTCCTCCTCCTCCTCACAGCACTAAATCTATTTACTGAAAGTCTGCACCAACTGTCTGCTTTGCAAGAAGTGGGATCCAACTCTCTCTTTGCATGAGACACGACAGGCTAGAGGGGCCAAAATCCTCACCCCTTCATTTCCCTTATTTCATTCCCTAACCTCTGAGTTCACAGACTAGACAGCACTGTCCCCACAGGTAAGACTTTTTGCAAACACTTTTAGCTGCCTCCAGAGAAACTGTAAATTAACAAACATCTTTCTGATCCCAGCCTAGTTTGGATCCCAAGACACAAGGCCATAGTCTGACGATCCAAGTTACATGGCATGTTGGATGCTTTTAAAAACTTCCATCAAAAAGCCTCCAGCTTTGGCAAACACCGCTCACATCACCTCCAAAAGTTTTTGCAAAAGTTTTTGCAATTTTCCCCTCATTCTCTTCTCTGTTCAGTTTGCTATTGAATCTTGATACACCTTCCTCCCAATATTTGAAAAAAACAAAACAAAACACACTTCTCCCCCCCCACAAAAAGCCTAAACACTACCTTTCCCCTTCTCACTTAATCTCCACCTCCACTCTAGCATACCAGATGACTATTTTGCTCCCTTAACCCAACAAAACCACAGCTGCTAAAACTATCACCCTGATCCCCCCAGTTGCCTTCTCATAATCCCCCCATGGCTTAGCACCCTCGCTGAAGTATCACATTTAAACTCCCCAGGGTCTTAACTCTGGGGCAATCAAGACCCCTGCTACGCCCCACATCTGACAGCACATCCCTTACAGGAGCACACTTTTTACCTCACCCCGAGAAGGAAATGAACCATACTCTTCCTTTTTTTTTTTTTTTTGCTTCCTTTTTGCAATCATATCTGTGCCTTCTTTCAAGGCTGTACCGATGCATGGAACAGCCTTCCAACCCCAATAAACCACCTTCTTCATTTCTTCTTTGGACCCCCATTTCAATCATGTGAGCTTTCCATCTGTAACTCGATGCAAGAAGGAAAAGGGGAGGAAATGAAAAAGCTAAAACGGTTATTATAGTCATCTCAGTGGTCTTGGCTTCTATCTTTTTGATCACCAGCAGCAACTCACGGCAGGAGCAAGCTTGCCCTTTTCCCCCTTGCTCAACTGCCAAAACACATTTTCAGAAGTTAGGCCCCCTCTTCACATCACACCTATGGTGCGATTAACCAGGTAATCATGCCTTGTGTCCCCACTACACATTCAACCAATTAATGGTGTAAAACAAACAATAAGCTACAAAGTTACTCCACAAAAAACATGTAATAACTTTGCAGTTTGTTCCAATCAGGCCATTAATCGAATGTGTAGCCGGAACATCACCTGAGGGGCTCCCAGCCCTGCAGCTGACTAGGATCACAGTGGTGGCAGCATGGTCAGCGACGGGCCCCACTCGTGGACTGTGGGGCTCAGCGGCAGCAGCATTCCCCGTGCTGCTTCTGCTGCGAGGCCGCAGCCCAGGTCAGCTGTGGAGCTTGCCCTGGGGGCAGCGTGGGAAGCGCTGCCCCAGCGGTGAGCCCTGCAGAGCCCCACCAGCTGCAGGGCTTGCAGCCATGGGAGCCAGTGAGGGAACAGCCCATGATCATGATGCCAGGCTCCCCCTGTACTGGCGATAAGGCACAATGGGATCCAATGCGTGATCCCACAAAGCACCTGTGGCACGGCACGCGGTGCGATTGTGATGATCATACATTAGATTCCACTGTGCCTTTACCTGCATGTGTAGAGGGGCCCTCAAATAAGGAATGGCAGAACTGGAACTGGTTACAACTGAGCCAAGGAAGAGGAGACCTGTTCATTGTTCCAGGTTTCTCCCAGTGATCTGTTCACTGACATTTTTTGGTCTCCCACCCAGACCAGTAATGCAACATACCCAGTTCCCAATTATCGGTGTGTTTATATAACTATCTGCCCACTGACCACATCTCAGAACTGAGGCAGTTTCATGTTACTTTCATCTCTCTCCCTTCTCAGCTGGTAGGGAAAGTGAGCATGATTAATTTGTAGGGTTTTATTTTATACGTTGTGTGGTTGTGGGGTGGGGGACTGAGGGAAAGACGTGTTTTGCTTTTTCACTGTGAACATGCTATGCTTAGTGGATGTTTTTTCTTCTGGTGAAGAGCTCTAGTTCTGGTCTGCTCCTAGTATCAGACTGTCACACTCAGACCACTGGTAACACTGAGTTCATTTCCAACATGCATACCAGAACCATGTTTTCCTGTTTCTCTGATACTTCAGTGAGGCATGAAGAGTTGAGAAAAGGTAGCATCCTGGGTCTTTCCCCAAATGTATCCATGGATAGGTGGGGATTTTTGGGTGCTGACAGCTTCTACTGTATAAGGCTGCTCCCACATTTATACTAATTAGCACCACTATGCCCGTATCCCATCACACAATGCAGATTTCCATGCATTGTCAGTTTACTGCATTTATAAGACAGGGCCCTTGGTTTTACTGAAAGGAGAGCTGAGTTTCTTTCTATAAACCTTATGGCTATGACACCAAATTCAGTGTTATCATCTAACTGCTGGCTAAACAAGCAAGCAGACCATTAAAAGCTTGTAGTCAAACATACTGTCGCAAAAGGTTTTACCATGCCCTAAAACTATTTTAAAAGCCATGGCTAATATATTGAGACATACTTGTGTGTGTCCTACCAATTCTCTGTACACAACAGCTATGTTAATATTGTGAAGAAGTGCCCTGCTCTTTGGAAGACCTCTCACCCAAGGATCTCAGAGCACTTCACAAATTACCACCATTGCACAAACAGAAAATGTGACTGAAAGGAGCCTCCGAGGCCTTTGAGTCCAGTTGCCTGTATTGACCACTTGTCCAAAGGCTCCACAACACTATCCACTCCAGGTCCTCTCACACACCATAGCCACAGACACTTACCCTGTGCCCTGGGAAGAGATCAGGGGAGAAAAGTGATGCAGAATTTAAGTCATGTACGCTCAAGTGCTTCTAGAAATCAAGTCATGCCTCATGCTAAATGGTCTTTGCCAATTTGACCTGGGGAAATTTCTCTCCTGACTCCAATTCTAGCAATCAGTTTGACCTTTAGCATATGAGCAAGATCCAGTAGCCAAGCACCTGAGAAGTTTCTTGGTATAATTTGGGAGCACCAGTGCCTCAAGCCAACTCCCAGTTGTACCCACACCTAAAATTTCCAATGCTTCAAAGGAAGACAAAGATAAACCTGCCCAGGAAACCAAGTAATACATTCAAGGGGTAGAGGGTGGGCCCTGGCAGGTGACCAGCAAACGCCCTAAAGCATGGGACTACATGCTAGCAATCTATGTAACAGCAAATATTTCCTTTCAACTCCCCCCTTCATGGGGACACAAAATGCAAAAAACTCTGGTTACACCACCACCACTATCCCACCACACTATCCATAAACTCATCATGCCCCAGCTGAAATGAGTTCAGTCCCCCGGCCTCCCCAACTTTGCTCTGAAGACCATTCCAGAGCTTCACTCCTTCAGTGATTAGAAACCTTCTCCTCGTTTCCAAAACTCAGCTAGTTGGTGACCAACTTGAGCCCATTTGATCTGGGGCCAAAATTTCCCCTAACTTTAACATGGAGACCCAGACTAAGGGTGAGGTACTCACTGGCAATAATCCACAGCCCTAACCCTAGGGCCCATGTGCTCAGACTGTAGTCTAGTCCCTTCACTAGCCTCTGGTTCCTACTCCAGCCTCTAATCTTCAGGATGGAGTAACAGCCACAGCCCCTCTATGCCACTGCAATGGCTTGGGGCTTCTCAATACCTGTAACTATAGACTTTGTGGCTTTTTCCATGACCTGTCCAGACTGCCATCGCTGGCCCTGACCCTGCTCCTCACTGGCACTAGCCTACTTTGAGCTATGGAAGAAGATCCCCACGTAGGCACCAATGCCTGCAGATCTACCAAATGCCCCGCTATCTGATAGCTTTGAACACTTCAGATAAAAAGGTCACCTCTAATGCAAATGGTTTGGACAAGGCCACACTACTTAACTCATCTGTAAGGCTTCTACACACACCCTTCCCACCAAGGAAAATTGCACCCTTTTGTGAATGATTTACTGGTTTCACCCTTCCCTTCCCTCTTCCTCCTTTCCCTGCTACACTAAAGCAACACTCATATCATCTCTGTAAATCTACACCCCTCAAACCGTGGTACATTAGGCTATGTTAAATCCTGTGGATTTTGCCGCCTCAAGGGCAACCTTCCCCCTCTGGCCCCAGACCTCTCATCCTCTCTTTGAAGAACAAGAAAACCCCTGCAAGCACAGCTGACCTTGCTGGCTCAGTCTTGAGCGAACAAAGATTCCTCTTGCTCGCCTGCAAGAGAGCTACACATACTGATGCCCCCCATTCACTGCTCAACAAACACACTTTGCCATCTGTGCTTCCTTACACAGGCCAGCACCTGCAGGAACATCGCCTCCCATCAGTGACAGGAAACACAGCCTCCAGACACGCTGAGTCACTGCAGCACGGTCTTTGAAACCCAGCAGAGCTCTAGTCTTCTAAAAACAAAAAAGCATATTTAACTTCCTTTTTATCTTCTGCAAGAGAAGAGAGAGATGACTACAGCCTCAGCTCTCCTTCTGAAATGCCATTCCAGCCAATCACTACACAAAGATGAGGAGTGGGCCAGGTTCTGGTTAACTGGACAAAATCCCATTCGTTCTTCTTCATCCCCATCCTCAAGCATAAGGCTCAAGTGAGGGAACGGTAAAAACTGCAGCAGCTGGAGAGGAAGTTGGCTCAGCGTTAGGGCACTAGCCCATGACTAAAGAGGCCTTGCTCTACCACCCCCACTCCTTGTTTGACCTTGGCCCCAGGTCCCAGAGGCATGTGTGCGTGCCCAACTCTTACTTAGACATCTCATTTCCACTTAAATCAATGGGAGGATCTTAGTCCCCTTGGGCCTAAAAGGCCATCTCTAAAACTGAGGCTAATAACATTTCTCTGACTTACAGAGTATGTGAGGATTCATTACAGATGGTGAGGAGTTCAGGTGTTCGCTGAAACAACAAAAATATGTATATGTAATTACCTACATTTATTGCTATAATTATTTCAACGGTTATGCTCCGTCTCATCAAAATCCTTAAGACACAGCGAGAAGTAAGGATTTTAGCAAGATCTTTTCTTGGACCAACAGTATGGTTGAGAGAGCTGTTGAATAACTTTCTGGGCATAGATTCATAGATGTTTGGGTTGGAAGGGACCTCAGCAGATCTCCGAGTCCGACCCTGTGCCCTGGGCAGGAAAGAGCGCTGGGGTCAGACGACCCAGCCAGGTGCATGTCCAGCCTCCTCTTAAAGACGCCCAGGGTAGGGGAGGGCACCACCTCCCTTGGAGCCCATTCCAGATTCTGGCAACCCTTACCGTAAAGAAGTTCTTCCTGATGTTTAACCTGAATGTGCTCTCCATCAGTTTGCGGCCGTTGTGCCTAGTTACTCCAAGGGGTGCCCTGGTAAACAGAGCATCTCCTATTCCTTGCTGCCCCCCGCCACCAATAAATTGGTAGGCGGCCACAAGATCACCTCTCAGCCTTCTCTTGTGGAGGCTGAAGAGATCCAGGACCCTCAGTCTCTCCTGGTAGGGCTCTGCCTGCAGGCCCCTAACCATGTGAGTGGCCTCCTCTGAACCCTCTCGCGGTTATCCACATCCCTCTTGAAGTGTGGTGCCCAAAACTAGACGCAGTACTCCAGCTGCAACCTGACCAGTGCCGCATAGAGAAGTATCACCTCCCTGGACCTGTTTGTCATGCACCTGCTAATGCACGATAAAGTGCGGTTAGCTTTACTGATCGCTTCCCCAGGTCTGGTCAGAGAGAAAAGGAGCAGACCCAAGGAAGGGCACTTAATGCCCGAAGCTTGTCCAACAGCTCTCCCAACTATACAGTTGGTTCAAAAAAAAAAAAAAAAAAAATTTATGAAAAAATCCTTCTCAGACATTTCCTGGATCATCATGGCTATAACAACACTAACTCTACTGTAAAACACAGACTTTTGCAAAGTAAAATTCTGAAAAAAAGAGAATGCTAAAGGTTCAAGTCAACTGTTAATTACCTTCAAGGAAATGAATAAACTTTTCAGTGAACTCTCTAGCTGATAAGCAAAGGCTTATTTGCATAAGCAATACTTTCAGTTAGCACTACTCCAGACCTTGGCATCAGGGGCTCAGAGGGTACTGTTCATTTTATGGGAGCACCCCACCAAACCAAACCACACTGGCCCAGGATTGCACAAAAGAGCCCCGATCCAAAGAGGTTACAACTTCAGTTTATTACAGGATGCAAAGAGTAGATGAAATAGGAAGGAGCAATTTATTATATACTCGTGTTAACAACAAGGGCGAAGCAGTGTGATGAAAACCACATTTCCCTCTTGGCTGATCAGTTTTCACTTCCACAGAGCATACAACATAAATCTACTTCTTTAAACAGGCTTCTAGAGAATCTCCCAGGAAAGTGAGGGTGGACAAGTCCCAACTTCTTTTTAAAATGCAAAAAGAGTAGAAAGACAAGAAAAAAAGATTAATGAGATATATATAAGGAAAGGAACTGACGACAGGCAGAGGAAGTTAAAAGACTTCAAGCCCCTTACGTATAAAACAGGGGAACAAGAAAACAAAGTCCATTTGTTCTCCTCAGCAGATTACTTTTAATATATATTACATCCTACCTACTTCTATGCCTATCCACCCATTTTTTTTTATTCCTAATACATGAGATAGATAAACTCTGTCATCTCTCCTGCAACAGGATTGATTGCAGCACCCTCTTACATCTGACCTCTATGAAGCACTATGAAACTATGAAACCTCATCGGGGAGGGCATCTAAACACCCATGCAAAAGAGCCCTAAAATTTCCACTAGTAATTAGTAACAGCAGCACACTACCAAACCACTGCACATAGAGCATGAGATGGGCACTAAGACCCTGTGACACTCTTGGGTGCACACCACAGCCAAGCCAATAAAAACATAACTTCCAGATGACTTGCCCACAGAAGCCACTGATGGCTAAGCGGTATGCCTGCACGCCACACCAGTTCGAAACACATTTGCTTTCACAAAACCTCTCTGACAGGCACATGTGGGTGGAATAGGAGTGCCATGTGTGGCACGATGGGCAGCCATGGCATGGCTGGCACCTAAAACACTTGGGAGCTGTGGAAACAATCGTCATTTATGCAGAAAAAGCAACAGGAAAGGAGGTGTTAGCTCCCACGGAAGATACCCACTATGAGGCATATTACAAACTATACCAGGTTTTCAAGTCCTGCAGGTAAGCTTAGGGAAAGCATCAGAGAGGCGCCAAAATGCACACTGCTGGCAGGGGAACCTGCATATTCTACACTCTGGCTGATCATGGATGATTTGCAAGCCAGTATATATCTGATGACTGAACAGGGTGCTGGACTGATACTAGCATTTCTTCATAATGGCCTCACATGTAGTGTTTGGAAGCCACTACACCTACCACAGGGAACCTGTGAAGCCAGCGCTCCAGGAATGGGGGTGCTCAACCCCGCCTGTCTGCAAGCCAGATCCAGCCCTCCAGGCTCCCCACGGGTCCTGGCAGGGGAGTGGTGGCAGAATGTATTGCCGTTCCCCTGTTGCCAAATTTCTAGACCCACGGGGAAGCCTAGCAGGCCAGAGAGACACATTAGGTTGGGCACATGACTGTGGCAGCTCAGGGGTGGGTCCCCGTGCATGGGGCACGGCCAAGGCAGCACAGGGCCACGTCGAGGTGGTGCAGGCACATGGGTCCCAACCCCATGAGGAATCCAAGGCGATGGACCGGCCCCACAACACTCATCCAGTCCTTGGGGCCAAGAGGTGGAGCAGCACTGCTCTAGAAGGCAGGGCACCGTTTGTCAGAAACAAGTATAAGACAGCCGAGACCACTGGTTCCCATAAACACCTCCTCAGCCTCCCCTGCCAGTTTACAGGGAAAGTGACAACACCGTCTTTCGGGCACAAGATTTCACTGTTACCTCCGTGGGGGCTCTTGCATCCCGATTTGGTACCTGTTCATCCCAGTGTTTAAAACATGCTTTTGTTCCACTGATTAAGTCTGAACTCAGGTTTAAGCACTCAAGAGTTTTGCTGAAGAGGGACAGTCCTAGTGCTTCAATGCTAGGAGGCCTAAGAGGCTATGCAGCCCTGAGCACTACTGTTCCCACAAAATAAATGTGGAATTTTTAAGCGAAGCATCTTTGATATTCTTTGGTCCTCACATGCACCTGGGTCACTTCTGTCAGATCAGGTAACACTGGCAAATATATCAAAAAGAAACAGCTACACGTGCCTGTTTTGAATCCATTATCCTTCCCTACCCAATTCTGAAACCCCTGCCTGAATAAAAGCCAACATAATTAATATTTTGCTTCCTGTTATAAAAATTTTGGCAAATGCAGACTTAATCTGAGATTGATGAAAGGCAAAGCAAGCTATCAAGTATCACTGCCTTGATATATACTACATGCAATCCTGCCCTAACTAAACGAGCAGTCGAGTGCAGGAGTTTATTTTTCCTTTACCTAACTCAGGCTTCATAGACCACAAAGTATATTAGGGAAAAGGCCTTTGTTTGAAACAAGTTTTTCTTTAAAAACTCCGTATGAACTCATATCCCTTCAGAACTAATTAATATGACCTATCTGTTTTTATTTTGTGTCTGATAACAGCACGAACATATTGCATCATCCTGACCATCACAGTAATGCTTTTGAAAGTTCCTTTTTAGTAGCTGCCTCAGACATGCCTTAGATAATTTTATTGGCCAACTGAGGACTAATGCAAGACACGTTCTGTGAATAACTGCATTTCCAGAGCTCCAGAAGGTGATTTTGCAAATGTGCAATGAGGAGAAGTGTCTGCTTTGAAGTCTTCTTGGAATCAGCTACAGTTGCTTAACCACCGATCAAATTCTACCAAAAAAGGCTTAGAGAAAGGTTACTGCAGACCGAGTTTCTCTCTCTCATAAATGTGATACTAGAACATTAAAAACAGAACTTTCTCTCTTACGAAATACACGCTTTTACAACTTCTAAGTATTTAACTAAGGAGTTTAAGGTTAACATTTCTGTTTCCTTCATGAAACTGTTGGAAAAAAAAGCCATACTGAATGGAGAAGGCAATTTTTTTTAGTTTTCCTTCTAAAAAAACCAAACAAACCACCAAGTGGATCAGCACATCCTAAAGCTCAGCTCTGCTACTTCTATTAGCATAGTCGATGGCTGCTACACGTCGCAGTGTTTTGAGGAGTTTAGTGAATCACTGTCCTGTGTCCCTTTCACCCAAAAGGCTCCTTCTCCTGCCACTGCAGAGGCCATTTCTGCACCCTGGGCCAAATCTCAGAATCTTAGCTCAGTCAAGGTGCATTTGGACAAATTCTCCCGTCTCTTGCACCTTGAGTTACATTACAAAAGTGAGCCAAATCCTTGGCCCCAGAGATTTCAAAGACGTTAGGGCTGGAAGGCACCTCGGGAGATCATCAAGTCCAGCCCTCTGCCCCAGGGGCAGGAAGTCGGCTAGGGCCAAAGAATCCCAAAAAGATAAATGTCCAAACACTTCTCAAAGGAGTCCAGAGTAGGTGATTGCACCACTGCTGAAGGGAGTCTATTCCAGGCCTTGGGAGCTCAGACAGTAAAGAAGTTTTTCCTTATGTCCAGCCTAAAACGGTCTTGGAGGAGTTTGTGACCATCGGTCCTTGTCATCCCTTGGGGCGCTCTGGTAAACAGGCGTTCCCCCAGATCCTGATGCACGCCCCTGTTGGATTTAGAGGCAGCCACCAGGTCACCCCTGAGCCTGTGCTTTTCCAGGCTGAAGAGTCCCATGGCTCTCAACCTCTCTTCATAAGGCCTGTTCTCTTGCCCTCGGATCATGCACGTGGCTCTCCTCTGGACTCTGTGAGCTTAGGGTTCCCCAGGAGCAGACAAAACACAAAACACCAGCTGCATGCCAACCTCCTTCCCAATTCCAGGGTAGGCCAGTGGTCAGCATATTTCTTTTTTTGCAGTGGTGGTTTGGAATGACACCGCCTGATGCTTTAGGACCTGGACACTGCTTCTCCCTGCTACCTGACCTCGGCACAGGTGAAGCTCTGCACTGCCCAGCTGCAGCACAGCGTGGACAAAACCCTGCCACAACTGGGTAGAGTGGTGTGGGTGAAGCCTCCTCCCATCAAGACCCCTTGTGTCTGCAGGCCGGGTTCAGCCTGTGAGCTGTAGGTTGCTAACTTCTGGCTTAGACAATGTGACCTTGGCTGCTAGAACAACTGTTCAGGTCTCCTGGCAATCACCAAGGATTAGAAGCAACCACCAGCTGCTCAAGTTAGTTGATGTGAACTAATGTATGCTTTGTAACTTTTTTAACATAATACTTTCCCCTAACTATTAGGGTTACTGCATGAGTATGGCCTTTTCAAGGGAAAAAAAAAGACTTCAGCATGTAAAGCATGCATCACTGCACAAGGATGGCATTCACAGGATGGATCTTAATGGAACTCAGGTGACCAAATTAAGCATCTGGTTTTGCTTTAAAAGTTCTTCACTGCCCCTGTGAGAATTTAACGTAAACTGAAGAGAGCAGCAAGGAAATCCCACTCCACCACAATGAGACTGCATGCAACCCAAGAAGAGGCTTTCTGCCTGGTAAAACTGAAAGTGGGTGGGAAGATACAGTATAAAAGATGCTCGAGTTGGTACAAGGCAGAGAAAATGCCATGATGAAAAAGAAGTATGCTAGACCCCAGAACTGTTTATCAGTATCACCCAAGCAAAAGAGGAAGGAGGCAAGTCATCTTCCTGTGGCCAGATGTGCCACCTAAAAGAGCAGATGTAAAACAGCCCCTGATACCGGGGAGAATCTGAACCATTGCTCTTAAAACCAAAATCTATTAAGTAAAGCTGATAAAACAGAATGAGGAACTCTGACAGTCCCAGTTCAGCTATGTCCTGAAGCAGCTCACAGCTGATGGGAATCCAAATCACCGTATTTTATTCTAAGTTTTAAACTATTTCAAAGGAAGCAGAACCAGACCCAGGTATCCCTGCTGCCCACGACACATTCTGGATTAGGACAGGCCTGAAAATGGCTTCCTAAAGATATCCAAGGCAGAAGAAAGACTTTCAGCATCTCCTTGCAGAGATGTTAACTGAGACCTCTCCAGTGAAAGAAGGGAGAGGAGGGGGGATGCCAGCGCACGGCGCAACTGAGCAATGCTTCCTGGCCATTCACCTTTGCCTCTCCCTAGGGTTGTTTCTATAGGAGACTGTTTTACAGTAAGTTTAAGGGAAATTACATCACTCACCCTTGGCTCAAATCAGCTTAATAGAAACAGTTGCTTTCAAAGCTTTTCTATATAAATTGTCAATGGCACTATAGCACCTCAAAATGCAAGTTCATCCAAGCCTATAAAGTCATATAAAGAGCTTCCAATGTAAACATCCAAATGCTGATATATATTCACCCTCAGCACTAATTAACCACAAGCTGATTCCTTCAACAGGAGATGTTTATGTTAAATGTATGGTCACTGGACATCTCTTAAGCCCGGGTGGACAAAGCCTTGCCTGTGATGATCTAGGTCGGGCTGGTCCTGCTTGGAGCAAGGGGTTGGACCAGACGTCATCTCCTGTGTCCCTTCCAACCCTCATGTTCTATGATCTTTTCTTCCAAAAAACCCCACAGAAATAATAATGCTTCTTAAAACCAATAGCTATGCTTCTATACTGAATATATATATTTCTGCGCAGAATCATTGTTTTGACTCATATTCAGAGCAGAAAAAGAGAATAGGCTGTGAACATCTGGAAATTCTCTACTTACAAAAAAGGAAACATTTCTTAAACAGCTGACACTGACTTTCTTTATTTCCTGTCACACAAACTACTGCTCCCACCGAGCACTTTGTAAACATGATCTCATTAATCCTTGCAGCAGCCCTAAGAGACAAGGCAGTGTCGTCTTTATTTTACAGGAAGCATAAGTACAAAGAGACTGAGGTTTAATCCCCACTCTGGGGCTACTGCTGCTGCTTGAACCACAACAGCTAAGCCCCCTAAAGCAGTCACAGCTCAGCTGGCAGAACTAGTTACTCCAAACGGCAAAACTTTGCTGGTAGAAAGTGTCTTCTCCCAGGGCAGCTGCATCCATACCAATTGTTTTGCCAGCAGGTATCTATCTCTTCACACCCTTAGCCAATACAGCTCTGCTGGCCGACCTCTGTAGATGAGGCTTAAGTGACTTGGCCAAGGCCATAGCAGAAATCAGTGGCAGAGTAAGAAGTAGTATTCAGAAGGTCCCAGTTTCTACCTTCCCACTCAAACCCTGGACCAAAGCTCTCTCCAATTCAGTGTTTTCTAACATGAAGCAGGAAAGGGCCAAACTAATCCATGCTCAAGAGCGCGTGGGTGTTGGGAGGGTGTGAGCAGAGGTGCAGTAAGACAGGGCACAGAAGAGTTGCGGTAGTGGGAAGCTGCATACCCTTCCTCGAGACCCAACATGCAGCCAGTAACCAAAGAAGCCGTCTCCCTATGGATGGCCACTCCCGACAGAACACATCACGGAGCCTTAGGGCAGGGCAATGGAGCAGGGTACCATTAACAAACATACCAGCTAGAAAACAGAAAATTGAAAAGAAGGGGCAGAAGGAAGACGAAACCATGGATTAGGGCAAAGGAGTAACAGTCATGCAGGATGGAATACAACCCATGCACCAAAACCCTGCAGACAGGTATTAGCAAAGAAATAGCTGGTAACAAATGAGTTAGGCTCCAGCAGACATAGCAGAGGAATCTTGAAAATCAAGCTACGTAACAAGAAATGCTGGCTTGCTTGCGCACCTCATACCATCACATTGTGCAAAAGACTTGCTGAAGAATGGCTAGGATGGTCCAATCGCATTGCTGTGGCACTAGTGTACACACACATTTGGGCTGCACAGGAAATGAACTTTTATCTTTGAACCGCTGTTTGGCTCCATGCCTACCCCCTATTATTTATAGCTTGAACCTCAAAGTTGTTTTTTTTTTTTTTCTGGACTAATCCTTCTTTTAAAAAAACAAAAAAACTCTACAGCTTGTTCAGTGAGGATCTTTTAAAGCCAGTAATAAAAAACAATTGGCACCTACTTCACAGGCATTTATTACCAAGGCTGATTGTAAGTTCTACCCAGGTATTTTAAGTGACTTAAATACACAATGGATTTGGGTTTTAGACAAAGTCGAAAGAACACTGCATTCTGTGAATTATGATTCACAGTTCCTAATGGTTAATTTAATCCCCAGTTTGGCTGGATAATGGCAGGCAATGGCATAATACTTCGTATATTTATTTTTCCAACAAACAGAAACTCTGCCTGTCTAAGCACTACACAATATAGCTCAATTATGTTTTTCTTGAAAAACTGGATTGCTGCATGAATTTCTGAGGCACATGCTCATATGCTACGGTATGAAGAATTGCCAGCATAAATCTAAAAGCACTCACAAGCACACTGTAGGGAACAAGACTACATTGGCACACTGCACCAGCTTTTCCATCTCGCCTTTCTAGGCTTCTAAAAAAGACCAGTGATCCTGCAGCCATGATACAACTGACACTGACTTAAACAGCAGTAAGTTCAGGACTTGCAGGCTGAATTCTGGTGCCCCAACTCATGATAAAGAGGGCATTTCTTCACAAACAGACTCATTAGCCTCATAAATCAAATGGCAGATGTTACCATTGAACAGGAAGTAATGGATTAAACCCAGAGACAGCAAGTGGCAGAACCACAGGAAGAATCCCGCCACCAATTTGAGCAGCTCTTTTCTTCTTTCCCCCTGCCTCCCCAAGCCAACAGTAAGATATTTCCATACCATGTAGGGTACTGATGCATATCACAGATTAAAGGTCTGTAACACTGTTGAAAAACCTTGGATGTTGCAATGCAGCGTGGCAGGGCAACACACTTGTAGTAGGAAGTGTGTTTTCTTTAATGGACGCTTTGGAATGCTCCTGCGCCGAGATAACGAGACGACTTTTGACCTGAAGCAAATGTCATCTGCAAAACACCACCCTGAAAAAATGGGGTGATAAAGTGAAGGCTGACAGACAATTAGCTAAAATGAAAATGGTGGGTCAGACAATGCTAGAAATTCAAAGTGTGTATTTTTCATTGATGCAAAATGTACACTTCCCAGCGACGGATCCCCTCAGAGTATAGAGTAAAAGCAACGTGCCTTGCCAAAAATAACAAAGCTAGCTAAAAATGGAAGCTTTAACCTCCTCAAGCTTGTGGGTAGCATGTAGTCACCGCTCCGTGGGGGAAACAGCATTCCCAAAGAGCCAGCATTCGTTCCCTCATGTGCTGGTTAAACAATATATTAAGTTACTTTTTTGCCTCTCTTTTTCCTCACCCCTCTCTTTTCCACCAACTATTGCCCACATTTTGTTTCTGTTTCTCCAATAAAAATCACTTCACTCCTAGCAATGATCCAACAGCAGCGTTAGCCAACATATGGACCTTATGTTATACGCAGGCAGCACTAGACCATATTTCAAGTTGGCAGCAATCCCAAGCAGAACTTAGTGACTTTCTTTTTGCCCCTGCAAGGTCTCTCTCAAGCTTCCTATTTCTGCTGACAAAGCGCACGCACGCACGCACGCACGCACACACACACACACACACACACACACACACACACACCTTTCAGCCTTGCGTACGGCACAGCGTCTCCCTGTTATGCAACTCTTTGTGCTTTGCTGTCCTTTGATTGACACCTGTAAACACAAGGGGAATCGTTGTTCCCTTGGGTTTTGATGTCCCTCAGGCTGAGTCCACATTAGCATCTTTAGCCAGTACAGTAATATTAGGTAGGGGTGTGATTTTTCTTTTTGGCATTGTTTCATATTAACAAAACCTTAATGCAGTCATACCAGCAAAGCCATCTCTCCCCTTAGTTGCTGTTTGTGGTCGAGGCTGGGCTGCAGTGCATCACAATCAAGTCAGTTATCTGCAAAAGGCAGGGCCCAGATCTTTATACCCTGAAGATGCATGGTCAAAGTCCCACTGTCTATCTATTGCTGTTCTCTCTGAAGAAGCGATGGCACTAAAGGACAGCTATTTAAATCCAGGTCCCCTTGCATTACTATGCTGTATGAATAGTGACATTTGGCAAATCTGTGCAGAACAAATTTAGCAGAATTGGTTCATTAAAATCATTCAGAAGCCAACAGTTATATTGCAACAACTATTGACATAATGCAAAAGGGTAACTACTGCACACTATTTACCTCGTACATGCCTTCTGGAGTAATCGCATGTCCTCACTGTCATTTGCCCTTCTGCTACTTTTCCCATGACACACGCTTGCACCACACTGAATTTTAATGACAAATACCACCCATGGTCCTCTGTCATACCAGACTGCAAAAACAACTAATGTGAGCAAATAGTACATGGTCATTGAGGCACTCTCCAAAATCCCTTACATTAGGTGAGGCATTTGCAACCTCTGGAGGTCTGGAAAAGCAAACTGGAAAACAACAATAATAGGAAAAGAATCCTGCTTAGCACATTCAGACCTATTATTTCACCCTCTGGGAAAAGGGGACGGGGCTGGCATTTTATGGCATGCACTGAAATTCTAGATCTCAGAGGTTTCTAGGAGCCCTGTGGACTTCAGCAGAGTCACTGAAGTTAAGCACATACCCAGCAGGTTGCAAACTCAGGCCTAGGATCCCTGCAGGAGTTGAGCTCTGAGAAGGGGACAAAAGCAGGGGCAACTGGGGCAAAGCAGGGGCCAAGCCACTCAGTCACACTACATGGCGCCAAAAGGATAGCTGTCACTTGCTGGATCACAGCTCTGAAGTTTTAGAAGTGAACTGCTAAGAGCGTATAGCTGTCCATCTTTATAATACCATGTACTAAAAAAAACATTCAGGGCCTACACGTTTTCTCTTTGAATTTACTTTACGCAATTTATAAGAACATGAAGGAGAATACTGAATCTTACTGGTAACTAAACAGCTCTGTTACCATAACATTCAGATACCTTATGAACATTAATATTTTCCTTTCAGGGTGTTGTGCCTAAAAGCGCGCGTTATATAATGGGAAACTGAAAAGAGATACGAGACCAAGAGATAAGAGTTGGGGCTCCTTGAGGACGATAAATCCCGTTCCAGATTAAATAGCACATGCTGCCCAACTCTGTGTGCACAGACCACAGACTTTGCAAACCACCAGGAAACTTTCCAGGATAACCCCGAGTAACCCCCACGCATTAATGACAACAGCAATGCTTACAGCAGCTGAAAGAGTCAATAAAACACACAACTACTGTAGATAGTGAAATCACAGGAGGCAGGCAGCCCAACCTAAATGGCTTTCAGTAACCTAGGCTGAGATAAACTCTAGTGCACAGATTAAGACTATGAAGTGCCACCAACCAACCAGCTTCACCAGAAGCAGTACTGACAAATAGCCCTGATAAGGTACAGATCTCCTGAGAACCTCCTGCCTTCTCGCAAACGCCTCAAATTTATTGGCCCATTCCCTAGATCAGGGAACCACACAGTTGCCAGCACAAGATCCTGAAAATAAAGTGAGAAGACAAAATGCCAAGCACAGAGGTGCTGGACTGTGCAGGACTGACACACTTAGAAACCACTATCGAGAAGGAGGTTGCAATGGCTTGGCCATGTCAGGAGAATGGGAGGAGACCGTGTCCCAGAATATTCTGTACAGCGAGATTTAAGACTGCGCTAGAAAGCGTGGTCGCCCTCTACGGTGGTACCACACTGTGCAAAAATGTTATTAAGTTGTTCAGCATCAACACAGAAAGCTGGGAGGAGTGCACAGAATCCTGTCTGGGAGTGAGGGAACATCTGGCGCTGGGTGCAGCCCAACATGAAGCAGCTTTGATCCAGAGGGTGGAAACAAAATGAGAAAGGAGGAATCAGCTTGCCGTAAAACTTGGACAACACATGGATCTGTGAAACTTGTAACCAGCCGTGTCACTCTCGAATTGGGCTTGCCAGGCACAAGCAGATTCATCAGGCACCTGAGTAGACCTCTTATGTCTACACCTTCACCCAGAGGACTGATGGTTGCCTAAAGGGGGAGTCAGCAGCCACCCTTTGCCCATCCCATTATCTATCTCAAATACTGGACTCAGGCCACTGGCCACTTCATTTAGCCGCTTGGATGCAATGTCCCGGAAAATGTTCTAGGGACCTGTGGTCATAATCTTACTGGATTTTGGTGTAAGCTGCAATACTGCTGATTGGGGGAGGAGGGCAGGACTGGGTGACCTACAGGGTCTCTTACGTCTGGCTTACAGACCCAGAAGCTTCAAACAGCACCGTAATGGCCGGTAAGATTAAAGAACCTGCAACACATGCACACTTTCCAGCACAACCCTCGCATCAGGTCTTCCCCTACACATGCTGCAGTTTGAAGATGTTGACACCCTGACAGAGAAAGGGTAGAAATAAAACATGAATGGTAGAGAAGTGGGGGTATGTACTGAACATGACGTGCGGACTGTGCCAGGAGTGTGAAGCCAAACCCTTGCTGTGCTTAGCTTCCTATAAATCAGACACCCAAGGAAGCATGTCTTGCATTCGAAAGCTTGTCTACCTTTATCCCAACTGCATAGTTGGTCCAATCCTTCCTTCTTTTTTCCTGTTCTGGTGACGAGGGATTTAGCAAAATTTGTGGTCATTGGAAGCTGCCATAAGTGCTTCTGCTATAGCTTCAAACTTGCAACCTGTGGGTTGTGAGCCGTGCACCTTGGCGCCCATGCCACCCCAGCCCCATTGGGTCAATAAAAGAAATCCAAGCCAAACCCTTGGCATATGATGGAAGGGGTAGGTTGCTTGCATGAACAGAGCCCCTGCCGTGGTATGGAGAGATACGCTGAGCCCTATGAAAGGGGTGAGAATGGGGGCAGTGTGGTAAGGCGAGGAAGTGGAGACCATGTACAGACCTAAGCATGCAGCAGAAGAGTGAATGGAGACCTAAAGAAAGAGGCTGGTGGACCCTGGTATGAGAAGAAGGACACAGAGAGCTCCTAGCTTGGAAGAAAGAATGAGGCATGAGTCCCCGAAATAAAAAGGTGATGGGAGGAAGCTGGTGGGGGACAGACTGAGAGTGAAAGGATTCAAGAAGCCCCTGGCCAGTGCGCTCAGAAACGCCCAAGTGTACAATTCCCCTAACTAGCCAGACCAGACTCATCTCCATCACTCTGATGTAAATTTGAAGCAGTGCCAGCTGTTCAGTGGAGTAATTCCAGATTTGCACCAGTAATTCCCAAGAGATTAAAGTCAAGCTAATTGCAAGCCCCCTTTTGCTTTTGTGTTTACAATATATTAAACTCTCCAAGAAAAGAATGTGGAAACCCACGGTGAGACAGCCCTATCAGTGACAGAAGCAGCACTAATTAACCCAGTAACTTCCCAAGTAATTTTAGAGCTACTTAGAAATTAGCAGGGCCTATTTCCTTGTACATCCTCATAGTTTTTGATGTTCTTTCAAATGCAAGGACAGAAGCAAAACCAAAGACCCTACTATAAAAGCCTACTCATGCACATCAAACCAAGACAGCAGTAGCACCAAAACCCCAGATTTGTCAGAGGAATATTGAGTTAATCAGCAAAAAGGCTACAAATGGATTTTAATAAGAACCATATACTGTGTTAAGTGATTTACAGCTTTAAGCCCTAGCAGTTTAGGAGGACAACAGAGTATTAATCCCAATGGAAAACACATTTTGTTCACATAACTTCTCTGGAAAATTGGCCAGTATATTTTAAGCAGATTCCTGCTTTTCTGACAGTTTTAATATTTTTATAGCTTGCCATGAATAGAGTGTGCCATCTTAGAAGGTTTTTAATCCCTTCTGTTCAGTGCTGTGCGAGCAACATAAGAGATGGTTTCACAGGTTAAAAAAAGGGTGCCGTTGACCTCCCCTTTCCTGCTGTATTACAGGATCTCCAGGAGCAGATAATCTTGCACAGAAAGAAGTCTAGGCACATCAGGGTCAAACAAAGTTCAGTCTTCCCTTTGAACTTCCTTGCTGCTGTGGGATAGTCAAACCTTTAGTGTTAGTCCAACATAGTTTTTACAGTATAATTTCCTTTATGTGGCTTTGAATCATGAACATTATTGACGTTAATGCTGATATGCAACACACATTTCACTGCTCCATAAGCCTGGAGCTATTCGTGGATTTTCCCCTCTCACTAATTAAAAACTTACCGGAGAGACCCACTTGCCTGACCACAAGACCTTTCTACAATGCAAGAGATCCATACCTGTCAGCAGGGCTGGCTGGAAAAAAACAAAAAACAACAACAACAACAACAAAAAACCAAAACAACCCCCCCCCCAAAAATCTGCCCATAAGAAAAAGATTTCAGCACACATCAACACATCACTAACGCTTTCAGGTCCATATAAACTAGGAAGGTCAAATTCATCCAGTCCTAGGGCTGGATGAGGGGCATGGCGTCAGATCAGGTTTGCAGCCCAGCTCCATGTGCCGGATGCAGCCCACAGGGTTGGTCTCGTAGGGGTGCCCGCCATGTGCAATGCATGCCCTATACCAGCCGTGCACGCTGCTTGCAGCACATGCACCAGCTCCAACCCTGAGCACCGTATACAGCATGTGCTGTGACCTTGGCCTGACCCTGTGTGGCATGTGGCTAGGGCACACACTGGATGTGATACCCATGCAAGATCAGTCCTATGATCTGGCAAACAGGACTGGTGTCTGGGCAGGATCCAGACCAGCCCCAGATCAACATGCAAGGTCAGCCTGATATGGGCACCACATGCAGCGCACACCCTAGACTGGCCCCACAGGCCACATGCAACAAGTGCTGCCTCCAGACACTGCATGCAGCACGGGTGGCCTGTCTGCGTACTTGGTCTGAACCAGCTCTGAATCTAGTGTGTAGGGCCAGGCCAATACGACGCAGGTACCCCGTACAGCCCACACCTCAGACCGGCCCGGCACATGAGCAGCCCAGGCCAGATATTCCCCATGTGCTGCATGCAACACAGGGCCAGGGCACACTGTCTGCAGCAGGCGGTATTGCGGGCCAGATGATACAGCTCCATGGGCCACATCTTTGCCAGCCCTGGCATAAAATAATGGCTGCCAGAGCTGCTGCCGTGTGCCTTGGGAGTCACAGCTATGGATCCCTCCTGTTCCCATGCTTCCCGTCAGGCCAGACTCCTGAGCAGCATTATATCCTATTACATGCTACAATCTCTCCCTTTGCTGACCTGCCATATTACAGTGCAGATGCTGTGGTTGTACAGCTACAGAGCAATTAAAGTGCATGATGGGAAGCCTAGACCAACCATTGGGGATCAGCTGTTTTGTCAGGTGTGCCACAAATTAAGACCATGCCCTCCCAGACTGCCACTCAGATCTCCCCTTGTCCTGCCTGAGCTGCTGCTCTCCTTTCTGCTCCCTGCCTGCCCCATCCCTGACCGGCCATGTGCCACACAGAAGTTGCCTGTACCGCAGGTTGGCCACCCCTGAGGTCCACCTCTTGATGCATGTAGCTGACAGGAAAGAACTGAGCATGAGACACCTGTTGTCCCAGGTACAAAAAAAAAATGGGCAGGCTCTCCTGGAGACTAAGGTCAACCTAGCCCAAAATATTTGCTTTCGACCCATCTGAAATGAAAGTGTTCTTGAAGTTTTCACTCTACAAAAAGTTAAAATATTTTGTTATTCTTTGTCCCAATTTTGGACAAAAAGACAGTTTAAAAATATCACAAATTGCTGCAGATAGAAATTCCATTTTTTGTTCAGGCTTATACCTAAATTACTGAGGTTCTTTCGAAAATCCCACTTTAATTCTATACATAGGCACTTAAGAAAGAACTCCTAAAAATTAGGTTGCTTTGCATTCAGCAGCTCCCACCAACTTAAAAAGTGGCTGCCAATCACAAACCATTTTTGAAAAATCAGGTCGCTCATTTAGACACCTGTGTTAAACTGAGAAGCCTCACTTTTAGGCAGTGATTTTTAAGACTTTTGGTCAGGAGTTGTAAGGAGTATCCAGACCTGCTTAGACCAACATGGCTACAACCTACACTCCAGACCTGCTTAGCATTTTATGAGCTTTTTTGTAGCCATCATTATTTGCCACTGAAATGCAGTAATGATTCCTGTAACTCCCAAAGTACTGAAAATAAATATCTCGAGATCCCGTCACAGAAATGAGTTAAGCACAGGCACTATGGGGACTGCCTTTAATGATGACAGGCCCCCCCAAAGGTGCCACTTACAACAGATATTTTCAAATTAGAGAACTAATATGAAAATTAAAAAAAAAAATGCCAAAGGCTTAAAATGCCACATACCATAAATGCAGTTCTGTTTAAACTTTGTAGTGCTTGGAGCAAGGAAAACCTAGACAACCTCCCCCCCCTCCCCATTTTTGATATGCCAAATCCATGACAAACAGGAGAAACTTCTGCTCTCCTGTGACTAACATTTATCATTTGTATATAAAGTAGCCATTATTCAAGCAAATGCAAATTCAGCAAGTGCTCTCAAAATCATCCACCCCCTAGTAGGAACCGCAAACCAAACAAACGCCCACACCCAAGCTGGAGCATGCCATGGCATTCCTGAGCGCTGAATAACAAGAGGCTCTTTGAGTCTGTGCTGCCTTTTTCCCCCTCATTGCTTCTTGCAGCCTCAAGTGCGATCTTTACATACTGCCGAACTAGTGGTAGAACGATAGTGCAAGACTTCTTCTCCCACAAGAGCCAGTTATGTCTACGTGGGCGGTCTTGTGTCTTTTGACAAATAGATAAATACATAAAAGCCAGAAAATTCACAAGAGACTCCAGATGAAGTCTCAGATAAAATGCCAATGATGGGAATGTTTCTGATGCAAAGCAGAACTTGAATTTTTATTCCACTTGCCACTAATGTACAAAAACTAGCATGTTCACTGTCTTTCTACAAAGACAGCAGAAAACCAAACCCAAGAGCGAGGTCCAAATTCTGCCTGAAGGATACACGTGCACAACCAAAAGCAACAGGTGGCCTGCGAGCGGGCCTGGTGGCTGCGCATGAGAGAAGAATCACTCTCTCCCCTCCTTAAATTAGCATGATGATTATGCACTGATTATTCTGGCAAGCAAAGTGAAATCTAAAAGCTGTTAAGTAGGACTGTAGGTTTCTCTTCTCAGAGCTCAAGCCCCTATTCAGCCATAGGGCACATAATCCCCAGCTGGCTGCTTATCCTGGCGATGCACTGGGGTGACCTATCCTGCTGTGCCTCCCCCAATTCCTGCACATGGAAGAAGGTGGGAGGATGGACATTTCCGTGCAGCACAGAGAGCTGTTCTGGGTTGATCCTCCATCTACCCTTCCCCCAGCGAGGCCTCACAGGGCTGCTGGAGTTAATGCGGCTCTAGGGAAGGGGGCAGGCACAGACAGCTGCACAGGGGATAAAACTGGAGAAGTCCCCTGAATAATGAACAGCCTCTGTGGCTGGACGAGCTGCGGCTCAGAGACGCCAAGGGCAAGCAGCTGCAGAAGCCATTTGGGGCAGGACAGAACCACAAAGGGAACATGCTCCACAGGAATATTCCCCTTCAAGGTAAAGCAAACCGCTTCCCACTCGAGACAGTCAAGTCACACCACTGCTTCTGATTAATCACGTCTTTACATAACATCACGTATCAATGACGTTTTCAGGTCTTGATTTTCCACCTGGTACTACATTCGGAGGGGCTGATCACTCTTAGGGCTGGGGACTGATAGTCACTAATGAAGCATTCACCAGCAGCAGTTAATTTGTGTTGTAGCTGGCAGATCCAGAAGTCTTTTGTCGTAGACAGTCAAAGTAACTACTATATTTCCCCTGAGCAGAGAGGTAGTCAGCCTTGTTAATCTAGTCAGGCAGAAGGCACTTTATTGACTAACTCAACTAGAGATGCATAAGCTTTCATAAGCCAGATCTCACAATTGCAGCATCCAATGAAGTGAGCTGTGACTTATAAAAGCTTCTGTATTTCTGATTCAGCTAGTCTATAAGGTGCACCTGTACCTTCCTTCAGCCCAGTTCCTCTCTCCAGTTTTTGTGTCATTTTCAAGCACCTGACTGATATTATCCCCATTTAAGAGAAGCTATTTATTTGATAAAGAGCCTGTGATCCATTATTACTTCTCTGACACATTTGGTCTCTTTTCTTTACCAAATGTTTAGAATCCCTTGCCCTAAGTGAGAAAGTCACATACTGTGGATGGGAATTAAAAATGGGACGGAGTCACTGGTAGTGATGACCAATGACTACAATTTTAGTTTCACAAGTTAACATTAGTCATACCAGATGACTTGCAGTATGATTAACATGGGAACCTGAAAGCAATTCTCCCTCCTTTTGCCCCTAGCTTTTCCAGGTGCTGCACGGGGAGCTGATACATCAGGTGTTGTACAAGCAAGATATCAGACTGGATGAGCCAGCGTGATAATCCGGTATTGCTAAATCTGGTGTTTCCCTCCAAGTCTTTGATTTGCATTCAGTGGTCTTTCTGGCCAAGGAAACTGCCGGTGATCCTTTTCAGGACTGAACTGCCACTACGTCAGCTAGAAGTTATTCTAGTGCACAGACCTGCCTCTCCAGAACAGCCTGTGGCGTTCGTGGTGCCCCTTCCTGCAGGCAGTCCAGGAAGTGAAGGCGAGTTCAAGAACGAGCCAAATCACTGCTCGTGCAAATCCAATGGAGTTATGCCAGCAAAGAATTAGGCCCTGAATTTCAAAGCAATGTCCTGATTCAAGATAGTTTATTTCCTCAATGCTCCCCACCCCCAACCCTCTGTGTGTGTGTGCGCGCACATACACAAATCACTCCAACAGCTTAAATTAATAAAATGATTTTGAGTTAATCCTATTCTCCCTCCATTGACTGAGTATCAAGCACTTATTGCAGATAATGGTATCAAAACAATCAATAGCCCTCCTAATAATGTCAGCTGCTAGCTAATTTACACTTCCATAGATGCCATCTGCTACTCCATCCATTGTAACATAAGCCATCAGCCCAAGGCCTCTAAGCTAGCACAGTCATAACAAGACTATTGAAATGTTGAAATTTTATCCATATTCCCTAGGAGTAAAGGAATATGCTTAATCCAATTATGGTTGCACTGGCCATGCTTTTCCAAGTTTTGTTCTCACCAACCAGGAAATTATGTTAGAGTATCTGTTTATTTAAATTTAACGAGCAGACCTAAATTTCAGAAGAGAAATTAAACACCTCTCAGACATTTTAGACGGATGATTAAAAACTTAGCTGGCTTTTTTTTTTTGGATGGCTCAATAATCCTCATCCACGTGCCTTCCCAAATGCTTTTTCTGTGACACTAATTTTATTTAGCTTCTATGGAACAGAAATGTACTTAAATTACACTGAAAAGCATTGAAAACCAGAGAAATCTCTTGTTTCTGTTGTAAAGGCAAACGTTCACAATCATTCAAAAAGATATTTCATGCTGTAAATCTGCCATTAAAAATATTTCTGCAGTGTTTGCACATTATTTCCCTTTGAAACTTCTATTAGGAAAACGTACTGCAATGAAAGCATGACAGACGCATGCAGTCAGAACCAAATGTTTACACTTGACAGCCAAGTGCCGAACAGATACGGGATGATGGGATTTTACTTGCAGACAGCTACTTCGCTAAAACATGCCTGGTTACCGCAGCACAAGATGCAAAGCCCGCATTTGATTAGAGATAAATCTTTGATCTCATCGTTTTAACAAACTGCATGACAAATTCTCTCTCTCCCCCTACAGAGAAAGAGAGAACAGTATACAATAGAAGCAGTGTGATAGCACACCATCCAGGCCCGGTTGCTCCATCTAATATTCATAATGGAAACATTAAGACATACAGACACAAGCTATATTTTTCTCTTTATGTCTATTGTTTAAAAATAAAAGAAAACACACCCAACCGCATCTGACTAACATCTAAAAGGCCTGATCTGGCATCATGATATTTCTCCGGGATCTCTAAGCTGGTTTCACGTGCTATACAGAGAAGGATGCATGTGTATCAGAGTTCCATTGTGTTATCAGAGTGGCAAAAGTGCCATTACTCTTCCCCAGTACTTCATTAAAACAATGCACTTAAAACATATATTGTATGTTATCATCATTGTCACCCCTAGGCCCAGCAGGAGCAGATTTCAGGGACTTGTAGCTCTGTCAATGTGTTGCAGGAAGCGAGCTGAAAAACATTGCCAACCAGATAGATGCCAGTCCTAAAACCAAAGCTGCCATATGTAGCATGCAGGCAACCTCCTCCTCTCTCAGCCTAAACACAGATACCTGGTCCCAGGGAGTATCTCCGACTCAATAATTGGCTCTACTTACAAAAGCATTGTTTTTTTCAATAGCTTTCAAGTGAAAAAAATACAGTACAAACTTGCTGACCAAATCCCTGAGGCAGGGACCAGTGGGTTTCCAGATTTGTGGCAGCCTACCAAGCAGACTACTCTGGATCTGGACTTGATTCCACCCATTCAGAATTTCAAAAGTTTTGCAGTCTTGTTCTGAAACATTTCTGAAATACAAAATCACCCACAAAATGGAGTCACCTTTCTCTGTGCAGCTCTAGCATCTCTAGTGTTTTGAAATTGTTCTCTCCCCCAAACTGATAATATTTAAAGGAAAACTTTATTTCCTGAAGCTTTTTAGGAATCTAACATACATTCACATTTTAAAATACCCCAAACAGATTCTGTATACCAGCAGAATTCTGAAAGTGAACCCTGCAATGTCAACTCTTAGCTGCCTTTTTTCCATGCAGGCTCTAAATATTCACCCTTTACTATAGTTTACTTAAAGTCAGTATGTCCATCAGAATATAACTGGAGCTCTCTTCTGATATTACCACAACGTACATTTATAAAGTTGAAAGCATGCATCCTGCTACCAAACGCAGTTCCTGAAGAATCATTACAACTTGCCTGAGCAAGTCTTATGTACTGTGTAATCATAATCTTCTCCTCAGGGCAGCAATCCTAAACATAGCTTCAAACAACACGAAATTGCTTTGTCCTGAATTAACCTACGAAAGAAAGACAGGTACTTAAGTAGCACTTCTGAAGGGTATGCGCCTTGGACTCCTGTTGAAACTAAGTAAAAATCTGAAGTTTGGACTCTTCTGTATTCTTTCCAAGTTCCATTTTTTTCAGTTTCCCTTTTCTATTCAGTTGTGAAATTCAACTGCCAACTGACTCGTTTTATACACATTTGTGAGCAAAAGGTATATCCCCAAAGCTTTTTCATTCCAGTGTATAGATCGGGTTAAAGGGCCCTTTTTAAACAACACCTCCTCGCACTTCATCCTACTCATTTGCCCTTCTCACCCTTTCATAGCAATCTGTACTGAGGGAAAACTATTACAAGCAGAATCAGTGTGTACTAAGATTATTCAATTATTCAATAATTCAATAATAATTATTCAATTATTCAATAATAATTCAATTATTCATGCAGATTGTATTCAAAGCATATCTGCATGTGGAAAGGAGTTGGCACCTTCACTTCTGTACATCACAGATGCTATTCCCGTAGCAATCTTCCTCATTTCCCATTGACTGTGCAAAATAACCCCTCTAGGACTTTTCTGGGGTTTGATATCCAGGCGAGGAGGGATCAAAGCCATGGAAATAGCCCAGTTCCAATGTTCTTGCCTCCTCCCCAACACAGCAAGTAAAAAAAATCAGACCGCAGAGGCAATCGCTTGTTTTAATGATGTGCCCCTCCTCCTTTTGCAGACAACAGACCCTTCACCTCTTTCCCCAAGCACAATAATTGTGTTTCATTTTCAGTAGGCAGCTGCTCTTTGGGAAGCCCCTTCAAGAGCAGCTCCATCAAAGCTCTGCTCCTCAGCAGGGTTCAAAAGGAGGCACAGCCTGAGTTTTAAATACCTTTTAGGAGCGGAGGGAAATCCATAAGGCTGGTTAGCTGCAGATTCTCAAATGGCAGAATTAGGAAGGCACGATGAAGAATAAAGGGCAGGAATACAATTAATACCAGTCAAGACCATTTTATGATCTTGTCAAACAAACCTGATTTCTTTCTTTAGTCAACCAAACATGCCATCTCAAAGATGATTGTGCAAACATAACAGATTTTTGTAAGGCGTCTGACTTTGTCATTCTAATTTTTTAATTGGGATTTCATGTTGTACTATACCAATAAAGCACTTGTTAGATGGATTAAAAGCAGGATGATTGGCAGATGCCAGAACATAGTTAGCTATGGGGAACCATCATTAAACAGGGATGTTTCTGCTGGAGCATAGTAGGAAACTAGATGCTACTCAACATTTTAGATGATCTAGAAGCAAATATGATATTTCTGCTGATTAAATGTGTAGTGGACAAAGGCTGGCACACAGGTAAGTAACAAGGACAAGAAGAGTAACGCACAGCCGATTTGGATCATGTGGGAACCTGGGCCTAGTCAAACACAGTGCAACCCCCCAAATGTAAAGCTATACATCTACGGAAAAGGAATACGGTCGTACCTACAGAACACGTTTCCCCCCCCCAGGGCTCAGGCCAAAAGGTCTTAGAGGACACAGTGAACAAACAATTCAACATAAGTTCTCACTGTGAAGCTGTGGCAGAAAGGACTCCAGTGATCCAGGATGTACATGTGAGCAGAAGTAGAGAGAAATGTACCACTGTATAACATGACTATGTACAGTTCTGGAGTCCATATTTTGAAGAGTACAAAAAACATTCAAGGGCTATGCAAAACGTCTCACAGCAGGAGTTTATCCAAAAGAAAAACAATGACAAACGTGGTCACTATGAAATAAATACCTTCACAGGGAGAAAATACTGGCTACTAAAAGGCTCTTTAATCTAGGACAGGGCTATTCTATCTGGCACTCCATGGGCTTCGTGCAACCCATGGAGGGTTAAATTGCAGCTCCCCAGGGCTCTGCTTGCATAAGCAGTGGGGGTGTCTGGGCTCCATCCCCCTCCTGCTTCCGCCTTCCCATCCCAGGAGGCCATGCAGCGCAGCAAGGCACAGCCCGCAGTACTGGAGACGCTCGCGGCCCAGGCACCTGAGAGGCACAATGGAGCAACTGGGTGCAGTGGGGGTGCAGGCATGCAGTGTGCAACACCCGGCTGCTTAGAAGTTGGACAGCCCTGATCAAAGAGGATTAAAAAATGACATGCTTCAGCCAAGTCCAAGGTACTGGGTTCTACACAATGGTAACCATGCGAGATTTAATAATCTATGATATACAGAAAGTTAGGCTAGATGATTCTAATGTTCTCTTCCAGCCTTAAACTCTAAAACAGCTATGGAAAAACATGTACTTGTAATGTTTCCAGTCCTCTATGCCATTATCCTCATGTAGGAACACATGACCTATAATTCCTACAATATAGTATGCACTTAAAATGGCAAAGTTGGCTACTTTTTTTTATTCCTTTATATGAATTTCGTACACTGCATTCTGAGAACAGGAAGGAAACGAACAACTACACCTTTTCCCAAAAAGGCATCCTTGTTAGTTTCCTTCGTCTTGTTGGTCCTAAAGTCAGGTTTATAAACAGCTTTTGCACAGCCCAGATGTTTCAGCTAGAGATATAAAAATAGTTCAAAACCCCTGGTGTGTTTTATTAGTCTAAACTGTACAAAGGTAAACTGTATCAGTATTGGCACATTCATCCCAGTATAACTGCATCCACAACGGTTGAAAAAGGGGGATGCTGTAGTGAACAAACTATACAGGCTCAGGTGAAGTAGCACAATTTTAAGCATAGAAAAAAGCCAAAAAGTGATCAGAAAGTAGTAGCTGCTTTTGTCCTTTGTAGATAAAGTTTAATGATTTAACTCAGTTCTGAGTACTTAACAACCATGTCAAACCGAGCACCAAGCCACATGTCATTATTTGGTCCCAGGAGGCGGCATTTTTATTTTAAATTTGCTTGGCAGTTGAGATGTAGAATCACCTACTCACCTGACTGATGAGCACCTGCACATTCTTTAATAACTTTTAACAAGAAAAATACGTAAGATTCAGTACGTTTACAGACGACACTGAAAAGTCATAAAAATGTCTCCCCTAAGGACAGTGCAAGAGCTGTGTAAGAAGCAGCAATCACATTTCCAAAAAAAAGAATAATAAAAAGAATCACAAAAGCCAAAGTAGCTCAATCAGAAATAAAAACACATACCTGGCAAACATGTCAGCTATAAAAATCAAAGCCTGCAGGTGTTAGGAAAGTAAAAACTTAAGTGAGGCCCTCCTATGAAGGCATGTTAGCAGCCCCAGTAGCTTATGGAACTAACTAATCCTTGCCTCAAATCCACAGGGCACTGCAGCATGGGCCCAACTTTAACCACATGACCAAGACCCACAGATCCCCATCCTAATTTAAGCTTTTGCTGACATACTTCCACTTATGCACTGCGTGGGTACAGAGCTCTGCTACGGGGAGCTGACTGCAGGAATAAAGACTTCCTTAATCTTGATCAAGTGAAAAAGTACCCAAGGAGCATAAGAAACACACATGCACGCATGCAGAGCCTAAATGCCCAGCAGTCGTTTGGGGACTAATCTCCATCTCTTCCCCTCCCCCTCTCCCACAAAGGGAGGAAGGAAGAGAAAAACGGGGACTTTCTAAAACCAAGCTTTGCTTTTGGTTTAGGCAAGTGCCACAGGTTTCAAACACAAGTCTAGAGTGTGAAAAACATTCTGAACTGTTGTGGTCTTTGAGTTTTTTGCAACAAAAACACTCTATTAGCGAAAACCGTCCTCTTCCTGAAGGTTGCCTCGAGTCTAACGAGGGATGCCTAGAGCCATAAAAGTTTGGGAATCACTGTTTAGGGTTCCTGACATGATAGATGTTTCTACCGCTTTTGCATCTTCCACAGCAGACGCTGCTTCAGACACAACAGAGGGTCTATTTTGCAGTCAGTGCCCCCTGCTAGTAATGCGCACACACACTGACGGTAAAATAAGACAGCAAATGCCTCATACAGGGAAGCTGAGGACAGAGAATGTCAGAGCACATAAGCTCATTAAAATAGTAGTAAGCTTCTCCCTCAGGTAGCTCCTGTAACAAAACGGATTCTGATTATGATTGTGGTTCACACACATTGCAAATGCTTCCTGATCTCATGCCTCACAGACCCTACATTCATTATTCATTGTTTGCTAAGAGATGACACACAAAGTGCATGGCAGAAGAAAACAGTTTCTACTCTCAGAAACAGAGTCTAAACACACAGAGCTATGCCTTGCAGAGTGTCCCCTCCGGGGTGCAGGTCACAGGTGGGTTTATGCCTCCCTTTCCAATAGACTATAAATGAACATGCTATACAGCCAGTGAGATTTGCATATTCAGCAACAGATCATCTCTGAGCAGTTAACAATCAAAAGCTGTGACTCAAAGACTGAGCAGAACAGTCAGCAGAAAGTTCAAAAACATTAAATGACTCAGTCCTTAGGAAGACCCTCATATTGTTGATTTTGCACTGATAGAAAGCTTTTACAAATATGAAAAATAAATGAATCACCCATGACAAAACAAATCCCAGAAGCCATAACTTGCACGGCAGGTACTACTTCCTAATAGTTCAGCTCGAAGACAACCTAGCAGGCACTGACTCAACAGTTGTGGGGGAAGGAAGTACAATCCTGGAGGTCTGACACTACCCCTAGTAGTGTTCGCTAATGCAAAACATCACAACGCTGATACTCACTTGCTGCACGGAGCCACGCTTAAATAAAAAAGCACCACACCCTATGATGCCATAAGGTATAAGTTATACCAGATTGATTCTTGTAATGTCTCTAAGAAGATTAAAGTAAGGGGATTTTCATCCAGTAAAAATGCAGTGCTATTAGCATCAGCCACATATCCAAGCTCTAGAATATTCTTGGTCCCTGACCAAATGTACTATGGTAGTCTAGTTAATAATATCACATATAACAGTAGTGACTAATAACACGTTACCTGAACATTAATCAACAGCTAGGTAAAGTTAGCACTTGTACAAATCAGCCCATTTACACGCTAAACTAGCCCCCAAGCCAGAGAATTAGACCCATTTAAGAATATGGAGGAATTTTTCCAAAGGCCCTTCATAATGTACTCACCTTCCTTAAAAAGGAATGTACCGTCCTTTGGAGACATGCACCTATGCAAGATTCACTTTATACCCACATTTCACTTGTGTATACTACCAGAGGCATTGATTCAAGTATCCAAATCTCTCTTGCAAGATTAGTCCTCACAAAAGACACTAGATTGGGGATTCCCAGCTTTGAAGACCAAGTTCTGCATTTCAGGACAGGGGCCTCATTGCCACATGGTCTGATTTTTATTTTATTTTATTTTTTTTTTAAAAGGGACATGAAAAAAATGAAAGGACAACTAAATCTTCATGCCCTGTCATTCATTAGCACCTCTGTAAACAGTTATCTGGCTGCCAACTTGTCATGAGGTTTGTGTGGTTAGATGACTGTGTACCAGGCAATAAAGACAACAAAGTTTCACACAGTACACATAGGACAACTTAGCAATAACTATCTGGGCTGGATTCAAACCTGCGCTGCCTTATGGAGGCAAAAAATGAGTTTTAGCCCAGTATCAAGATATGAAAGTCAACCATCCAACTAGCGTATAATATTTCTATAACTGCTATTTGGCAACAAGAATAATGCCTGGGCGAGGGGAAGGAAATAGGAAATATAACAACGTACATGTTATTGATATATTAATCTTGTGAGCAGGGATATTATTGGCGACACAAGACTGTCAAAATATACTGTTTTGCAGTTTCCACATTTAGAATTAAACTTGTTTCCAAATTGTTAAAGACTCACAATTTATTCATGTCTGTAATCATTTTGTTCCATTTTTCAATGAAAATGCAACATCTGTGGGCAAACAACTTTCATGAGAATTTCCATTTAATTAAAGTACTATTTTCTATTGAAAAGAGTTCAGCTAGCTCTAGTGAATATACATGCATTTATAATGGGCAGATCTATGAATTTGAAAAGGAGGGTGAGGGAGGATTAATGCTACCAGGACCCCTTTCCCCACTCCTGCAAGCGGAACAGGTCATGGCAGCCACTGCTGGGGACTTTTTGGAGACCTTGAAGCAGGTAGACTCCTCCCCTCCAGTACAGGTACCTTTCCTCCTCTCCAACACGGGTTACCCTTGGGTTGCCTCTGGGTGTGTGAAGGGGGGGGACCTGCCCACTGCTGCCGCTGCCCACTGCTCACCCAGAGGCACGGCTGCTCCTCCTTTGCTCCAGCCAGGGGCATGGGGAAGCAGCAGCAGCCTGGGGTGCCCTCGGGCCAGCAAGGAAAAAGTCATGGAGGGAGAGGGATCAGGGACCCAGTATCCTGTGCAGCTGCTGCCCACAGCCACCCAGCTGGAGTGGGGCAGGAGCAGTCCTGGGGCTTCCCCCATAACCAGGTCAGCTGAGGACAGCAGAGGGTAGGTCCACCCTTCCTCACCTGCTCTTCACTTGGTCCACCCAGGTATCCTGCTCCCTTCTGGGGCGCCAGCCCTGCCTCACACAGCAGGGGACTCACGCATCCAGGGCCACAGTGAAATGGAGCTACTAGCAGGTGACTTCCACTGTGGAAGGGGATGTCACTACTTCACTGCACCCTCCTGGATTTATAATCAACCACATGGCAACTCTAGGGCTATGCAAAGCTTTGGTAGCTGACTCGATACAGAGGAGATCTGGCCCGATTCGGCAGCCGAATCTCCAAATCCAAATCGAATCGGGAGACCCGTTAATCTCTCCAAATCAAATTGGAAGCCTCCAAACTGATTTGGAGATTCGGCCATAGACTGTACAGACAGGCGCTAGGCAATGCCGGCAGGAGCAGCTGGACAAGTCCCCGCAGCCCCAGGAGAAATTGCGGCTCATCCGGCTGCTCCCCTGGCTGCCCCCGGAGAGAGGCGAGCAATGCTGGCATCCCTGGGAGAAGCTGCTGGGGATGGGGGGGAAAATGATTGGGGAGCTGGAGGATCAAACTGGGAGCTAGGGAAATCAAACCAGGAACTGGGGAGTCCCACAGCTCCCGGTTCAATCCCCCTAACCCTACAGCTTCTCCCAAGGCTGCCGGCTCAAGCCGGGGCTCATCTGGCTGTTCCCACAGCTGCTGTCACTGGCACTGCCTGCCTGTATAGTCTAGGGCCAAACAAGATTTGGTACTGAATATCTTCGGATTCGGCTGAATCAAATCGAGACAGTGATTCAAATCACCTTATCGAATCACTGTCCCTCTGAATTGCTGAATCTGAACCGAATACTTTCCACTTCGCACAGGCCTAGCAAACACACTATTCCAAGAACTGAAGTGACCCTTTCAGACAGACCTTTCTGCCCTATAAATGCACACACCACCACCAGGTGATGTCCAGTACTACCAAAATACATATTTGCAA
Organism: Alligator mississippiensis; assembly: GCF_030867095.1. Classification (NCBI taxonomy): domain Eukaryota; kingdom Metazoa; phylum Chordata; order Crocodylia; family Alligatoridae; genus Alligator; species Alligator mississippiensis. The sequence goes on from NC_081834.1 coordinate 4,218,415, forward strand.
CAGCATATTCTGCAAACACAACATCTTCCATCCACTGCCACTTACAGGAAAAATCAAATCAATTTTAAATGCGAACACCTAAACTGAACTCTCACTAAACTCTTTGCGCACATCTACATATGCGCTTTAATGTGCATTATCCTATTTTAATGCACATTCAAATATCGTAAAAAAACCCGTGCTCTTTAGCTAATGTGCATTAAAATAGGCTAATGAGTATTTTTCTAGTACCTCACAATGTGGTACTAGATTTAGTGTGCATTACTGAAAGCGCATTAAAGAATGTGTACATGCACCCTTTAGTTTTTATAAGTTCTCCTGTCTGAATTCTTCAATGCTTGCCTACCACTAACAGAGACTTTAAAATGCCAGGCTAAAAATAGGAAAGGAAGAGGGGGAAAAGAAAACAAGAAAAAAAAAACAGCAGGGGATGGAGGGTGGAAAAACAAGAGTGTGAAGGAGGAAACTGGAACCGAGTAAACGGAGAGCAAGAAACACAGTAATATAAAAACAAATCTCTAGCTTCAAAGACAAAGTCAATGGCTAATCATAACTTAAATGCTATTTTCTAAAATTGTAGCCTTCAAAATTCTATATTTATTTCTGTTAGAAGCAGCTATCATGACAGCTTTCAAACCGGTACAACTTAGTATGCAAAAGCAGTATCTTGCCAAACTCACAATTAAGCCACAATTTCCAAGGCCTCAGCATGTTTATATGGTTTCAGGAAGGCCAGTAAGTCAGAACAGCAGCATTCTTTCAAAGCGCATGAGGCCATAAACACAAATTTGAGAACTAAAGAAAGAAGTGAGGAGGTGTTTATATGAAACATTTTTTTCACCAGGAAGATTTGTGTTGTTGTTACTGCTTCATGGCTATACATGCAGTCCCACCTATCCATCCTGAAACACCATTCTGTGTGTCCAATACTCACAAAAGAACAGTAAATTCAGATAGGCTTGAATGCACTGTAACCCTTCAGTTCATCAGCCTTGCCAAAAGAAAATTCCATATACCCTCAGGCAAAGGAGGAGCTAGACAGTCAAGACACCTGCTCAGTGTAGGAGGTTAAGAGACTGGAAAGAAATGCAACTATTCTAATATTAAGATTAAATGCCAATAGCTTAAGCATCCAAGAAGGTACTTTTCTGAACCTTTATATCTGTGTCCAGGTGTAACAGATCTTTATTGAGTATTCATGTCTGCTCCACTTAAAGCACCCCCTCCATTTGGTTATCCTTTATATTGCAGAAGGAGGCAGGGTATACTTCAAGGTGTTTCTCCTTGCCTTCACTGGTCACTGAGATACAGTCTGGGACCAGGAGCCTAGCACTATGAATGCCTTATCTTAAACTGTTTGTCACTGGCTGCTGAAGAGCACCTGATCTGGCTGGCTTTCACACAGGGAAACCATGCATTGGTCAATAATAAATCATCATGCAGCACAAAAATGGCTTCAAAAAAAGCAATGGGCCCTGGTGCCATATTCATAGACCTGTCAGCAGCTTATAACACTGTAAATCACCAGAGACTCCTTGTAAAAGTAGACATGATACAACAAAAGGTGACCAACTAGTGTGAATAATATGATGCTGGCTAGAAAAATCAACAATTCAATTATTCATTTCAAATAAGGCAAGAAGCAGAACTGATGGCAAAAACAAAAGAATGGCCTACCTCAAGGGAGGGTACTTGGCACCTATACTATTTAACATCAACACCAACAATCAACCAATTTTCCTAGACGCATGAAGTTTTATTTATGCAAAATGTGTACTATTGTCCAAGTGAAGAACTTTGCCCGGGTTGAGGCCACATTGGCATCAGCACTCAACGTGTCATCAAACTGTTACATCAAAAATCAACTACATGCCAATCCACTTAAAACACAAGTGCAGTTAGTCTTCTCCGCCTTCGGAACAGAGATATTAGCAACTCAGCTTAACCTGGAAAGGAACAGCTCCTGCCCGCTGCCCGAATCCTCTCTGCTTGGGAGGAACACTAGACCATATGCTTTCATATAAGGCACAAGTAGAAAAGAAAGTGCAAAGTTAGCCCCCGGAACAACTTATTAAAGAAGCTCATCAACTCCAACTGTGGGGCCAACCCAACAACACTATAAGGCACTGTGCTTGTATTTGTTATTTGGCAGCTGGATACACATGCCTGGTTTGGGAAAAATGGGCACACGCAAAAAAGCTAGATACTGTGCCACCATGCTGAACAAAAGTTGCAGGTAATTTACTGGGTGCCTTAAACCAAAACATGCCAATAGTTTCCATTTACCCACCAGTCACCCCGCCAGACATCAGGAGAGCAGAAGCAAGAAAAAATAGCACTGGATGTTAGGTGATAAAGCAAAAAAACCCACAAAAAGCCCTTCTTTCTCCTTTTAGTGGGGGGAAGGTAAACTTAAATCAATGTCCTTTTATATCCAGCAACCATTTATAAGATTCAAGGACTAGTCAGGAAGTTGTGCTGCTCTCAAGAAATCTATTTAACTGTAGTCACAAATGATCACGGTGGAGAGATTTAGTACATGTACTCGTTGCTTGCTACAGCAAGAATTCCCAGCCGGTTTCACTAAAACATCCTCAAAAAGAACAATCATTTCAGGCCATGATATGATTGAAAGCTTTCATGACTGACAACAGGACAGTTGATTAATACTGCTGCTTTCAGTCAACGTGGTTAGCTTTCCATTTACATGCAGTTCATCATGCACTATTCTCCAGGAATCCCAAATAAGTGATTTAAAGGAAAATATGCAACCATGATGTTGCCCAGCACTTTTACTGTGTGCCGATGTGTTCAGAAAAAGATAGAGCTGTATGTACCAAAAGGAAAAAAAGGATTTTGTTTCTTAAACAACCTAAAGGTGTTACAGTCCAATAAGACATGTTACAAAAATTAAATGAATTAAGAAAATAGTGTTTGTAGTTGACTTTTTGCAGTTGAATGGTGTTCTATTCATGGTAAGTTTTGTACCGATACTTAAATGAAAACGTTAGGCAACACATACAGTGTTTCTTGATGTGTACTAAGAGACTAAGCTTCAATTCAGGAGGAGACCACTGTGGCATGATGTGTATCAACCAGTTAAAGTATTCCATGTGCACAAGAGGTACCAGTTCAAAGATGAACAGATAAATATTATGCAAACCAGTTAGGGCTTACCACTAAGCATCAATGAAAATATTTAAATTCCATAGATGTAGTACCTCCATATTTTTGATGAAAACTTCCAACAAACAGCATCGCTGATCCAAAAAAAAACACTGAAGACAAAGAGAGAGAGACCCACACATTTTTTTGAACAGTATAATTTTTAAAAGTGCATACGAGTGCAAAAGTGCAATCTCGTATCGTGCATAGCCTATACGAGATTCTTTCAGGAAAGGAAATAGTAGGATTTAAGACTTGATCTGGATCATACTGACTTAAATACCACAATTTTCAGACTCCAGTGGGAGCCAGGCTGACCCCTTAACTTTTTAATTAATATAGGTTTCTTTCTTACAACTGGCTGTGCACAAGTAGAGTGCCTAAGGATAGCATAGCATCCCACTGAAGTCCGGAGAGAGACAATTGCAGAACACAATGCCTCCCGTTTGATGATTTCAGGGTGCTTTACAAACATTATTTAGTTCTCTCTGCATCCTGCGAGGTAGGTAAGCCCACTTTCCAGAAAGCAACTGAGGTATCGACAGGTTAAATGTTATGTCCAACAGTGCATTTAAAATAAATACATAATAAATAAATCAGTAACAAGGTCTTCTGTCAGTGCTCCACTCCATCCACAAACACATGAATTAGATGGTCATCCACCCACCACCTATCCTAGTAAAACTTCTATAAAAATAAATGAAGAGACAAACAAATAAAAGAATTTCAGAAAATGAAGGATATACATTTTCAGCTTAAAGTGTTATGAGATCAATAAGACCAGATTTGGAAGACAGCTAGTGATTCCCTGTCTAAAAACACACAATTATTTTTTATATCTAATTTACAATCAAGTTAAAAACAGTTTACAGACTACCAACCCACTTTTGCTGGAGACACAGATAAGCCACAGTATAATTACTACGTTTGCTATTCAGACTAACTTCCAAAACATTCACTTTCTTTACCTATATTCTACCTAGTTTCATTTAAGAAGGAGTCACCATTCTGTTTTTCTTTTTCTATACTGGTTTTAAATCAACTTTTCTCAACTTTGCACAATATGAATCAGTTTTATACCTTAGGAAGAATGTACTGACCATAAAAAAATGTGGCTACAATTCTGAAGCTGACAGAAAAACTGTATTATGATGCTAGACCAGCCAATAAGGGAGAGTTCAAAGTGTGAGGCTGCAGTTTAGCTTCAAAGTTGAACAGCACTGTTATCTCAAGTGATTCTTATCCAATTTCAGTCCTAAGGGACAGACATTTTGTGAGATTACTAACTAGTCTTGTGCAATTTCCACTGGGCTGGGAATGAGAGTCTGTGCACAGCAAAAACAGGACCAAATAAAACAGGACCCTTCCACCTCTGAATCCAGCCCACAGCAAATCCACACGAGCAGATGCACAACAGGACACTGTGAATTTGATGACTCTAATTCAAAGGGGTTCAGATTCCAGATTTTAGAAGTACATTCATTGGCTACAGGGGCTTTTAATAATCTCTCACTACTAGGGGCAAGGACAGCTGGATCAGCAGATTTCTCACAGGTATGACGATGTCTCCTGGTTCTCCCGCTGAGTGGCAATATCAGACGCAGCTTGCTAGGACGCAACATACTTCTTGAATATGACCGGAGGAAAAAGGTGTCATTAGCGGACTCTGTGCTTCTCTGAGTGCAAGGATTCAATTGTGGATGGCCTTTTGTGGGCGGTGCAAAAGGGATGGAGCTCTTGCAATGCTGGTAAAATAACAATTGGCTGAGGGGTCACAGATCAGCTTGAATGCAATCCAGTACTGGAACTAGTTGGAAAATTCACAACGAAAACAGGTTTTTACTGGAAAATGTGGATTTATCAAATGAAAGTGCTTTGTAGAAATAAATCACTTTCAACAAACTTTTGATGGAACATTGCCTGGTTTCCTGCCAGCTCACTTAGACCACTGCTGCGGCGCCTGGGCTTTGAGAGTCTGGGGCTCCTGGGCACCCTTTCCACATGGACCGCCCAGATTTGAAAGCTTCCTGGCTTGTGGAACTGGAAGCCTGGCAATACTGGCTTTAGCCAGCAAACTTTAGGTTTAGACTCCATATCAGGGACTCTGAAAGCCCTAGGAACTATGGAAAGAAATCTTTCCCCCCACAGTTTCCAACTTTCAAACTGCTTTGTCTACTTTCAATTCCATACTTAGCTTGTCTGGCCCAAGTCTCCATTCACTTTCAGTAACCTCACAGAAATCAGTGTAAATCACACTGATGTAAACACAGGGGGGAGAGAATCAGATCGCAGCAGCTCACCAGCCTTTTGTTATACATACAGTACTTGTTAAGCATGGGTATAATTATTTTTAGATACTACTACACATGTGTGATGAAAGTTGGCTATGCAAAGGGAACAATAATTTGCTCAGTGAATTAAAAAAAAAAAAAAGGTTTTGCTTTGGTTTTTTGGTGTGTTTTTTTTAAATGCTCCACATGTGCAGAAACCACAGACACTATATCTGTATAGAAAACCACTACATCTGGCCTCAGATAAGTATAGAAAATTAAGATACTTGTAGTTTGAGGAGTCTTTGTACTCCTCCCCACCCCCCGGGATGTTTAAAATTCAGTTACAGCAAAAAGGAAGTTCTAGAGAAATTGTTCTCTACCAGGTAAGGAGATAAATACAACAGTGGTATATTCAATACAAAAACATACTGGGAATTCTCATTTTCCACAGATGTATTCTACAATGGCTGATTTTTTTCAACTGTTTTATGACTGTACGGGTTATTAGTTTAAGTAAACTTCCTGTTCTATGGTTAAAGTAGCAACACAGCAAGACAAAATTGCTCTCTTTCATCATATAAAGAAAAAGAAGCAGTATCAGCTTCATCATCCAGTTACTGCTACCTGCAACTTCACCCTGGTACAAAAACACAGGAAAATTCTACTGTAACTTCCCTGCACCTCTCTCATTATCAGTGCTAAATGTCAATCAGTTTAAAATTGTATCAAGAATGACAATCAACAGGATTTCATATTAGCTATAATAAGGTTATGATATAGTTTGCAGCAAAGTTTGGTAAAAACTGAATATATGTAGGAACAAACTTTGATATATACTGTACACAGTAGTGAACAGCTTGCAGATACGTCCCTAAAGGTGATGAACACAGGACAATCCCCCAAATGTAGAGCATGTTAAACTATATAACCCTTGTGGCAAACAGCAACTGGACTATAAAATATACCTCTAATCAGAAATAAGTTATCAAAACATTTCCTAAAATTAGTATATTTATTTTGCAGCGGGTTCTGCTGGACTTCTCATGTGACACTCCTGGGGGCTGGGAGGAGGAAAGGTGTCTCGTGTAGAAGAGATGTTAAAATTAGAAACTCTTAATAATGATGACTTAAAAAGAACCAGTGGAGTTTCTCATGGAATAACATACTACTGAATGAGTTATGGCAACAATAGGAATAATGACAACTCCTGAAAGAGCACTCCTCTTCTTTGTGTTTCCTAGAATCTTTTCCTTCATCCTTCCCCAAGACATTAATGTCTGTTATTTTTGCATTGTGGTTTCAATCCAATTAAGGCCTCCTTAGTTTCTACAACCGTTACTCAATAGCACTTGGTTATGTAGAGCAGTGGTTCTCAACCTTTCTACACTAAAAACACCCTTGATAGGCTCAAGGCACCCCTCAGAAAATGCCAGCTCTTCATTTTCACTTGTTTTTTGACTACAGAAAAATAGACCAATTCTCTTGTTGCAAAGAACTCAGAAAGACCACTACAAGGCAGAAAGTTTTTAACACTATGGATTCCCACTGGAAATCTCCATTTTTATCTTGTTAATCATCCTCGCATGCCTAATGGTACTAAACACTGCATGGCACCCTTAAAAGCATCTAAAGGCACCCCAGAGTGCCACAGCACCCTGGTTGAGAATCACTGATGTAAAGACTCTTCATCCACAGAGGAAACAAAGATGTCTGGGCACTAGCCTGGGGTTGTAGAGACCTGGGTTCAGTTCCCTGCTCTGCCAGGCTTCCTTAGTGACCGCAGGCAAATCACTAATGTATATCATCTTCATTAACGATGTGGACACTGGAGTCAGAAGCGGACTGGCCAAGTTCGCCGATGACACCAAACTTTGGGGCAAAGCATCCACGCCAGAAGACAGGCGGGTGATCCAGGCTGACCTGGACAGGCTCAGCAAGTGGGCGGATGAGAATCTGATGGTGTTCAACGCCGATAAATGCAAGGTTCTCCACCTTGGGAAGAAAAACCCGCAGCATCCTTATAGGCTCAGCAGTGCTATGTTGGTTAGCACTATGGAAGAAAGAGACTTGGGGGTCATCATTGACCACAAGATGAACATGAGCCTGCAATGCGATGCTGCGGCTAGTAAAGCGACCAAAACGCTGGCTTGCATCCATAGATGCTTCTCAAGCAAATCCCGGGACGTCATTCTCCCCCTGTACTCGGCCTTAGTGAGGCCGCAGCTGGAGTACTGCGTCCAGTTTTGGGCTCCACAATTCAAAAAGGATGTGGAGAAGCTTGAGAGAGTCCAGAGAAGAGCCACGTGCATGATCAGAGGTCAGGGAAGCAGACCCTACGATGACAGGCTGAGAGCCCTGGGGCTCTTTAGCCTGGAAAAGCGCCTGCTCAGGGGTGATCTGATGGCCACCTACAAGTTTATCAGGGGTGATCACCAGTATCTAGGGGAACGTTTGTTCACCAGAGCGCCCCAAGGGATGACGAGGACAAATGGTCACAAACTACTACAAGATCGTTTCAGGCTGGACATAAGGAAGAATTTCTTTACTGTCCGAGCCCCCAAGGTCTGGAACAGCCTGCCGCCGGAGGTGGTTCAAGCGCCTTCATTGAACACCTTCAAGATGAAACTGGATGCTTATCTTGCTGGGATCCTATGACCCCAGCTGACGTCCTGCCCTTTGGGCGGGGGGCTGGACTTGATGATCTTCCGAGGTCCCTTCCAGCCCTAATGTCTATGAAATCTATGAAATCTATGAAATCTAGACTACAGTGCAGGGTAGAGAAACCTTGTGTAGATATAAAAAAATCCAACCCCTAGTAACAGAAGCAGTCTAGTGCAGCTACAAAGAGCTAAATGTGGGAACAGGAGCAGGGTAAATTAGCCAGCTAGATTGCTTCCGCTACCCAAAACAGGCTGATTACCTACGTACCACCCTACCTTATATCCATTTGTAAAATAAGATACTAAGATTTTTTTTACGTCACGTTACTGTTAGGGAAAAGTTTAGCTACTTACACTACAGCTCCCATTACAGTAAATATGGCAAAATCAATAGTACTACCTATATGCAGGAATAAAGTTACTTATGTGATTGCAGAATCAGGCCCTTAATGCTGGAAAGGTCAGGGGCCATCATCTCTGTATTTATTTCGACGGGACATAAAAACAAGAAAAGCCAGCAGAAATAAGAGCCCTCCTTATTAAAGTCTCTTCACACCCTCCATTAAGGGATCTTAGCTGTTTTCAAGAGAGCTTGCAAATGAGAATCTAGACCAAAACCCTTTAAGACAGCATTTCTCAACCCGTGGGTCGCGACCCAAATATAGGTCACAAGAATATATGAAAGGGTTGTGAACAAACTTTAAAAGTGGATTCTCCTTTAAAAAGAGAAAAGTGTGGGAAACTGTGGCTTTTCCCGAGCAGGCTGGCAGAGCTCCACTTGCAATGGGCTTCTTCTCTCCCCGACTACGGGACTGGGGCCTATTTTATACTTAACCTGTTTACTGGGTTGGGACTGGCCATTGATGTTTACCAATGGGTCCTGGTACAAAAAAGGTTGAGAACCACTGCTTTAAGACATTTTTTAAATTAGCATTTACTGCAAAAAACTATACATTTAGGAAAAAAAAAAAAACGTATTTCCTCTTCGGTAATAGGAGAGACCGAAATACCATTGACAAGCTCGAGAGTCCAACTTGTTAACAATTTCCTTGCTGCGTTAGGTTTGCAGTCCAGTCTCATGAAACAAGGTAATTAGGAAAGGTTCACCGATTTTTCAAGAAGTCTGCCTTGTAGAACCAGAAAGTCTGGACAGGAATTTCTGCCCTTACTGTCTTTATTGCACTCCCCGCACCCTCCCGCCGCCCCCTCTAACACACCGCACCCCTGTCTGCTCTCTTCCCTGCCAATCAACACAATCAGCTTTGGTCTGGAAAAAGTGTTTTAACAGCACATCAAAGCAGGCAAGGACAAAAGTTAATTAGGACCATTCATGAGCCTTTCGAAGAGGGACTGCTGCATTCCAACCCTGAGTATTTAAATTGAACTTGAGAGAGAAAAAGCAGGGAAAAAATGTGAAACAGATAATTTGGGAATAAAAATCTGATTTCAATTTAATTCAAGCATTGTTTGGCCCTATTTATTTCATAAAGTACCTCATGCAGAATAATGGCATTATTGTGCATCAAACAGCATTAGAAGCTCCTAATAAATTAACAAGTGAAAATTAATGGCCGCTCAGTCCATTAAATCTTGTTAATTTTAGTTTGGTTGCAAGAATATTGTGATCACACATTTACATTATTAAACCAATATTTATTAGAAAAGCTCATTTTAATTGGATCCCTGATGTGATAATCCTGTACAGTGTGCATTCCCTGATTTCATCAATTCTTTGCATTTATTTCTCATTATATTTAAATGAGTACAATATTCAGGATCTTTTCCCTAATACTATAAAAATTAAGTAACCATTTTAAGCTTTGCTTTACAAAAATTCAACATTTACTGCTCTCTAACAAAATACAATCAAGCTCTTATGTGCTCAGTAAGAGGAAAAAGGGGAGGAAAAAATATAGCAAAGACATACCAACATTTGCAAACATTCCAACAAATACAGAAGAAACGCATCACACATACACCAATATTTACACTTGAATACAAGGACTGATCCTGCTCTCTATGAAGTCAAGTGGAATTCTACTATTAGTTTTAATAAAAACACAGGCTGGCCCAGACTTCTTGGAAAAAGCAAAACCATACTGGCAAGCGTTGCCTGCAGAGGCAGACGGTATAGATCCGTGATTCTCAACCAGGATGCCACAGCAGCCTGGAGTACCTTGATTCTTTTTTGTTTGTTTTCTCAAAAGGTACCACACAATATTAGTGCTGTTAGGTGTACAAACATGATTCACAAGACAAACCCAGGGATTTCAAACAGGAATCCATTGTGTTAGAGACATTCAGGCCTTCTGAGTTCTTTGCAACAGAAGAATTACTCTAGTTTTGTTTTGTTTTTGCACTCAAAAAAAAAAAAATAAAATTAAGAACTGGCATTTTCTGATAGGTGCCTTGAGCCTAACAAGGTTGAGAACCACATAGAAAAGTCATCTTAAGTCCATTTCTTTGGAATACTTTAACTGTAGGCATGGTTTATGAAAAAAGTTGGATTGATTTCACAAAAACCTATTGCCAAAAATAGATTTAGGATATAGGTACCTGTAAGTGCAGCTCACAGATACACCCAGCTGGCTTTAGTTAGCTCAGGTACCATTAGCCACAGAAGCATACAGCTGAGTTCAAAGCCTGCCCCACAAGCTGGGTAAATTTGCAGGTGGCTTGCTTGCATTGAATTTTGTGTTGCTATGGTCATCAATGACTAACAGTATCCAAGTTTGGTTGCTTAAAGCTAGGTTGGCTGTGTAGACTCAAGGACTAGAGAGACAGAAGTTACATATAAACCAGTTTAAGTGATTGGAAACTGGTTCAAATCCATAACACAACATAAATTCAGTGCACATAAATCACCTTCAAAATGGCAAAGTCTGGTTTAACAAACCTGCATGGATGCAATATTAGACTGAACTGATTTTGGTTAAATTTACTGAACTCAGATCCTCTCCAGATTCAAGTTAACTCAGAGTCCTCCAGCATCCCAAGATGCTTTGTGCCTCCCCACAAGCCCCACCCTCCGCATAGGGTGGGTGGGCTATCCTTGGCCCAGGCCATCTGCTCCAGCCCAGCAGAAAGGCATGGTCTAGAGTAGGGGTGGGCAATTATCTCGGGCAGAGGGCCGCTTACTGAGTTTTGGCAAGCCAATGAGGGCCGCATGACAGGCAGCCAGGGGCAGATAAATATTAATTTTCTAAATTTTTAGGGGCCCTGTGGGCCAAATAGAATGGCCTGGCGGGCCACACCCAGACTGCAGGCCACACTTTGCCCATCCCTGGTCTAGAGCCCCCCAGCATCCGGCCTGGGCCACTGCAGGCATGTGGCTGCATTTCTGGAATCAAAAGTGAACATCTGTTCACTAGCTTATGTGTTTGATCTATGCAAGTTAGACAAACCTGCAAAGACTGAATCAATTCAGCCTCGGGCTTTTTGACTGTCTGTACTTAGCCAATATTGACTGCAGAAATACCCACAATTTAACTGGTCTAACTTGTGTGTATATGAATAGTTTTAAAGGAAAGTTTTGGCTTTTAAACCAAACTGTGGTGTGATCTCAAGCTCTTGCTCACAAAAACTTGTGCATCTCTGATCCAGTTACTCTACAAAGCACACCTCTACCCTGCCTAGATTCTACCTTTAAAGCATCTTGAAGACCTGCACTATTAAGTAATAGCTCTGTTTAAATAATACTTTACCAGTAGACAGGAAAAAAGTACTGTGAAAGACTTAGGTTATTCCACTTCCCTTCAGAAAGAAAAATGCCCCATGTTTCCAATTCAGTCACTGCACTCTACCCATATATCAGATCAGTTGTACAAGCAATACCACTCATTTTTTCTTCAGAAGTATTTTATTTTTTTAAATAAAGGAATTTATTCCTTACATAAAATAATCTTGGCTACTGTAAAAACCACTACAGATGTTAAATAGAAATACCATAATAGGACCAAAAAAAAAAAAAGAAAGAAATCGTGCAGACAAATTGTGAAAAAAACCACAAGACTTATGCTTTGACACGTGCAGTATAAAAGTAAGGTATCTGCTAACCCCTCCCATACAGACAGAAGCATCTTTACTACGCAACTTCTAGAACAGTCAAACTTTTTAAACTCAAGGTACCCCTTGTTAGACTCAAGGCACCCCTCACACAATGCTAGCTCTTACTTTTCACTCATTTTGGGTACAAAAATATAATTGAGCAATTCTTCTGTTCCAAAGAACTCAGAAAAGACTGCAACAAGTCAGACTGTTTCTAACACTGTGGATTCTTGCTTGGAATCTCTAGGTTTACTTCACAAATCATTTTTGCACACTTAACAGTGCTAACATTGTGTGGCACTCCTGAAAGGATCTCAAGGCACCCCAGGCTGCCATACCACCCTGGTTGATCATCATTGTTTCAGAAAGTAAGCAATGCCTACCACATCATCCAAACTTCTACTGTAGGTACTTTTAATAATTTCAAAAGTTAATTTCTCACATTCAGCCTTAAAAAAGCATCTATTTTCCAGGATAATTTTTGAAAGGTTAGCAGATGCACAAAAAGTGCACCCCACTTCACACTCATCACCCCAGCAGTTTTATGAGCTCAATCTTCTCCCAAGAGCAAAGTTCAAGGGGGACACATTTTTGCCCTGCACAGAATACAGCGATGCTAGCAGTACACCATTCTACCATCAGATTTCATCCCCAAGTGTCTGGTGTCAGAGGCATAGAGAGCCGTCAAGGTTTTTGAAAATGTGATGATGGCAACTGGTGGCAGATAGGAAGGGCAGATATAAATTTATTCTTGAAGCTAAGCTAAGGTGTCATAAACCTAAACACCTGCCCACATTAAAAAATGGTATTACACTAGCATCCACCTCTGAGGAGTTCAAAAGAATATATGAAAGCCCATGCTGAAACCAGACACCTGCAAGATGATCACAAGACACTGTCACGAAATGTGTGGTTTGTGATGGGCAAGAGGGGCATGTTTTTCAATCATGTCAGCATAATGTGGAATATGAAACCCACTTAATGCTCATTAAGATACAGGATAACACATCTGAGACCATGTTAGCTAGCAATGCTGTAGCCTGTTGGGGCAGCTTGGTGTGCATTTAAATTGATTTAAACTGAATGGAGAGAAAAGGCTTGCTTTGTGTCATCATAACTGCTTATTCATGCATAGATTTCTACCTGTCCATGCAGACATAGCATGTCACACTCGAGGCAACTCCCTGGCCTCTTCAGCCCTGCTAAGGCCCTCTGTGGCTGGGGTTTCCCATGTGGAGTAACAGCCAAGAAGTTATGTATAGCATTTTCCCACCAACCATACTGGGAACCTACTTAAAACGTAATATAGCTGGAGCAGAGTCTTTTTCATGCTGCGGAAACCCCCGCCACCCCAACACTGGAGGACTAAACCCAAAAGCAGGCCCTCTGAGACAGGCCTAAGATCAGCAGCTTTTGCAGACTGAGTTCTCTACTCTACCGGGGTGGCTGGTGATTTTGGAGAGGGCAGGGGAACTGGAAGAGGAAAGGCTCTACCAAACATAAAGACCCTGCAAATGTCTCTTCAGTTCTTCACCTGCTGCCGCAGGCTCTTCTGGCACAAAGAGCCATCAAAATCCAGATCACATCACATCATCTCCTGAGCAGAGCTTGGAGAGTAGTACGTGCCAGGCGCAAACAAGCAGATCAACTCCTCACAGCTTTACAGTTTGTTAGCAGATACATAATAGATTAGACACTGAAATTAAATAATAAAAAAGAATCTGGTCCTAAATCCGACACTGCACTCAAGGCATTTATCTGTTTCTCTCTCTCCTGGTTCATGTATCTCTGGTCACTACAGCTGAGGTGCTAGGCTGGGCATTCAGAGCTGCCAGTACATCTACCATCTGCTCCCTTCTTCCAAGGGCAGCTTATCTGAAACCACTAAGCTTTCTTACTCCTGAAGCCTTGGTTTGTGTTATGGTTATGATAGCTAACTTTGGACTAACCCTACTCCCACTAGGACAGAGTCATCCCTGGCACAACTCCAAAGTAATCTGGCCCATTCATGCAAATGCAAGTTGCATCTCCCTCTTAGCAGTTGTTTCCCTTCTGTTCCCCAAAGTGTTTGTTTTCTTATCTAGTAATGCATTCAGAATGATTTATAATTAAAATGCTAAAACAATCTAAGCCACTAACACATTAGAACAAGTGGCATGGTTGAGGGGGTAAGACACCAACCCCACGAGGGATTGGGAGACCTTGGCTTACAGTTATGGCTCTGACACTAACCTGCTGTATAACCTTGAGCAAATCACTTCATCTATAAGACTCATCTTTACAGGGCAGGGACTGTCTTTTACCATGTTTGCAGCTAACCTACACCAGACTAGCCTGGGTATGGGCATTAGGTTTGATTGCAATAGAAGGATTAAATAACAGTAAAAGTGCATACTATTTTCAATACTTGAAGCTAGTGTCAGGTGACAAATAACTACTGCTAGAAGGGACCCATGGTGTCAGGTGTAATCAGGCAAAATTCCAGTTGATATCAAGGATTAAGGACTGAGGTTGGGGTCCATGTCATGAACAAATGAAAGATTTTAATTGCTGGGGGACTCTGTCTAGCAGACAGATTTCCAGGACAGAAAAAAAAAAATAAAGAAACAGCCATTCACTTTACACGGTAAACATTAGCTAGAGTGTCCTGGCAGTGTTCAGAGTTTGTGACATTTGCTTTTTTGATGTTACTTGCTTTTTTTTTTAAATGCATTCTCTCACACACCAAATGCTTCCTATGAATTACAACTTATTGAAAACAGCTTTCTACCCCTCTCAAAACACCCGTGTTCCTACCGAAGCACATTTTAGGTCATTTCATTCTCTGACTCTTCACAGGAGAGCAGCAGTGAGTCTTTGAAATCCAAAATACAAAAACACAAGTCACATCAGTGGTTGGACTTTTCAAAATCCCTTCCCCCCCCGCCCAAATTTGCAATACAGTAAAAAAAAACTTCCACAAAGAGCTTTGAATAGAGTGGATTTCACTGCTTATCAAGAGTTTCAGATACAGGCTAGAGGGTAGGCATGTCAGGCACGAGTTGTGCAGATACTAATCTCAGATTCAACCCTGAAAATCCAGAGTAACTCCAATGAGATCAATCTAGATTTAGTGACCAAAATCTAATTTAGTATTTATTGTTCACTGGAAAAAAAGAGTCATGAGAAGCTATTAAATGATCATTAAAATTCATGGTTGATGAAGCAGCCTTTTAAAAAAAAAATAAATAAATGAAAAAAAAAAATCAAGAGTTTCAAACTTTCCCAACATTTTAAAGCTATTTGTTTCACTGGTTCATGCAACAGATGCTGCTTTGTGTGTACTAGCCACTGCATATTAAATCATTCTGACAACCACGACAGCACACATTTGTGTATGACAGACAAAAAAAGCATGCATATATACACACAGAAGCATATAATTATACAGCATTAAAATATTTTGCATGAACTTTAGCCTTTGGGTAAAAAAAAAAAAAAAAAGCAGTGTTGTATTATTCCTCAAAATAATCAACAGTACTAAGAATGACAGTCATGTAAGTGAGCTTAGAGAAATAAAAAAACCCCAGAAACTTCAGTTATAAAATGTTCCTCCTTATGGCCACTTCTCAAATTCTGAGAAATGCTTGTGCTCTCCCACACGTTATAACGGACCTTGTGGGCACAACCGTGCCAAAAAAACCCTACAAGATTGCATAAATAATCTGCATGAAGTCAGTTATTTGATCCGTGCGATCCCTCACCTACCTACTAATCCCACTCAGCTGCATGAACGGCGTCCTTTTTTGGAACAAAATAATGAGCCTATAACCATGTAAATGTGCCAAGTAATATAACCTCATGTAATATAGCCATGTAGTGTGCAAAAAGATATAACCCAATGTAATATAGCCACATTAGTGTGCAAAATATAACCTAATGTAATAGTCACATTAGTGTGCAAGTGATATAACCTCATGTAATATAGCCACGTTAGTGTGCAAAATATAACCTCATGTAACATAGCCATGTAGTGCGTAAAAGTTATATAACCTCATGTAATATAGCCATGTAGCGTGCAAAAAGATATAACCTCATGTAATATAGCCACATTAGTGTGCAAAATATAACCTCATGTCATATAGTCACATTAGCGTGCAAAAGTGATATAACTGCATGTAATATAGCCACGTTAGTGTGCAAAATATAAGCTAATGTAACATAGCCACGTTAGTGTGCAAAAGTAATATGACCTAATGTAATATATAGCCATGTAGTGTGCAAAGTGATATAACCTCATGTAAGTCACATTAGTGTGCAAAAGTGATATAACCTCAGTGTGCAAAATATAACCTCATGTAATATGGCCATGTAGTGTGTAAAAGTGATATAACCTCATGTAATATAGCCACATTAGCGTGCAAAAGTGATATAATCTAATGTCATATAGCCACATTAGCGTGCAAAAGTGATATAACCGCATGTAATATAGCCACATTAGTGTGCAAAATACAACCTCATGCGATGTAGCCACATTAGCGTGCAAAGTAATACAGCCACAGTGTGCAAATATAGCCAAATGTCATATAGCCACATTAGCGTGCACAAGTAATATCACCTCATGTACTATAGCCATGTAGTGTGCGAAAGTAACGTAACGCCACAGTGTGCAAGTATACACAGCCAGATGTAATGGAGCCAGGTGAGTGTGCAAAGTAACGCAGCCCCACAGGGCGCAAAAGTTGTGCAGCCGAACGTAAGCGGGCCGGGCCGTGCGGGGCCGGGCCGTGCGGGGCCGTGCAGCCGCGGTGCCGGGGCAGGGCGATGCCGGCTGGGGGGAGGGGAACAAAGCGGGATCCCGCACTAAGTGCGCCCCGCACCGCACCCCGCCGGGCCGGGCCGGGCCGGGCCGTACCTGGGGATGGTGATGCACTTGGTGTTGATGCTCTGCGTGGTGATGGCCTTCTCCAGCTCGTCCAGCTGCCCCGTCTTCTTCAGCTTCTTCACCAGGCTCTTCACCGCCTTCTCGCACCACTTCTCCTCCTGCCCGTTCTGCTCGCCCTTCTTCCAGCCCAGCAGCCGCTTCACGATGGGGGGGGTGAAGGGCAGGATGGACGACATGCTGCCGGCCCCGCCGCCGCCGCCGCCACCACCGCCGCCGCCGACAACTTCGCCTCAGCTCGCCCGCCCGCCGCCGCCGCCGCTCCTGCAAATGGCCCGCGGCCGCCCCGCCCGGGAAGGAGGCGGGCAGGGCAGGGCAGGGGAGGGGAGGGGAGGAGAGGGGCCGCCACCAACCGCCGCCGCCTCCGCCTCCCCGCGCCGGGGCAGCCCCTCAGCCTCCGCCCGCGCACACGGGGCTGCCCTCCACACGCACACACACACACCCCTCCGCACCCTGCCCCGCGCCAGGAGCAAACATCCATTTCCCCTTCCCTCACACACACACACACACACGGGCACCTCTCCTCCCCTCACATACATCCATTTCCCCTTCACACACACACACACACGGGCACCTCTGCTCCCCTCACATACATCCATTTCCCCTTCACACACACACACACACATACACACACACACACGGGCACCTCTCCTCCCCTCACATACATCCATTTCCCCTTCACACACACACACACACACACACACACACACACACACACACACACACGGGCACCTCTCCTCCCCTCACATAAACGCACAGAGAAATGGGCACCTCTTCTCCTCTCCGCACACTGCTCCAGGCCAGGAGCAAACATCCATTTCCCCTTCCCTCACACACACACACACACACACACGGGCACCTCTCCTCCCCTCCAGGCGCAGCCCTCTCCTCTCCCCTCACACACACATGCACACTGACGTGGGCACCTCTTCTCCTCTCCGCACACTCCCCAAGTCCCAGAGCAAACGTCCATTTCCCTTTCCCTCACACACACACACACCCTGGGGGGACTGGTTCTGTCCTCCACGCCAGGGAGATTTGAGCCGAAAACAGCTTTAAAAGCAAGAAGCGGGCCCTGAAATCTTGCTGCAAAACGAGCCGCGTACAAGAGAGACTCGGGGGGTGCCACACTCGAGACCCTTTAGCTCAGAGATCAGGGCTCATGGTCGAGGCGGTGTCTTTTATGAAGCCAACTAGACATTTGCAGAAAAATTTCTTTCGTTGCAAGCTTTCGGGTGCACGCACCCTTCATCGGGCATCAGAGATGAGCTTGTAAACGTTCTCCTGGGGAGAAATGACAGTTTACATTGTATAGGAGTGTTGAAAGTGGTTAAAATCTGTCTGGAAAAGTTCATTTCATTTGCAGGTTAGGCTCAGAGAGAAGTTGGAAAGATCTGTTTCCCTCGAAGTTGTTTGTTGGTGAGCAGGATGTATTCATGTTTCCTTCTGGTGATGGTGTTTCATATTTCACAGAGGAGTAAAGCGGTGGGATGTTCCTCTGAGCACTAATTCAGAGAGGACACCACCTTTTATCAGACCAACTAAGACATCGCAAAAACAATGATCTTTTTCTGCAAGTGTTTGGGCATACACCCTTCCTCAAGCTCAGGGAGAATTAAAGAGGGTAAAAAGTCCCCGTAGGTAGAAAATAAACTTCATTTTTTGCACAGAGGAAGCTGAAAGTGGACATCTGTTCCTCTGGGTGCACGAGGGTGTCTTTGGGAGTTGCTTTCTGATGTGCAAATAAGGCAGGATTCATCCTTCCCTGGTGGAGACTTGGAAACTGCCGGGGCCTGGACCTGCAGAGAGAAAGCTCTCCAGATAAGAGCGTATCTTAACCCTAAAAAACCCCAAACAAGAGCTGTGTATGTTTTCCTGGCTGCTCCACAAGTCCTAGGTGGGCTACTGAGAGCCCCAGATTCCAGGGTCTGCAATTCTCCACTCAGCCAGGGTTTCCAGGCCCTAGAAAGCAGCCCTAATTTTGAGAGACCCATTTTTTGACTGCCCACATAGAGATGCTTTGAGAAGAGAGAGGCTACGTATCTGCAGATCGCACTGATGACATTTCTAGCAGTGGTTGTTCAATGCCTCTGAAAATCAGGCAAACATTTATTTCCTCTGGCTGTTCAGCCTACAGTTAGGTCACCGCAACTGTTCACCCCAAATGAGAGAGAACCGTCACTACTGCTAATGCTTGCAATGTTCGGCATTTTTTCTTAAAAGCCAAAGCACGTGAAATCAAATGATTTAGGCGAGAATCTCAGCTTTCGTTTAAAACGTTTCTTTCCTTAACAAGTTTGGAGAGGAACTTTAATACCGATCCAAATGTAACCTAAATGCTCAAAACCCAGAAGATACAAATAAAGAAGCCTGGTGGGTTATTATTATTTTTTTTAAATCTCAGGATTTTAAACCAAAAGGTAGATTCTGCAGAGGCTGTTTCTACTCTGTGCTGGAATGGGGCAGCAACTCAGAAAGAGAAGTGAAAAGTAACACTGAAGTCTCAACCCTGAACTGATAGTTTGTACTTTGGACTTAGATATCTAGTACGTTTCAAACAAGGCTCTCAAAATGTTCAACCAACGCTCACGGGCCAAGCTTCGCTGCGTTTACATGAGGTAGAGATATTATGATTATTATTTCACAGGAACAAATGGGTCAATTTAAACATGGGGCTGTTAGGTGCTTTTCCCAAATTAACAGTCAGTGGCAAAGCAGCAAATGAAGTCCAGCAATTCTAGCTCACATTTAACTTCTTCTCTTGTGCCGAGACACCCTGGATTTAATTCTGTCCAATTTACCCTAGTAGGTGCGTTGAACTCAGCGAGCCACATCCCAGATTACATCAGCATGGAGATCAGTACAGCTCAAAAGGGGAACAAATTTGGTAACAAGATGCAGCATTCATTTTTAAGATTAGGGACATTAAGTTTTATAGAACCACCTCTGGGAGTGCTTGGTTTACCTGTCAAAGGAGCTGTCCTGTGAAAACATGCCTTTCTGAACCCCCAGACAGTCTGTCTTTATTTCGGAGAGTTTTGGATACTCACACAATGGAAATATTAACAGACAGGAAAAGGATGGAACCATCCTAATTTTTCATGGTCTGGATCCCTTTTCTGGTTTATAAAAAGTCTGATGTCTTCGTGGCTACCTTCAGGCTAAATAAGCAATAAGCATAAATTTTTATAGCAATATAACTACTGCCTTCATCTTTTAAAATACACCTCATCTTTAGTATCCTTACCTATGTGACCATCCTTACGCATGTGACCTCTGCATGTTGAGTCTGGGACCATCTGGGACTCAATCTCATCCACTGAGATTTTGTTCCTACTGATATGTACAGTTATGGAGCCCACTTAAGAAACCAAAAATACTTTTATGGATAATGTGCATTACTCATACTTTTAATTACATGAATATATTGCCAGATCTAGTAAAAAACTAGTTTACGCGGCACGTTCATTAAATTAATAAGTTTAAACTTTACCTTCTAAAACAAGAAAACTGGGCTTTCAGTTGAGACAATACAGAATTAATCGTTAACACAAGGTGAAAACAAATTCCTTCTAAAGAGCCTGTGAACATACACAGAGATACACTAGTGCTGGGCATGCTTTTAATTGCTTGCAAGACCAAAGGACAGACTCTCTGCTCCACACTATTCTCTTTGTATTGCTCATGGTAAAAAAGGGAGCGGGAGAGTCCAAAGCAAGCGTAGAGCCAGCTCTCTCCATAGGGGTATGTCAGAACTGGCAGGCTGAAGTACCCTGACTATCCCTAACTGGCAGTGGTCCTTTGCAGAGCCATAGACATTGCCTTTACACTGCTCTAATGTGTACTTGGGGTTGTGACACAATCAGGGAGTGTTAAACATCTCATACCCCACCCCCACTTCTGTACCCAACTATTGAATTAGTAAGTCTAATTTCTGAAGTATAGCTATATACGTAAACAAGGTACTTTGGGTAGCTTCATAGATTGTAAGGCCAGAAGGGACCTCGGAAGATCATCGGGTCCAGCCCCATGCACCAAGCAGGAAAGATAACTGCAGTCAGGTGACCCCAGCAAGGGGACCGTACAGTCTCCCCTTGAAGACGTCCAGGGTAGGTGATTGCACCAACCTCTGGAGGGAGCTTATTCCAGTCTGGACACTAACTGTGAAGAAGTTTTTCCTAATGTTGAGCCTGAATCGATCTTCCAGGAGTTTGTGGCCATTCCTCCAGGTTTTCCCCTCGGGTGCCCTGGTGAACAGTTGCTCACTGAGCCCTTGATGTGCTCCCCTAGTGTAGTGGTAAGCTGCTACCAGGTACTCTCTCAGCCTTCTTTCCCTCAGGCTGAAGAGTCCCAGATCCCCCAGCCTTTCCTCGTATGGCTTGCCTTTTAAGACTCTGATCATATTAGTGGCTCTTCTTTAGACTTTCTCAAGCTTGTCCATGTCCTTGTTAAAGTGTGGTGGCCAGGACTGGGCGCAGTGCTGCAGCTGCAGTCTCACCAGTGCTGAGTAGAGTAGAAGAATCACCTCCTTGGCTTTGCTGGAGATGCATTGACTGATGCATGCCAGAGTATTATTTGCCTTACTGGCTATGACATTGCAGTGCCGGCTCATATTCATACTGTGGTCTATTATCACCCCCCAGTTCCTTTCATTCATGGCGCTAGTCAGTTTGGTGCCACCAAGCCAGTAGGCGTATTGGGGATTGCTCATCCCGAGGCGCAGCACTTCACATTTCTCAACGCTGAACTTCATCAGGTTCTGATCCGCCCACCTTGCCAGCCTGTCTAGGTCGGCCTGTATCAGTAGTCTATCTTCAAGTGTGACCATGCTCCCCCATAACTTGGTGTCATCCATGAACTTGGCCAGTGACCTAGCTCTTCACCCCATATCCAAATCGTTAATAAATGGGTAAACATGATATCTTTTATTACACCAACTAAATAGTTGGAAAAAATGGTTCTTTACAAGTTTTCGGGCACAAACACCCCTCTTCAGGCAAAGGGAGTGTCTGCGGATGTTTGTGTGCTCTCCTGGGTGGAATAGAAGCCAATATGCAAAATGCAGATCTGTGAAAATGCAAATGCCGGGCAGTGAGGATCAGAGGGCATGGGAGATAATACGTTCAAGATGGGTAGGTAGGGAGGCAAAAGTGGGGAATGTTGACCTGGTGGTAGAGGGTAGCTGGTAAAATGTAGAGAGGTTACCTGGGGTTACCAGAAGACAGGTAGGTTATAATGCGCCACAAATCCAACATGATTTTTTTTGTATCCAGTAGATTTATGAAGTGAAGTTCATAGGCTCGTTTATGAAAGGTGTTTTATAAATTCCCTTTGAGGATTAAAACTGAGAGACTGGAGAGAGAGGTTGTCTTGTGAGAAATGTGCACCCACAGGTAATTGCGTGTTCCTGTCTTTGATAGATTTTCAGTGTGCATTAATTCTGGCAGGTAGTTGTTTGATTTCTCCTACGTAGTTTCCATCAGGGCATTCAATGCACTGGATGAGATATATTACATTTCTGGAGGAGCAGGTATAAGATCCAGGCATAGGTGACTGTTCTGTTGCGGGGCATAGATATTGTGGGACTGGTGGAGATGTGTTGGCAGGATTTACACTTCTTGTCTTGGCCTGGGCTGGATCCATTCAGTGTGTTTTGGGCCATAGGAAGCTTGCTTCTGGTGATGAGGTTGGTGAGGTTTGATGCCTGTGTAAAGGCTGGGATGTGTGGTTCTGGAAAGAACTCTTTAAGAATGGGGTCTTCTTCTAGTATGGGTTGCAGTTGTTTGAGGATGTTCTGTATAGGTTCCAGGGAAGGATGGTACGTCAAAACCAGTGGTGTGCGATTTGTGGGGATTTTCTTTTTGTATTGCAGCAATCCTTCACGTGGAATCAGAGTGGCTCTTTCAAAAGTGCGATCTAGCTCTCTGGAGGAGCGTCCTTGTTGAGTGAAAGCCCTTCTGAGATTTGTGAGGTGATAAATCATGGGTGTTCTCCTCAGTTGTCCTCTAGACAAGGAAGAAACTTTACTGTGCAATAGAACAGAAGCATAACTAAGTGGGCAACTTCACGATATTCACAGTGTGTATTGTATTGCGCGTATTGCATATTGTGACAGTTTGTCCCTGATTGCTCAAGTTGTTCCCATAGGGTGCATTCATTAGGAGATATTGGGAATAACACGTTTGGGGTCAGGGTTGGTGGAATGAAGGATGAGATGCAAGGGCATTACCAAGGGATGAAATACTGGCTGTATATATTCAGAGAGAAGTACTTTAATATTTTCTAGGACTTCTTTGTGGCCACAGGCAATTTAGTGACAAAAGGGGGAAGATAAGGGATATACCAATCTATGAATAAGGACATCCTGCATTGATGAGATAAAGAAAGCCCCGCTCTATAGACAGGGCACAGATATCTTGTAGGTAATGTGAATTCAGTTAGAAAGGTACTACGAGAAATGGGATTATGGGGAATGATGTCAGTATAGAGGCCTAGAGGCAGGTGAGGAAAGGTAGATGGTTTCAAAGAGTTTCCGAATGCATTAGAATGAGGTTACATTCATATTAAACTTGTAAATAAGAACCATGACCTTTTACTCTGAATCTATGTATGCACAGGGAAAGGTGTGGGAGCTTTCCATGGTTAAAAAAAATATCTATGCACTGCATACAGAACAGTATTTACCTACACACACTACTATCTCAGACAAGCAGAAAAACCCTACAGGAAAATAACTTCTGAGGTCAGCCAGACGCAAACAGAGAAAAGCAAGGTCAGTTTGAGTTAACTGTTGCTGTACTCCAACACATCTCACAGCATCTTAAAGCATACCCAAGTTATTTCAGGGTCCTACAATTATTCTATTTAACGTAGGAGTAATACATATTATAGCCAGTAAAAAGATGCTTTGTTGGAAAAAAAAAAATAGTACAGTACATTGATGCCATCTTCACTCATATATACTACATGCACCTTTTCCCCAAAAGTTCACCTTCCAAAATTGGGTCACATATCTTAAGCAGGGAAGTTGATTTTCTGCCTAGAGGAGAAGCAGGGAGACACTGGAAGATGGCTGTTGCTTCTCTTCCCTCCAACCTCCTCAAGGAGAGAGGGGCAGAGTCCAGCAGGGCCAGGTGGATGGAGGTGCAATTTCACTCCACTTTGATTCCTGCTTGTCACAGGACGGGGCCCCCAGAGACAGCCATGGGATCCCTAGGGCTCCTTGACCATGCCAATGTGGCCCAGTGGGCACCCTCCTTCTTGCCCGCCATGTCTTGTTGGTACTAATTATGAATAGGGAGGCGGCCCTCAAGTTTACGTTGGGCACAGTCCTGCTGGACCCTGCGGGTTCTTGGACCCCTTTTGGGTCCTGCACAAAAATGGTTGCCTCTCAGGGCACCTTCAGCCTTATGGGCTAGATGAGGGGCTCCAAAACCACCCCTTTACCACACCCCAAGCTTTGCAGATGGCATTCACACAGTGTCCCTCCGAGGCCTTAGTTTCACTTGGCCTCTGGTTGTCACTGGGCTCTCCGCAGCCCTCTCTCTCTCTCCGTGCCCCTCGGCACTGGGCTTCCTGAATACTGCACCCACACTGGTGCTGGGGTCCCCACACTATAGTGGGCCCCACAATGAAGTCTCCTCCTTCCCCAAAGCCTCAGCCCAATCCACCAGTTTACAAACAGAAATAAAAATACAAGGCCCTGGGCTATAACATAATGCAAGCAGTTCAGGGTGTGCTCTGTCCCTTAAAAAGAATCACCCTTCCCCACAGCACTACGTGCCTTGTGGGCCGGGGTATCTGTTGAGCTCCTGAAGTCCCTTAATCTTACCAGAAGCCAAATGGGCAATCAGGCCTTTTCACTTAGCTTCTTCTAAGAGAGCTCCTTTCCCCTTGGCTGCTGGCAGAGAACTGACCCTCTGGTCCCAGCCCTGGGGTTTATATATGCCCCAAGCCCTGCCTCTTCCGGTCAGCTGACCGCTGGCAGGCGCAGGCTAATTCCCTCATTCCTGCTGCCCTGGTAATTTGCAGCTGAGGGGCTCCTGACTGACTGCTAGGGCTCTCTCCCTAGCAGTTTCAGCCCTTAAAGGAGCAGGCACCTTAGTGCCCTGCGACACTGCTCCACCGAGAGTTCACAACCAACTGTCTGGTATCAGCAGTGGCATCTCTATTCAGGCAGTGCTGAGGGAGTCAAATGACGTCATGGTATATTAGAATCTATCCGATTCTTGCTAATGATGCTTCACTCCACAGGTGTTAATGGCTCTCTCTTTCCCTTAATGGTCTAATTAAGAAATCAATCACTAATTACTATCAAGCTATCCTTTCTTCAGCAATTTTGTTGTCTGTTAGCTACTGCTGGGCTCTTTCCTCCTATTCCACAGCCCTGCAAACTGCTTTTACCTCTTTTCCAAATCCTAGATCAGTCCACAGAGTTCAGTCTTCAGCAGCAGCTACAGTTTCAGAGACAAAAAATGCACTTTGCTTTGTTATGGGCAGGTGACAGCAGTGTATGGACAGTTTAATTATCTCCACTGTATAGTTTATTGTGTGTATGGCTTTTTTGCATAGGAAGACTGAAGAGAAAACAAAATAAAACGCATCAAAACATGATTGCAAAACAAGTGGAAAAAGAAAATTGACAAAAGGGACTAGGGGAAAGCGGAAGGTACAGGCTCCGAAACTATTGTTAGTTTTTAATTGACTAGAATTCAAAATAGTGTCAGTCCTTTAATGCAGTATATGTGGGGGGGAAAAACTTTCTACTCAACAGATTCACCTGAGCCATTTTTCACAAATGTATTTACTGGAGGAGGTACAGTAACTAAATAATGGCTGCATTCATAACCCTCATTCGGATCATTAAAGATTCTTTAATAGGCCCCAGCTCAGCAAAAAACATGTATAAGTGCTTTTCAGTGTTGAGCCATACCTGCTACAAGAGTACACAGGTGCAGCCTTTTTTTAAATAAGGCCTTTCAAATTAAAATCTTTCATACTCTTTTTCAAACTGCGGCCTGCATTTCAGATAAATTTGACAGGAAAAATAATCTACTGTGTATGTGCCCTTTCATTAGATGCAAAGCTATAATATTTATCTGTCAATATGTCAATACTAAGGGTTGAGACGATACTAAGTGCCAACATACATGATTGACCAAACAGATTGTTACAAACTTCTACCCCAGTAATTCAAGCTAAAATAGACATGTATTTATTCAATTACATTCAATAATCCAGAATAATTGTCTCGTCTGTTTAAAGGTGGAGTATATCAATTTGCTCCTGTTCTATGATTTCAAATCACAGAGAAGTTAAACAATGTCCCTCCATCCCAAAAGGAGAAGCTAGACTTTCCATGGAATGGCGCTCCAAACCAAATGTCCAGGTCCAGGTACCAGGACTCAGAGCAAGTAGCTTCCTCTCCTATGCCGTCAAAGACACCTCTGCTAGTGTCCAAGCAGGTTGAAGTGGGACAGGGGAAGCAAAGACAATTTTGGGCAAGGAGGGAGAATTGGGACTGGGTGGGAAAGACTTTGGGACAGTTTGGGAGGGAGGAAAATGAGGTAAGGAACTAGAGAGGGGGAAGATTGAGTTTGGCTGAGGAACCAAGGGAGGGAGGTCAGAAATCTGAACTAGTAAGGAAGAGGGAGGGGAGAGTGGACAATGAGCCAAGAGGAAAGAACTGGGACTGCCTGGACAAGGGGACTGGGACTAGGTGTGGGAAGGGGAGGAGGAGTCAGACTTGGACAATTATCCGAGGTTATATAGGCATATAACCTAGGAGTATGATGAGAGCCCGTGTAGGAGAAACGGGGATTCGGTATGCAAGGAGAATGGGACTAGGATGATGTGGGAAAGAAACTGGACTGGAACAGAGAGAGGGTGGAAGGGATGCAGCAGAGAGGGCCAAGCTTTGGGGAAAATGTGCCAAAGAGTCTGCGCTCATTCTGACCCCAGAACGTAATCCAGGATCCCCCTGTTACGACTCCTTTCCTATCAGCAGACAGCTGTGAAACCCGGTGGTGAAGTGTGTATATATCTCATCCCCCTTCAATAAGAGGACTACAGCTTACTACTGCTATCAGTTCTCTGCTAGCTCACGCTTAAGAGGTTTGTGTGCTGGTCCCTTCTGTGTATTCACTGCAATACAATCTTGAATTACATGATCGCCTATTTTTCCCTGCCTCATTCAGTGCACAGGATTGCCTAGTATGCAGATGAATTAGAGCCAAGCAGTCAACATGGATGCTTTTAGGGACCCTGGCTCATTTGTAGCAGAAGTCGGAAGTTTATGTTACATAGAGTAAAGGATTACAGGAAGTGAAATGATGATCTCATCATTAAAACAGTTGAATATTGTCCTGGAGACCTGGATTCTAATCTTGCCTATGCCGCAAAGTTTCTGTATGATATGATGCAAATCACTTAAATTGGTTACACTAATTGTCTATTCCTCATTGTCTGGGTGGCTGCCTTCAGACCATAGTCAGGCGTAGAGCTTGTTTTGCAGATGTGCAAAACACTCGTAGCTGCTTCAGAAGTTATGGGAGCTGTGCTTTGAACATATGAGGGACTACACAGTGCTAAGCACACTGAAAATTCAACTAGATTTTCCATTTTTTCAAGGTATTTAGCACCCTGAAGATGGAGATCAGTGGGAAATAGATGCCCATGTACCTTTAAAGCTCTGTGCTTTTAGGTCTCAGTGCTTCCTTTATAAAATGTAAATAATTGGACTCCCTCACCACAGAGATAAATCTGATGCTTAGGAAGCACTCAGATACTACATATATAGACACTAATAATAGATATAACAACGCCACAGGAAAGCATACAAGGAAATAAACAATCGTTTACAGAGGCACTGGAAATTCAACATGGGGCATCACAAGGAAATAAAATGTCATCCCCTTCAGTGAGCCTGCCAATTCACTGAATGAGACAGGGGCCTGTGCAAAGATTAGGATGAGACCACGTGACTGAGTCTCTCAGGTCACACAGCCAGCCTTCATTCTGGCTTCTCCTAACTTTTGAGTGCTTGACTTGGCAATGTGATAATGTTCCACAAACATGGTTTATTATGTGTTTGTAGGTAGGCATATACACATAGATAAGGTGGCAAGTAATGGCACTCAAGGTTTTATAGAGTCATTCTTAGGTTTTGCAGGCTCAAGAAAACATGTCGTTGTGAACGTTGCAAATGTGTCCTCTAAGTAGCATTAATAAATGGGAGAGCTCTCTGCAGGGTGCCACCTGAGGCTGTGCTCTAGCAAACCACAAACCTTTGGAGAGGGTCACGACTAATCTTTACAAACATGTTGACAATACTTACCTGGCAGGGGAGATATCACCATGAGGTGGTTTTCAGCCCAGGTGGTTTTGTTTGCCCGGCAGGGGAGATAGCCTTCTTTTGGCCTTGAATGTCTTGGTGTAGTTAGAGGCGTGTAGGTTGTAGCCGTGTTGGTCTAAGGACATAGGCAGACAAGGTTCCTTGGGTGAATCTGATATCTTTTATTAGACCAACCCAAATAGTTGGAAAATAATTATTAAGCAAGTTTTCAGGTTCAAAGACCCTTCCTTAGCCTGACGAAGGGTTTTTGAACCAGAAAGCTTGCTTAATAATTATTTTCCAAATATTTGGGTTGGTCTAATAAAAGATATCAGATTCACCCAAGGAACCTTGTCTGCTTGGTATAGTTAGAGGGTTTCTTGCACTGTGGGCAGGCTGACCCCTGTAAGTGTCTACAAATAACTCCAAATGCAGGGATCTCAGCTACACAATTTATGGTGAGGGAGGGCTTTCCTTCTAGCTTGCTCCCTCAGCCTTTGAGCTAAAGGCAAGCGAGCCTAGGTGGCATCTGAACTCCAAGGCCTCCGGGCTTGGGGCTTGCACATAGGATGCCTGTCATGGATTTGAGAGTATCTGAAGCCCCAGGCTGAAGTCTGGGAGACAGGATACTTGTCGGTGGTAATCCAGCACAGACTTGAATGATTGAGCTCCGCTCAGTTGATGGAATTAGGAACTGATTTGGCCTGACATGAAATTTCAAACAAAAATAAAAAACCTCAAGTTAATAAGCAACCTGTTAACTTTAAAGAAAAAAGACTCATGTAGACATACAGTAAGCACTATAGATATGGAGACCGCTTGGCCTCAGGGTATTGGAAGTGGAGATTCAGTACATTGGCCCACAGAGAGGCAGCCTTGTACTTCCCACAATCACCTCGAAAACCTGCCAAAACACTGAACACAAATGGTTGTATGTGGTCACACTGATCTTTTCTGGAAGTGCGCACATTTACCCATTCAAAGCCTTGCATACAACTGCAGATGAGAGATTCCATATTTTTCATTTTTAGTAAGGCCTAAATTCTTTATTACATGGAAATGGGTGCTTGTGGGGCGGTTCTCTGTCCTGGTTCCCAGGGTGAGTGGGGCCATATAAAAGCACGAGACATGGCTAGATATTTTTCTTGCATAATTCAGCAAAGAAGCTGCATTAGAAAAGGAACAACTTAATACCAAAGCCTGCCTCAAATGCAGGGGCTCACAAATGTAGGGGCTTACAGGTATCACAGATGGTCTGGACACCAGCTGCAAGTATTTTATTTTAAATGGGAGATCTCTGCTGTCGTGACCATATATGACTGACCCTTCCTTCTCCCTTGCTGTTTGTATACCCGCTGTCCTGCCAGGATACATCTGTTTAAATCTTCATTTTCTTTTTTGAACCAGGCATTTCATATCCAATGAAACTTTTCAAAAGGATCCTCAGAAAACACCTTGAACGAGTAAATATTTTTTTTTAAATGAATGGGGCTCTGTGTTCCTGGGTTTCTTTTGCAAAGCTCCCTTTCCACATCTGTTGGTGTGTCAGATAGCCTGATACAAGTATACACTTCTTTGAGGAATACATTTACTTTTGTACACAAGGGGGATTCAGGATGAATATTTTAGTAGGGGAGAAAAAAGCATGCATATTGTTAGAAAAGGTGCCACCAAAGTGTTGTGATCTTAGGAATCAGAGATGGGCCCAGACCAAAGCCCTGGAAGCAAACACTCCTGGACTTTGTGAGACTTCTGATCTCAATTCCAACCATGCAATTCAGACCTCCACTTGCTAGATAAACAATTTGTGTTGAAATTGGGCAGACCACAGGCCCATGTGCACCATACATATGTATAAGGGAATGCGTCAGGCCTTGGCTCTGCATCCCTGAAGTCAATGGGAGTTTTGCTATAGGGTTCAATGGGCCTAGACTTCAGTTAATGCTACTGTTTGCTGCCTACTCCAAATGAAAGTCAGTAGCGCACATGAAAATGTTTTAATTGTATAGACTTATTTAAGCAAGCACTATTGTTTTCCAGTCTGCTTTTATTTCACTCCTTTTGATCTTAAACCTTGTCCTAATTTCAAGCAAGGATCCTCTTCACAGCAGCAGCAAAAAAGAAAGAGGAGTGGCATGGAATGATTTGCCCATGAGTAATATGTTAATATTTATACATAGTTTGCTTAGATAAGAAAAACAACTGGAGGATGTGTGGGAGAAGCTGTGCTTGGCCATTCTTCATGGAGCAACTCTTCAAACTCTGCAGAGAATTCATGTTGGTTTTGTCAGCTGACAGCTTAACGTGTAACAGAAGACAGCTTCTCGAAGATCAAAAGATGCAACACTGATATGCCTCAGCCCTTCATTTCTGCTGGGAATTCACCCCAGTAAGCTGGCAGTGGCAGAGGAAACACCCCCATGCTGTATGCACTGAATACGGGAACACCAAACACAAGGCAATTCTGGGAAGATGGGAGGGAGAAAATAACTTACCTTCATTTTTTCGCCTACTCAGTCTCCTTTAGGATGTCCACGGATGCAAAAGCCATTTTTGTGGAGAGCTGTTTTTGCTCCTCTTGAAATTAAGTCAACATAAAAGTACAGAAATTACGCAGACAGGGAAGGGGATTGCAAAGGAAACACTGCCGCTCTTTAGGGGAGAAGGGATGTTTGTCCTTCGTTTATTTGTTCTGTGCAGATAAAGTCCTTTGTGTGAGAGCTCTTTGATGATGAGACCGACACGCTCCCAAAGCATCTCCGAGTCTCTTAGAAGAGGGGTAAACAATCAGGACAGACCAACCGAAGCCAAGATTCAAAAAATCAAATTCTCTCTGTGCAGAATGTCATTGTATTGTACATGTGCTCTACAGGCCGGATTACCAAGCATTCAAAACTCACGCTAGGCTTTGCAAAATATCCGATCATTCATTTAAAAATAACAACATAGAAATAATAATAGACATAACAAATGCTGAGTTACCTTCTGGTTTTTGAGACTTGAGAGTTCATGCTTGCCAGATTTTCTCTGCACGCTTGGGGGATGAAATGAACTGAAAGCCGAGATTGTGATATACGGTAACCATGCGGTTTCAAGAGCTGAGGCTTTGAGTAAAACACCAAGCAATGCCAAGAGTCACAATAAACTCACTAGTGATCAACACTGCAAAAAGGACCACAGCAAAAGAGAGGACTAATGATGAATATATGGGTGGGACAGGCAGAATAAGAACTACCTGTTCAACATGCAAGATTTCACTAGTATAAAATGTCATCCAAGTGGTACGCAGACACTGCTGTACTGTGACATTATGACATGTAAAAATATTTATTTATTTTTTTAGAGAATGGGCTAAGCAGCAGAAGTTGGATGATATTTGGATCTCAAACCCTCTGCAAAGCTAAGGGCTTCTCAGAGGTGAGGAGGCCTGATCACCAGATTTTCCAGAAGTTTATTTCAGGTCAACACTTGCAGGTCTTATAATTTATCATAATGGTGAATTTTAAATCCAAATGGCCTATGATTGATATTCCTGGAAAATTAATGTTCCCATCTAGTAAAGCACACGAGTGCTCGAATAGTCCTTTTCTGATAACCGTGGGAGCTGCTAGTAATGGAGTTGTGGGGAATATAGAGGCCTATAGACAGCTGAGGAAAGGTAGATGGTTTTAAAGAGTCTGTGAATGCATTAGAATGAGCTTGCATCCATATTAACTTTGCTTTGCTTCTGGAAAGTAGGCCACTGATTTTGATGCTTGTGTACAGCTGAGGTAACTGTGATGGAGATTTTCAAAGTTTTTGGTAGGTGTTGGGCACTTCACTCATTTTGCCTCTGAAAATCATTTCTTGGAGCTTAACCATAGGCATGGGAGGAGCTAGAATTTTGAAAGAGGGGGTGTAGATGGTGAAATACATCATTACATATAAAGCAGCATGTGTTTTTCTCCAGTTAAAAATAAACTAGAAGCTTTACTAATATGCTAGGGGGTCTAGGGCTGTATTATTTAGTTTAAAACTGAAGTAAAAACAAATATAACTTCATTGGAATGAGTTAAAAACCAGTCTGCAGGGCTGTGAAATAGGAGCTTCATGACCAGGAGCAGCTAACAGAGACTAGCAGTGCAGAACAAAGGATAGCTCGATGAGTGGACCATCAAGACCATTAAGTAGGAGAATTGTTAACACCTGTGCAATGAAGAGTTTCGAAGGGATCAGGTAGATGACAATAAGCCATGAAGTCAATTGAGTCCCTCAGCACTACCTGACTAGAAATGCTGCTGCCCATTGCTGGGCAGGAATCCAAGTGTGGTGCGAGCTTGAATGGCTTTTAGTTGCAGCAAAGTAAGTTTAGATGGGATACCTGGACACAGTTCTTCACTGTGAGAGTAGTGTGGCAGTGGAATAGATACCTAGGGAAGTTGTGGACTCTATTCCTAGAGGTGTTCAAGAAGAGGCTGGACAGCCACTGATCAGGGATGATCTAGGCAGAACTATGCCTATTCCTCATGGTTCTGGGCTTTGCTGTTTGACCCCACTCCCAGTTTCTGTTACATGCATCAAGGCGTTTTTAAGCCTCTCTTCCTTTTTAAACATTGAGGGGTGGCTACAGCTAAAGCTGGGGACTTTGGCTGGGGGTGTGCCAGTGCTCCTGTTGGGACCAAAGCTGGATGTTCCCAGGTAGAGGGTCTTGCCCCTCCACTCAGGGTCAGACCGATCACATTTGGGGTCAGGAAGGAATTTTACCCCATGGTCAGATTGGTATGAATGGGGTGGGGGGGGGGTTGCCTTCCTTTGTAGTGGGGGGCATGGCCCTCTACCCAGCATCTCTCAAGCATATATTGACAAAATTTCATAGAAGCAGGATGTTGGCTGCCGTGGTTCCCCTGCTTTACCTGTGACAGGTTAGGGTGTTAAGTCTGTGTTGTGTCAGGGTTGATGGTAGTCTTACATAGAGTTTAGATTATGGATTTTATAGGATGGTTTGGATAGGGATGATCCTGCCTTGGGCAGGGAGTTGGACTAGATGACCTCTCCCTTCCAGCCCTATGAAGCACACAAGTACAACCCCCTTGGATTTGCCCCTGACCATAAGTATTTCGTTTTGACAGTTCTGTCTCTTGAGGATATTTTATAATATCTGTTTTGGCCACTGATACAAATGCTGCTAGTGCTAGGAATAAAGGAAGAGGGAAGAGAGAGAACCTTCTTTACTGAAGAGTCATTTGACTTAAGTTATGCAGAACTAAAATGGAAAGATGAATTAAGCTAAACTGAATTTGTATCTCCATGTGATCCCCATCATTATTTCTAAAATCTTGGTTGATTTGACAAGTAACTTTTATTCAGAATCAACAATCCTGTTTCTTTCTTTCCACCTATCTCAGTGATACCAGAGATATTTCAAGCTTTTCACTTTGAAATGGGAAAATGTATTTTACAGCTGCTGAGCAGTGGAAAGGAAGTGTAGCCTAAAAGAGAATCAGGCCCTCTTTTTAAAGAGCCCAATCCTAAACCCACTGTAGTCAACTGAATACAGTTATTATGTTCTTACCTTTGGGAAGTATATGGAGAACCTTAAGTGCAAAGGCATCCTAAAAAGGGAGATGCTCTTGTCTGATTATTTTTGACAGGCATATCTACATTGTAGTGACAGCGTCCCTTGCTCAGATGCTACCGTGCATGCCTCTCCCACCCACCCACCCACCCTCCAAACCTGGAAATATTTGCTGGGGAGGCTGTTGTGAGGCACGCTCTGTGGATACTCTCAAGATACTCGAGACCATCTGCTTGCGACGATTCCTGAGCAGCCTCATCATCACTGCCTTTCTCAGTAGCATCCCAGTCATGGCCCGCTGCTGCTGCGGTAAAAACATACCCTAAGTGTTCAGAGATGCCTAGTTTAATTATATACTTTCACTTTAAAGCATATTTATACAGTATCAATTTTAATTCTATATACACCACATTTTTTTGGCTTAAGGCCCAAAAGACAAAATACAACCTATCCTGGTGAACTTTAGCCAAGTAAGCAAAATGCTTAAAGTAATGTTAAAGAACTGTTTATTACAGGCAGTGTGGTATGTAATAATACCCAGTGCAGTCACTGTAGCTGGAGATCTTACTCTTTGCCATATATTACCAGGACAGCAAGTGTAGGTGTAGATACAGTATAGTTTAAGAGCTTTTGGTCCCAGTTCTGGAGTCTGAACCAAATAGGCAAACCTACATCCTGCATGCATATACAAGAATTTAGGCTATAAATGAGAAATACCCATATTTGCCTCTTCTATACCCCACTGCTTTTGGTCATATACTGAAATGAAAGGTTATAGATGCACAAAATCACATCAGCCTGACTTTCCGAAGAGACCCCAATATTCCTTATGTAAGGATTCCAGTGCTGGAAATTAAATTGGAAATAGTAAGGGGGAGAGGGGCAGAAGAGTTAGGAAGGGGGAGGGAAAGCTCCTCTCTATCCCTGATTTCTGCAATTTCTATGAGTCACTGGACTTATTTCCACATGAGTCCTGGTTAAATGATGTCATTAGGCATCTCCCTGACTGTCATGCTGCTAATGAGATCTGGGAAAGCTCACTTTGTCTAATTCGGATACCTCTCAAGCATTTGAGAGCTTGATTCAAAGATCATTGACTTCCATCCTGCATCCATCTGGCTGCTGGTCTAAAGCCTGACATAAACTGGAAAGCTGACAGCTGGGTGGAAACGAGAGCAATGGTCCTTAGGGACCTGTTAGAGCAGCTGGGGATCACTTGGTCAGGACACTTTCGGCAACTACACGAAGGATGGACAGAGAAGATACTGCTTGACAGACATATCTTCATCATCAGAGGGTGCCCCCACGGGAGGGTAATCCTCTACAGTCTATATCCACGCTGCATATGGAAATTGCAGCAGAGAACCAGCATAAAGCCGCTACAGCGTAGGCAGTATCTCCCACCATGGATTTATATCAGTGTAAATTGGCTGAAATTTGTCTCCTCTTCATCTTTCCTCTTGCTGGGTTCAAGAGGAGATGATCTGTCAGGTTACTTGGCAGTTAGCTTTGAAACCCTGGGGCTTTCCCCTCTATCATCTACAAAGCCTTAATTGCACTGAATACCAGTGATGCAGGAATGGAAACTAAGCAATTTGCAAAATAATGCTTTACCCTGCCATTCAAAGCCCCAGAAAATCTATTACTTTGCTAGGAAATCTCCACATAACACGTGCAAGCTATTCCCCCTTCTTCGCCATCATGTTGTAACTAAGCCTCTGCAGATTTTAACTCAACTTGAGCCATGTGAAACTCTGTGCGCTCTCTCACTCTTTCTCTCTCTCTTGCTATTTGAACAAAGAGAGGCCTCATGCAGGGGGAGAGATTTGGAAACAGGCTCCCAGATGTTACTGCCACAATGTGGGAGACAAAGTCTTTTGTCTCTGCTGTCAGTTAAGCTGCAGAACAATTTATCTGATTTGTGCAGGGAGTAACAATATGCGGCTTTCCATTGTCTGAAAACATCCCGCTTACTTTAAAAAGTTACACGTAATAGAGTTGTTAGACCTTAAAGATACAATGCCCCATTTTTCTTCAGTATAATTAACATTAAACTTGGGACAGCACCATAGCATCGACGTATGGCACTAATACAAGTAGTAACAGGAAGTGTACTTTTTCTATGTGCATAAATGCTTGCCTTTTGCAAAACAGGAGAGCATTTTGCAAATACAAGAGATTATATTTCCTGTTCCTACTTGCATAGCACCATAGATGCTTGTAATGTCGTGCTTTACAAACTTTTGGTAAGAAATAGACCCCCGACCTAAATCATTTACAATCTATAATATATCTTTTTCCCACCCCAAATAATTACAGGAAGTTGCGTGAGGGATGAAGAAAGATATTAAAGATGCTCGCAGATTTGGAAGTAGGCTTTTTTTGAAAGAAGACAGGGAAGGCATGCTCAACAAAGAAAGAATAGCTGCTGTAATCTTAGGGGGCAGGGTAGAAGAAGATATAAAAAAAGGAAGGCAACAAAAAGAAAAGTCAACAGAGGAAATATGTATAGGACTCAAACTTTTTTTTGGCAAAAAACTTTATTTCTATATATATAAATAAATATATATTTATAACTTTACCTCCAACACTGCCAAGAGGCCCTTGTAGTTCACTTGGCAGATTAAACCACAATTCGACAGTTAAGCCATTAAAAACCTGTTACACAGTTCGCACTGCGCACCCATCTCCATACCCGTATCCCCTGCCACTGCCTTCCTCAGAGGGCTTGCCCCTGAAACAGGTATGGGGATCAAGCAGGAAGAGCTTAGGTCCTCTGAGACAAGTAGGCCAGGACTGAGATGCAGGCAGGAATGGGATTATATAAAGCCTTGGAGGCGAGGAGGAAGGAAGGAAGGGAGAAACCAATAGAGAGACTGCAAGAGCCCCTAGGATGAGCGTGTGATGCTTCGAAGCCTCAAGGTGTGATAAGATGAAGGCTTTTTTGCTAGAGGGAGGGAAAAGTGGAGAAAAAGAGACCAACAAGAGAACTGGAATACAGGGTATGTAGCCAAAAACATTAGCCTGTAGCTGGGTGAAGGGAAAGAAAAGAGTGAGCAGGAGGGGGAAGCTAGAGAGGCAGAAAAGGACATTGAGACAGGACTTAGGAAGGAAATATTGTACCAAAAAAACCCCCCAAAACAACCCCAAAAATCAATTGCAAAACCTTTGAGACCTTTTATCATGTTGTTTCCTTTTTTTTCCCTTTTTTCTTTCGTTCTTCTCTGCTCGCACAGGGATCGTCATTTAAAGACATTCTAACTGCACCAACTGGGAACATTCTCTGGTATTTTCAGTCTGCTTATTCTTCACATCTGTGCAAAAGAGGCATAAACCATCACTGAATCAGAACCCTTTACTCATTCACACCTGTGTGTGCACTGCTATTCTGCACCCCCTCCATATACACTTGGCTCAGGTGTCAAAGACAACATGAGCTGCAAGGCAGCAGAGAAACTGCCTATCATATTCGAGGTCCTAGAGACATGGTTGATACTGGACTTCTCAGGAAATCAAGGAGATCAAAGGCATTTAAAAACGGTTTTGTTTTTAAATGATACCCTTGCTTTATTTTGTTTAGAGTGAGCGGGGTGCTTTTGTAAAGAGGATGAAAGCTGAACAGCGACATGTAACAAAGACATTTCCCCTCTCCTGTAATAGTCAAGACAACTTGACATTTCAGTTAAGCAAAGACCATTCTATGTGTTATTGCAAGAAATGGAGCTTTTTCCTCAAAAAAAAACTAAGCAGATGTTATCTCCTCCAAAGAGGTAAAGTTCTACAGAAGTTCAGTGCTGTTAATAGGTTGTTATGACAATATGCCATTCCTTTTTCAGTGAAAAATGTAAGTCTGTGTGTCAAGATCAGCTAAAAGAGATACAACAAAAAACACAAGATTTTCTGTCTGATATTCTCTGGTCATGTACACTCACAATGCCTCCTTAATTAAGAGTTAAAGATCAAACTTTTGCCCTCAAAGAACTATCTTCAATGCAAGAGGAAGGAATGATTCTGTGTGAATAAGGAGGTACTGATGAATTAAGATGAAATAATAATAATTAGACTCTGGAAAGAGAATCTTAAGAGCTGATCTGAAGTCACTGGGAACTTTTGCCTTGACTTCAAAAGGGTTTGGATCAGGCCAGGAGCCCTTATTCAGCAAAGAAATTAAGCAGATACTTAAATCCATCCCTATTTATCAACCAGCTCCCCACCCCAGAAATTGGAATGGACTTATGCACGGGCTTAAGTTCCACATGTACTCAAGTGCTTTGTTGAATCAGGACCTTAATGTGCATGTTATCACTGTGATTCGTTTGCTCACTTAACAGCATGTGGATGGCATTATGAAGTTGAAATAAGCCTCTGTTTAACACAGGATACCAAGGATTCCACATTACAGGATACTGGAGGAAGAAAAGGCTCTCCACAGGAGGCAAACACACACCCTCCCTGCATCAGAACGAAGAACAAACAACAGGCTGTTTCCCATTTCTGGAGCCGATGTTAACATAGTAATTACAGCAGCACCAGCCAGAGCTGCTATAGTTAAAGTGGTGCCGGGTTTTCTATTAGAAACCCTTCTATTCAGCATAAGTCAGCTATAAAAATTTACTTTAGCCTGAAAACCGTCATGTAAAACCTCAGCCCTGGAGCAGTTTTCAATGTGTGTTCCCCTCTACCGAAAAATGCGTGAATATTAAGCTTCAGATCTGCAGTTAAAAAAAAATAGTTTCTTTTTTTTTTTTTTACTCTAAGCTTGTATCTTGAAATGATTTGTGGTGTCATCCTGCTCCCTGGTCCAAAAAGAAACTATACTACTTCTTAGTTTAATTTTTTTCTATAGGCAGGGTATAAAACAACGGCATTACACACGACAAGTCACGAAGACCTACGTGTTTCTCTTCTATGGTGTCCTCTAACAGAGGATTTCAATGTGATTTATCAACATTGTCTGCCTATCAATCTAGATCCAATTTCCTACCAGATCCATCTGCTTATATACCATCATCTTGTCTATCACAGTCTATTTGTCTATCATTGCCATATCTATTCTATCTACCTCCCTATTATCACACCTATCCCCTCACTATAACAAATTTCAGGCTGTGTTTATCTACAGCCTGACAGATTTAGCTGTTGTGCCAGAGCTATTCACTATACCAAGCTCAGCCAGATGGCAGAAACATTTGTCTTGGCTACTTTGCTGGTTTCTATAGAGTCCAGCAAGCACCAAGGGATGAGGAAGTGTAGGCTAATGGGCATTTGTTCCTTGTTGCTTAACCCAGAATCAACTTCATCCCAATTAAAGGGGGAAAGCCCTGCTTCTCCTCCCAGCTCCCAACCCAGAATAGCATTCGGAAGTGTTCAGAGATGGTGAGTCAGGCATCCTTTTCTCGCCCACGGACAGCTGCCTGTTGGGTTTGCGGTCTCCGCTGGCAAATGGCACGAAACCTTCATTTTACAAACCTTCACACAGGCTTCCCAGTCTTCTC
Source organism: Alligator mississippiensis (assembly GCF_030867095.1). Classification (NCBI taxonomy): domain Eukaryota; kingdom Metazoa; phylum Chordata; order Crocodylia; family Alligatoridae; genus Alligator; species Alligator mississippiensis. Next base: position 4,257,862 of record NC_081834.1, read on the forward strand.
CCTTCGACTGATGTTGCCCTCAATCAATCTTTTTGCTTGTCAACTTTAAAACCTATTTGGCTTTGGGCCTCCCCTAGCTTTTGACAGCAAACGCTGCTGATTGCCTAGAGAAAATGACCGCTTTCCTGGGCTTATAAGTATGTCTCCCCCAGTGGCACATTTCATGGATATCTCTGGGGTGCGAGCATTAGCACCCCTCCTTAGGGCTATGGGATGCCAGGAGCCTGGCCAAGCCAAGGAAGATGGGCAGAATACAGGGCAGAGACCAATGCCAGCATTTCTATATTTGCAGGAAGGAGACAATTTTGCCTAGTGAATCAGGACTAAGCACCGGTGGAGCTGAGCTTTTGCTGAATAGCACCTTTCGCTACTGAAAAGAGCATTTGTTCAAGATGAGCACTTACCAACTGTGTTATCCGCCTAATGAATTGGCAAACAAAACTCATTTGGAGCAGGTAACATCAGCTGAAGTGAGGTGACAAGCAATATGGCAGCACCGAAAGTACTACAGAAATGGAGACATTAAAAACAGGCACCCTCAGAAGTCTTGTCTTGATTATTTCACTCTGAGCAAAGGAAACTGACTGTCTCCTAATGCAAGGGAACCGATTACAGAGTGACTCAGAAGTCAGTGGGGCCACCTTGATTTACCTCAAGATAAGAGAGAGCAGAATCGGATCTAGATCATTTTTGGATGTGTATGTGCCACTTGTGCCCTTTCCTCTAAAACTCTGCTCCTCTAATCAACATGGGAAATTGTCTGTCTATCCCAATATCAATACAAAAGGGACATCATCTAGTAGTGCACGGACGCTTTGATAGGGCCTTAACGTATAGATATAACTGTGAGTTATATCTAGCTGCTCTCACCAACTACTGAGCTGTATAAATGACAAGTCTGAATTTTAATGAATACTGCACCGCCCTGTGACGTCTAAACACAGTGCTGGGTAGGGATGGTGCGTAGGAGGTCGAGGATGTCTCTCCGGACACTGAGGTAGTAGATGTGGACAGCTGTAACAGTTATGCCAATACTGAATATGTTTAGTTCTGGTTTAATGTTGCAGTGGTTTAGCTCACTTACATTGGCATGGGACTGGACAAATGTAATAATTAAATTGGATCAGTTGAAGTGTGATCCCAAGGGGTGAGTGCTCACTCCCCTTTTAAAACAGTTTAAAGTTACATCTGTTCCCAGATCCATTTGCTCTTTTTTTGGTGCAGTAACTGTCCCCCTTCTTGACATCCCTGCCATCTGTCCAGCCAGTTAACACAGAGGCAGGAGGGGTATAGCTGTTGCTAGCTCCCTGGTCTCTTTTCCACATCATATTGCCTCTCTGAGGAGATGACGTGGCTGTGTATACTAGAGAGAAAGGTAATTCGCTGCTGTGTTAGTCTGAAGTCAGGCAGAAGGCAAGGTAGATTTGTACCTTATAGACCAACTAAATCCAAAGTATATAGCATAAGCTTTTATGAGCCCAGGCTCACTTTGTCAGATGCACAGAGCAGTGTGCCATGTGCAGGTCTTTGCACAATGTCTGAGGGCGTGAGCTTTTGAGGGCATGAAAGCTTATGCTATGTACCCCTGATTTAGTCTACAAGGTGCAAATCTATCCTGCCTTCTGTGCATACTATACCCACTGAAATCCAGCTAACCTGAGACAGGTAGGCAAGCATTAGTTTTAGATTATGATCACAATTTGACCCATGTAAATCCAGAGATAGTCCACTGATGTCAGTCATATAACTCTAGATTTACACCAGTACAAATGAGATCAGAATATGTCCTGGTGTGGCTCTATGCAATAGTTTATCATCTTTAAAACAGCCCTAGTCTACCCGTCTCCTTTGTCACTGGAGAACTCACACTTTCCATCTGAAAGTTCAACCTAATTTTGTATATATTTACCTAAATATAAATGTCACCGAAAGCCCAGCTAGACCTTTGGTTTTTCTAGTTTTACTCTCCTCTAAACTGTGGGGAGGATTATGCAACAGGAACAGAGGTGAATCATCTTCTGGCATTGCAGTAAATTAGGAAATGTTTGCTATGATGTTGTATGGGTTTCTACAGTCTACTTGTGGTTTATTTTTTTTTCTCTTGCAGTGGAACTTAGTGCTTTAAAATTTCAAAGGCTTGTCTGCTGCCCTAACCCGTCCCAGGAAGAGGCTTATCAGGAACGCTTGTAGCACAAGTTATGATCAGTGATCATTTTAAGAAAACAACTCAGAAGAAATGTTGAATGCTCTTATTCGGTATGATTTTCCATAAGCATTTTCCACAATTTATTGAGTCTCTTGTTTTGAGTCTCTTGTACCTGTAACTATTAACCTCGAAGTTATTTATTAGGCGCTATAGACCTAACAGGATCAGTTAGTGAAAAAAAAGAAGGCTTTGATCAAGTGTTTGTTCTTCAAGCACAAAGGCTGAAAGGATTACAGAGACAATGCTCAGATGGTATTACCAACCCTAAACATGAAAATCTTAAGTCATGTCCCCCAACATCTTATATTCATCACATTTTTAAAAAATGTAAACTTTTATATTTGTATATTAGAGTTGTAACTATTAGGGTTCAGGTTCTCAAATTTGCCTCCACAATATTAAAGAAAGGAACCATTTAAAAAAAATATGTTAACTCAGATTCACATGAATCCTGGACATGGGACTTTAAGAACACTATTTAATGTTATTAGAGACAGTCACTAGACTTAGCAACACTGGCAGAGAGATTTGCTAAGGTAAGTATATGGATGAGGATGCAGACTGACAATGGGCATCCTCTATGTAGAGAGGGGAGCCCTAACAAAAACCACAGCTTCAAGTGCCTCCGTATTTCCATGCATGTTTTAAACCAGAGGATTAGATGGTAGGAAGTGCTTCAAAGTGCAAGGGGTACAATGGGGACAGGGTTCAAATTACTTTCCAGCTTTTGTGGGGGTCTGCGGCGGTGGCAGGCGGAAGGAGCTGCTGCCACCTAAGGTGTGAGGCAGGCCAGGGGTGGGGCTCTCGTCTCTTATTGGGGGGCTCATCCCCCTTGAGCTCCCCTGTAATTCAATCCCTGAATGGAGACGTGGGTAGTTGGCACTTGACCCCAGAGGGTCACAACCCAGAGGATCAGGAACAGGGAAAGTTAGGAAACAAAGGTCTCAGTTAGTCAGGGGAGGCAGGAGCAGGCAGGTCAGGAGGCCAAGGTCTTTAAGGATAAGTACAGACATTCAAAAAGCCTGAGCCTGAATTGATTCAATCATAGATTCATAGATTCATAGATGTTAGGGTCGGAAGGGACCTCAATAGATCATCGAGTCCGACCCCCTGCATAGGCAGGAAAGAGTGCTGGGTCTAGATGACCCCAGCTAGATGCATATCTAACCTCCTCTTGAAGACCCCCAGGGTAGGGGTGAGCACCACCTCCCTTGGGAGCCCATTCCAGACCTTGGCCACTCGAACTGTGAAGAAGTTCTTCCTAATGTCCAACCTAAATCTGCTCTCTGCTAGCTTGTGGCCATTATTTCTTGTAACCCCCGGGGGCGCCTTGGTGAATAAATCCTCACCAATTCCCTTCTGTGCCCCCATGATGAACTTATAGGCAGCCACAAGGTCGCCTCTCAACCTTCTCTTGCGGAGGCTGAAAAGGTCCAGTTTCTCTAGTCTCTCCTCGTAGGGCTTGGTCTGCAGGCCCTTAACCATACGAGTGGCCCTTCTCTGGACCCTCTCCAGGTTATCCACATCCCTCTTGAATTGCGGCGCCCAGAATTGCATGCAGTACTCCAACTGCGGTCTGACCAGCGCCCGATAGAGGGGAAGTATCACCTCCTTGGACCTATTCGTCATGCATCTGCTGATGCACGATAAAGTGCCATTGGCTTTTCTGATGGCTTCGTCACACTGCCGGCTCATGCTCATCTTGGAGTCCACTAGGACTCCAAGATCCCTTTCCAATTCTGTGCCACCCAGCAGGTCATTTCCTAGGCTATCGTTGCAGGTTAGTCTAACCTGTGTAGATTGAACTGATTTGCAAGTGAATAGACATTCACTTTTGATTTGGAAATGCAGGCACACACCTGCAGTGGCTCAGGCAGAAGCCGGGGGATGCTAAACCAAGCCCTCCCTTCCCTTGGGAGGGAGTATGATAGGGAGGAGGGAGTATGATCGGGAAGGATTGCAGGGACCCCAGCCAGGGTGTGCCTGGAGGGGGAAGGAGCCCTCTCCAGGCTTGCCCCTGTGTGGGGCATGGCCAGACACCAGCCAGGGCAGTGCCTCAGGTGAAGAAGGGGCAGGGAAGGGGATTAAACTCCTCTGTCTCCCCTCTCTCCTACTGGCACAGGGGATGCTCAACTTTCCCCCCAAGGTGGGGTCCCTGTGCCTATGACTGAGATGGGAGTTTAATCCCCCTCCTTCCCCCTAAGCCTATTGGCCCATGCCCCTCATGCCCCCTCCACTCCAGCGGGGAAAAGTCTGGCAAGGGCTGCTCTGCCCCCGCCAGGCAGACTGGACTGCATCAGCCGGGTTTCCCACCCCCACCCCCTTGTCCGCCAGCCCTCACTGCTCCGGCGAGGGAGCAGAGGGGCAAGGCCAATGCTGCTCTGCTTGAGCAGACAGCACAGCCTAGCCCAGGGCTACAAAGCATGCTGGGAAGCTGGGGAACTGTGATTTAACTTGAACCAGGAAGGGGTCTCGGACAGAGGTTCCATAAACCAGTTCGACCTAAATCAGTTCAATCTGATACTACTTTCAACCAGGTTTATCTTAAACCTGTTCCGGCCATTTTGAAACCAGTTTATGTGCACTGAACTTCTGATCTGTTACAGGTTTAAACCAGTTTCTGATCACTTAGACTGGTTTATGTGTAACTTCTGTCCCTAGCCTAAGGGTCAGAGACATAAGCACACACCCCGAGGAGAACCGTGACCCAGGGGGTTCAGGAATAGAAAGCAGGCACCTAGACTGGAGTCACCAGCCAGGGGGTTCAGGGCAAGCAGCTGTAGCTGTGTGGGACCAGGATGTGGGCAATCTCTAAGCCATAAGCTAGGAGCTGTCCTAGAGTTGGGAGCGTGGCAGAAGGCCACCTCTGTCTCTCCCCAAAAACTCTGCTCTGTGACAATTTGGTTAACATGGGCCCTGCAGAAGGCAGACATCCCATCTCTTTAGGTAACCTGAGCTGCATACATTCCTGGGGGAGGGGGGGAAACCTGCTCCCTCTGCCTACGTGACTGGCATCAAATACCTGTGACTCCAGGGACCCTGTTGTTTTAAGCAATGCCAACCTGACTGGGAGGGGGCGAGAGACCCTGCTAGTCTACCCAGCAACCAGTGATGCATTTCAAATTGGTCGGCTGGCAGCCAATAGGTGCTGGCCTCCATTGGACCAGGTAAATGAGGTCATAAGGGCTATATAAGTTGAGGACTGCCCAGGAGGAGGGGCAGTAGTCATGATGAAAACTCAAGGAGAGAAGAGCTGGACCATCTGAAACTTGCTCTGTCTCTTGAAACTCATGATCAAGGAACCGCCTGCCTCCAGAGGGAATCTCCACTTGCCTCTGGATGATACTTGTGAGTAAGCTACCTGAGATCTAACTAGATATATATAGTTTGCAGTAACTCCGATGCGTGATCAAAGGCTACCCAGCCGTGCCAGTTTGCTCTATGGGATTTCTCTGACATTGCTCTACCCTGTACCCTATTGCAAACCTACTCCTTGTAACCAATACAGTTCTCCTTTGTACTTAGCATGGGAGACTTATGGAGAATGGGTCTATGCCCCTTGGTTCAGCTGACTAAGGGAGACCACTACTTTTGCGTCAGAATGAGAGAAGCACCCCAAGTTTTTGAAGTGGGTCGATTACCTTTAAGGGCTACTAGGCCTGTGTTTCCCAGGGGGCGCAGAGCCAGGATCACTCCAGACCCTGGGTGGTGGCAGCGTTACCCCCAAGCTAGCAGGTGTGCTCCAGGAAGAGGGTCAACCAGACGTGAGGCACCCCCAGGGAGGCACTCGGAGCCTGGAAGGTGGTCGGGCGCAGTGAGGTGGATGGCTCAGCACAGAAGTACCCCGTACTGGCCTGTCACAGGGAGCATGGGGGGCACGAGGGGTCGGGGAACAAGCAAGGCAGTCTGGAGTACAAGGTGTCCAGGTTGGAGTCTGGAACAAGGATTCAGCAGGCAGGAACTAGGATGAAGCCAGGACATCAGGAAGACAACAAACAGAACCCAGGGGATCCCAAACGAGCAGGATCTAGCACACTAGGAACAAACAGACAGGGTGCAGAAAACCAGGAACAACACAGCAGAAGGCCAAAGGTAGATGAAGGAGCTTCTGTCCAGGCTCCCTTGGTCCTGGGAGCAAGAGCCAGCTGGGAGCAATTTAGCCTGCTTTCTGCCCTCACTCCTGATACACAGTTCTGAATCCGCACAGGAAATTTTGCAAACAAACTACCTCCTAACTAACAAGGACAAAGGCCTAGGCCAGGACTTCCCCAGGCTATGCAAGTTAAGATGTGACCAGACTGGAATGCTGGAGCTTGAGTTTATTTATGCTTCCATCTAAATTGAAATTCAAATCTAATAAAAAGGGGCATCGGTTTATTATGCTGCTGTCCATATTACTCCATGTTAATCTCTTCTGAGTGATAACTTATTCCACCTTGGAAATCAAATACGGCATCAAAGTCCAATTTCCTAAAGATGGTATCTATCAGTTTGTTTGAAGCAGACGTTTTTATGGCTAGCCATGTTAACAAATCCAAACTAAGTATGCAATCTGTCAAGGAGAAAAACAAGTTTAGAATGGGAGTAAGTATTGCTCATTAAACTTTAATGCCAAGACATTTAAAAGAGGAAACTCATCCATTATAATGTTGGTAGAATACTGAGATGTCAGACTTTCTGGAGAGGATTTCCATCATGATGTTTAAATGCTTTGCTTTTGGGGGGGATGCCTGTTACTCTCTCCCCTTTGCTGAGAATTTGTTTTTCCTGTTAGGGGAAAAGTTTGAGCTATACACACTCTTGTTGAAATTTCCTTAGCAACACAGCAATTAAAAATATCTCCCTGTCTTCAACGTCACCCATTTTCCGATTAAATCAAAACCAATGCAAGCACGTGAAAGAGGGTTTGGGTTATGATTGTTTATTATTATTACCAGTAATATGCTTGAGGCTGTACATGATGAAACAGTACAGATAGTGCCCCACTTAGGTTCCTAGTTGACCTAAAAAATGAGCTAAATTTGACAGAGATGTACATTTGGCTTAAAATGATGTTGTGCTGCAAAACCTACAGTAGCAGGGACTTACGTGATTAATACATACCACTGAGAAGAAACATAGCCATTATTTTAAGCGTGCCTTGTGAAACTGGACCTGTATGGTGGGCAAAGTCTGCAAAATCCAAGCTCCAGTACCACTGGGGAAGGTGGCAGCCATCTCTGAATTTGGGGGCTCGGCCAATTCTTGGGGAAGCCAGGTGAATCTGGTCAAGGGTGTGTACAGAGAGCAGGCACCCACAGATAGTAAAAGGCAGAGTGTGACTTTTACCATCCTTTAGGCAGACAGATCTGTGATTTCAAGACTGGATCCAAACAAAAAAAAGACGCTTCTGGTCAAAGATGGACCAAATTCAGAACTTTTTATCTTAATTCCCCCATTCTTCCACCTGCCACAGATCCATCCAGACCTTTGATGGTTCAGAGAAGGTGTAACCCATGTCCTTGACCTCCTGCACTTCGATTTTGCTAACCCCTCTCTTCTTTGCCCTTGATCGAGATGGAGCAGAACCCACATTTTTTACACACCCCTGGCTTTTCTTTGTGTGCAGAACACAGACCTCAGACTCAACCCACTCCTGCTTCTGCAAAACAACCCTCTGCCTTTTCCAGCCACTTTTCACTGTGTCATCCCTATTTACAAGAAAACAATACCCGGGAGTGGCTCTATACCCAGAAACTCACTGACAGATTTGACTGGAAAGAGTTACAAAGACTTCCTGAGCCCTTCTGTCCATTAAACTCCCTATGATCACTATTAGTCTGCATGAGGAAAGTCATCCCACCTGTGGCTGTGTCCTTAATAATACACAAAAACACCCTGATTTCTGACTATATTTATCTTCCAGAATAAGAACGTGTGGGTACATAAAACAAACGCGTACCACATCTGCAACCTTTACGGACGATCACCCTGCCACTTGTTTTAGTGGCAAAGCACTACAAAGTCATTGCAAGCTTCCTGAGTGAAACGTGGGTAGACTGCAGGGTGCTAGGAGCTCTGCCTCTTATTAAGGTTGCTCAACACATCCTATGCTCAGACTTGGTTTTCAGTGGCTTGTATCTTGGTCAGAGTTGAAAGTTTCCATGCCGGGGTTTGTTTCGGGCTGCATTTTGGAAATTGCAACCCCAAATACCTCGGTTTGCCCAAGTTGAAAGATGGCAGTGGCCTTTTGTTGGAGAGCTGCGAGTGCTCCCTTCTTTAAAGACCTAGTCTTCAAATTTGGCTGCGGACTGTCACAGGTGTGCACCTCTGAAAACTCCTGTGAAAATCCACCCAAATTCGGCCAAGTTACAAGCCTTGAAGAAGCTGCAGTTTGGACAAGCTTAGTCAAGGGTGCCTGGAAATTCCCTTAAGTTTCCAAGTGCACTAAGCCTTCTTGAGCCCTGTGCATTCGGGAGCAGGCTGTGCTCTGTCCTTGCAGCTATAGGTGGCTGGTGTCTGCCCAGGGACCGGCACCATAAGAGAGAGCTGGGAGGCTGACCCTCCTCTGTTCTCAATCTAGCAGCGTGGATGGGGAAGCAGCCTGAGCTGAACAGAGAAGGGAGAAAGGCAGGAAACCAGACTGGGATAAGGAGTTTGTTGGGGAAGAATTATGGCTACTGAAAAGGTGTAGCAGAAAGAAACTTGGAACTGGAGTTGGGGTGGAGAATATGGCAAGGACACTGGGATGCTGAGCCTATAGGGCTTGTGGGTTGGAGAGCTACCCATGCAACCTTGTGTTGCACACACACCGCCAGGTACACACATTGTGATACACTCCGTAGCTTCATGGCCATCAACTATTTCCCCAGGGCCCTTGCCTCATTCAGGGCACAGTGGACCAGCTGGGAGTATGAATCAGGAGATCTCTGGGTATATGCATGGAGGGAGAGCATTGTATTTACGACCCTGCCTCATTTCCTCCAGAAGTTGGCAGATACATAGTGAATAAGGCAGGAAATTACAGGAAGAGAAAGAAAACTCGGAGGTGAGGGAATGCTGTCCTTGGCACCTGGATTTTTAACCTGCCTCTGCCACAGGGCTCCTCTGCAATGCTGGGTGAGTTGCTTAAACCAAACTTTCCAAGACGGTCATTAATTGTGTATTCCTCATTTTCTTAGCTCTTTACTCAAGACCCTTGAGTCTGACTGGACAACTGAGCACCGCAGAGGTAAGTAAAGTCAAAGGGAAGTAGGCTTTGAACATATGGGCTAAGGCAGCATTGTACCTAGATTCCTGGCAGCCCCGGTGAACTTTTAGCATTGGGCCCCACTTTGCCAGAGATAATGATAATAATAAATTAAAAATTACCATTTTCAGGTCCCCTTTCTGTCCGGGCCCCAGGCAGCCGCCTTGCTCGCCCATGCCTGTGTCCGGCCCTGGGCTAGGGGCAGAAGTTACACATATACTGGTTTAAGTGATCAGAAACTGGTTTCAACCTGTAATAGAACAGATGTTCAGTACATATAAACCCATTTCAAAATGGCCCAAAACCCCCTCAGGGACAAGCCTGGCAAAGGCTGCTTCCCCCATCCCCCTCGAGGCACACCTGGGCTGCATGCCAGGGTGGGGGTTTAAACCCCTTCCCATACCCAGTGGCATGCCAGGGCCTGTCCCCCACCCCTCCAGGTCATCTTCCCTCCAGCCTTGTGGCTGCTGCCGAAGAGAAGGGAGGGCTGCTCTAGCGCCCCCCGGCGTCTAGCCTTGGCCACTGCAGGCATGTGCCTGCATTTCTGGAATCAAAAGTGAATGTCTGTTCACTTGCAAATCAGTTCAATCTATGCAGGTTAGACTAACCTGCACAGATGAAATCAGTTCAGGCTCGGGCTTTTTGAATGTCTGTACTTAGCCATGAAGTTATATATTCTACTTAGCACTCGGAGAATTCAGGTCCTGGGCCAACATTAGTGGGCATTTCAAGTTTGAATCTCTCTGTGCCTCAACTCCCACCCATCATATAAGGAGAACATCCTCTTCCCCCTCATCTCCCATAGGAAGTGTGAAATAAATTCAGTGGTGGTTCTGAGGCATGCAGGTCCCATAGACACAAATGCCACAGAAAAGTGCACGAGGAGAGGAATATTCTCTTTTCAGAGCAGGATTTGAACAGCATACAGCAAACCAGGCCTATAGCCACACACTGAACAGGGAGGTGGAAACCAAGCATTGAATGACTGCGCGTTACAGAAGTGCCCTCCATTGCGTGCACCAAATGTCACGGCCACCCTGTACAAAAAATAGTATCTGTTCATGTCATGAAAGACTCTCTCAAATATGCGCACGCAAGGAAGCGAAGTGGACATTTGAACACAGGCGTCAGCAGCCAGAATCCTGGCATTTCCTACCTTCTGAGCACTTGATTTTACAACCTTAATAAAAACTATTCCAAGTTGCAAGAGGCAGTGAAAGGGAAGGCTAGATGAGGCATCACAGCAGTGAAGTGAAGGTAGGGATGTTATGTGCTGTAAATACAGGCAAGGATCAAACTAGGAGAGAAAAGGGTGTCGTGGTTCTGAATGCTCTGCCCACACCCATCAGACCTATTGCCCAGAGAGCTACTGCTCTCAAAGCAATTGCTCCATGTTTCGTACAAATTCAGGCAGATGTAACTGCACACGTTTGCACGCCGGCCTCTCCTTGTGCACATGTAAGTAGCTGCAAACATTCGCAAACTCTTTTAAATATTCCCACCCTTATCCATGGGCTTTCAAGCCCTGCATTTTGCACGGATGATCTGGCTGCTGTGGAGCCATTATATACCCGCTGATAAATATGGAAATAAACAGTTTAGCAAACAAAGGACTTTAAGTACAGGGAAAACTGTCAGCCTTGGCTAGTCTCGTGTTTCAGGTCTGCAGCTGCTTTAGTAATCTCTACGCTGGTGAAGCTGAAGGCCATGGGAGTCGGAGCACTGCAAGATCCTTGTGCGTGGCCTCCGCACAGCTCCATGGTTTCTTTCGCTGTCGATATTCTAAGAGACACCACGAAGGCTGATAAACCTAAAATTAGACTCACCAGCTCAGTGCAAGGGTGTGAACATATCTCCCTGTCTCTCCTCTGTCTCGTGGCTGCATCTTTATTGAGTGGGCAGTGGTTGGAAAGCAGGATTCTTGCATATTTCGGTACTGTGTGGGGAGAAGACAGACGGGCTGGAGGGACAGCATAATAAACATGTGCTGGCTTGCACTCTGCTGAATTCCAGCGTGGAAAGATTTCCATTGGCTTCCCTGGATTTTGGATCAGGCCCTGGATAAGAAACAGAGTCAAGGGAGACAGTCATATTAGCACAGCCGTGTCGTCATATTTGTAAAGCATGTCATCTCCTTCCCTCCAACCCTTTATTTGTCTCTTCTATTTTGGCTATAACCCTCTGGGGATAGGAACCGTTTCTGATTCAATGTTTGTGCAGTCCCAAGTATATAGGGACATATCCTGGTTGGGGTCACTTGATACAGCCATAATACAAATAATAAATACGTCTAATAATAAAATACTGACTTCAATGGGATTTAGGTCAAGCTGCTTAGAAACATCAATTCTTCTTCCCTCTTTGCTCCTTCCGGCCCAGGAGATCTTCAACATCATCAATTCCCAGGGGTGGTTATTCTCATTGTTGTTTGGCAGCGCAGGAAGTACCATTGCTTAAGAGATTTGGCCTTGGGCTCTTTTTCCACTGACGTGTTGTAAAAATCTCCTTCCACACCCTTCGCTTCCCAGTAACATCTGCCTGCAAAGACCATCCACATTCAAAACCAGGCTTCGCCCACGGTCACAGTGCAAGCTGGGATGCCACAGCTATAATCCTATCCTAAGCTTAGCGAAAAACTCCAGATATCACGGTGGGATGAATGTTGGCCAACAGGGCTTTTGGTGGTCGCCACTTGACATGTATGACCAGAACTGGTTCAACTTTTTGAAAAATAAAAATATGTAATTGATGAAAACAGCTTAATGGCCAAAATTAAATGCTGAAGTTTTTCACTTTCTTTAAAAAAAAGAAAAAGTTGAGGTTTTGGGGGTTTTCTATTGCTCTCCCTTGTATGCCAAACAAAAGGCAAGGAAGGAGGAGAAAACTCTGCCCGCCAAGTACTTGGAGGGGCTTTTTCAACCCGTCCCCCCAAAATAAATCTCTGAAAATTTTTTAACTGAACAGCCATTTCTCGCAGAGAATATATATAACATTTTCCAACCTCCTCTCCTTGTGACCTATAATTAAAGAGGAGTCCAAGCCACAAGGTTCAGAACCAGACTTTCTCAGAATTCATGAGTGTTCGTGTCTGGGGTTTGGTTCAGCCCATTGTGAGATATGCCAGCTGCAACGCTGCGATCCAGATCCAACCTTTCCCAAAGTTGGAGGCTGTGCGGAGCCCTCTCCTCCTATGCCCATTTTGCAGATTGTAAAGGAGCCTCCCCTCCGAGCACATGAGAATTGTCACTGTTCCCCTCTGTCCTTGGAGTTGGGGTCCAGGGAACAGGACAAGGTCCTTGTGAGCCACGTGGCAGTGGATAGAGATGCATACTTTGGAAATGAGGCTTTGCTAAAGTCCCACACAGGGAATATCTAAGCAGTGTGTGCTTTACCCTCCTGCTTCCTGCACTGGCTGGCTAGGCCTGGACAAGGCATCCCGACTTGCTTGCATTGCTGCCACTGCAGCAGCTCCATGAACCCTGCAGTCCAGCCCCTCATTGATGAGATCTGTGGCCATCTGCGCAAACGGGTTATCTCACAATAACTCCATCATGGCAGAGATGGAAGGCACTGCCGGTGAAGTGGAACTAGACCGATGGTGGCCTGAAGGCTTGAATGGGTGCCAAGGACTTGAAGGAAGCTGCTCCCACCACCCCTGCAGAGACTGCCATTTCGTCCATCTGTTTGTACAGCACCTTACACAACGGGGCCAAAACTGATGGTGGGCCTCTGCATTATTGCCATACAGATACCAATGCATAGGTATTGGGAGGCCTTAAGCAAACAAAGGTAGGATGGAAAGAATAAAAATGAGATGAGGAAAGAAGAAAAAAGGAAGTAGGGAATGACACAAGGCTTGTCAAAGTAATGGTCGCCATTGAACACAAGCCACAACACACAAGGCAATCCAGGGCAAGGCAATTTCTCAATTTCTCAGTACATTTAAAAGTACCAGGTTGCATCCAAGGGGCTTGGGAAAGATTTGAGACCTTCTCATGTTGATGCAATACAGCAATTATTTGTGGCCCCTTCGAAGCGCTCATTTCTGCATGAAACACTGCCGCCGAGATGTTCAACAGCTTGGTGAGTGCAGACCTCTCTTGAAAAACCTCGCTCCACTTGTTGCTGCCAAGTCCTTGAATGTCTGCCCTCGGGCCCTTCTGAAAACCTGGCCCCACCAGTCCTCGTTCTGCATCATCTCTGACTTCAGCCCCTCTCTGGACTGGCAGGGATTCAGCATTGTTTGTAATTCCTTCCACCAGGTGTTCTCTGTGGAAACGCGGCGCATTGTGTGTCTAAACAACTTAATTGCATGTTTTGGACCCAAACCAAGGCACTCTTCCTAGAGGCTAATGAAAATGCTTATTTTATTTTAGTGTTCTTAATATACCGAAGCATTAAGGAACTCCAGAGTGTGCTGAAAACAGGTTACCTGGCTCTCCCCTTGTTGAGACTGGTAGGGGCAGGTTGCCAGGAACAGCTGTTCATTAATAGCACAGACACTTATCTTGTCCTGACATCGTATGCAAACACTCATTCTTCTCTTCAAACACAGATTTGGAATTTGGCTGTGCAGGTTTCAGTATAAATTGTGGGCACCTGTGCACATGGTGCAGGCCTCGAGGAAGAGGGAGGCAGATGGAATAAGAGTCTGGGAGTGAGCAGGTTTGACAGACGTCTCTGGATGAGATGTCTGTAGTCTGCAGGAGATCTCTGGATGGACTCTCGAGGGTAGGGACCTCTTAGGACGGTGGCACAAGCCTGGAGTGGCGACTGTGGATGGCGATGCATCATACCCCGAGGCATGTCACGTTTGGCTTGTTTGAGAGGGAGCTGTGAGTTAAAATCCATAGGCAGGACAGAACGAACACTTGGCTACAAGCTCACTTTTCCAAATAGCTTGGGACTCGCGAGTTGCTTGCAAGGACAGTGCTTCTCAGAAAAGGCTCGAAGCAGTAAAAAAACTGATGGATCATATGGCAAAAGCATCTTTGGGAGCAGTACGTTGGTAGAGAAACAGCAGTGATTCTGCGCACAGCATTCACATCTGTTTGTCACAGCTGTGTAACTCAATCTTGGACGGAAAAAATAACCGTCTGGCTACATACGAGCTGTTGTGGACCAGCGGCATGCACTTGCTATCGGTGTACTACGGCATAAGCTGGATTCACTAGTTTTAGAAAAAGTAGTTTTGCAAGAAGGGGAGCTTTTGGATCCGTGTGGCTTAGGGCTTCTGGCTGGTGTGCTTCAGTAACAGCAAAGGCTTGACTGCCTGCCAGTCCTATCCGAGACATCATAATCCGTGGTTTCTACAACCTGATGATTTAAATCTTAATTTGCACAGACAGAGCACTATTTCAATCTTTAGGTATCCCATTCACTTCTGCAAAATTCTGGTTGCTATTTGTACAGCAACAGGTCAACAGACTGAGAGTTGATTGCCACATAAAGTTTAAAGAATTAATCAGTTTTATTGATTTAAGTGAGATTAAACTGGCTTCCTTTTATGTGAACCTGTTCTGGCAAGATGTTTTAAGTCATGCTAAAGAGAAGGAGTAAAGAGAAAACTCTCCAGGCACCGTTCTTCCCTTTTTTGCATCAATCAGCCATTAACTTCGGCAGTGTTTCGCTTGACTTCCATTTGCTCACAATCAGATTCTGTCTCTTTATAGCGCACAAGCTGAATAGTTGGTTTGGAAATTAAATACTGACAAGTCTCTTAGTTAAGCAGCAGTTTGACAGAGCAGCTTTCAGCTGAGTTTAGCAAAGGGTTAAGCTCTGTGAGAGGAAACTTGTCCTGAACATACAAAATGATTCCTTCCCCATTTTCACCCATGGAGCTCATCCCTTTTACCACCACGGACACAGGACACACTTCCCGGTGCTCTGCTGCTTCGAATCAAACCTTTCTCTTTCACTAGCATGCACAAGCAAGAGTTCCCAGCAGACCTCTCTGGTCTGGACAGAAGTTTCATAAACCGGTTTGACCTAAATCACTTCAGTCTGATCCTACATTCAAGCCGGTTTATCTTAAAATAGTTTTGAAACTGGTTGATGTGCACTGAGCTTCTATTCTGTTACAGGTTTAAACCAGTTTCTGATCCCTTAAACCAGTTTATGTGTAACATCTGGCCCTAGCCTCTATTTGCAAAGAAGGGGTTTTTGTGCCCAAAAGCTTGCAAAGAACATTTTTTTCCCAACTATGTAGTTGGTCTAATAAAAGATATCACATCTACCCCAAGGACCTTGTCTGCCTGATGGCACTTTGCACTCGCTCAGTCCGCAGGGCCGACTCTGCTCTCCGTCGTGCTGATGTAAATGCGGGGTAGCTAAGAAATCTCTGGGGTCTGCGCAAAGCCTGCCGTAGCAAGCTGCCACCCCTGCACCAGGCACCATCTCTCATTTTCCACACAAGAGCCCATTTGTGTGTCTGGCCGGGAGCTCTTCTCAACCTTCCCAGGGCTGGGTGGCACAGAGTTTATTTTTGGTGCTGATCCTGAAACCCAAAACCCCGTCCCTCCCTTCGCTCTGCTGCCAGGTCTAGGAGCTCGCTGTAAACACTGTCTGACAAAGAGCAAGATAGGAAGGGGAAAGCCGGGAGCCCAGCTGTGCGGCGAGGAGTGGCCGCGAAGATGGTTAAGCGACGTCCCAGCCAGCGTTACAAGGATTTATAATTAAGGTTTCCCTGGTGAAGACATGAGATCACCCGGAAAGGGGACCCAGAAATATCTCAAGGCTGGGCATTTCAGATCGCCCCTGCTATGGGATTGTCCTTGAACAGAAACACCAGCCAGGGTGGTTAGATCAGATCTGCCAACATGCTTCATGTGCTTGTCTGTCTCTCTCTCACACCCATCCCTGCGGGAAGTCCTATAGCCTCTAACAGGGTAGAAACCAGCTCGGGTCTGTAATGATTCAGTAGAGACGTTACTCTAAAGCACTGTGTGATGCACCAGCACAATCTCCTTTCCAAGGCTTTCCCCTCCCTTAGAAGTCCATACAGTGATGACCATTTTCTGTATAACTGAATGCTACTGCTGGGAAGCAAAGGCCTGGCCCACACTAATGTGGCTCTGGGCTGCCTTTTTCATCATGTTTTAAAACCAGCCAAAGCCCTCCACGTACTGTGGGCAAAGATGGACTTTTGTTAGCACAGCTTTTGTCATTCTGGTTTAAGCTAGACTGCCAACTTGTTTGTCAATATAGATTATTTCGACATTAGGTAGATTTACGGGTAAAATACACTGGCATAGCGTATACCAGCAAACTAGTCCAGGCATCAATCAGACCTGAATCAGGGAGGGCTGTAATTCTTTACCAAAACAGCTGAACCCAATACAGTGCCTACTACCGATATTGTTAGGCTGCCAGAAAGTTACTATAAACCAGTACAGCCTCCTGGAATAAGTTATACTTGTAAAAGCCATTTCACAATGATAACACTGAATCACTACCATTTCCACGAGGCAGGGTGTGCTACTTTAAGGCAAAATGGTGCAATTTTCATTTGGAGATGAGGCCTCAGAAAATTTAGTGCACGTATATGTGTGTGTGCAAGGATGCCTGTGCACGTGCACATGTGGGAATCATATCTTTGCTAAGACCAGCAAAGGGCAAATCCAGTAAAAGAAACAAGCAGAAGTCCAGTAGACCAGAAGCTGACATTCCTCTTTCAGCTCCTGAGCCATGATTTGGAAGGTGCTGGGCTGAAGTGCATCTCCACTTGAATTATTTCCATTGCTCTGCTTTTTGAGTTTTTTGAGGGTTTTTTTCCCCTCTTGCAAAACACACGGGAACACACAAACTGCTGGGGAAGTTTGCAGCTGCGATCGTCTTCTCACGAGGGAGAGAAGCAGCATCGCGGCATCAGGACTGTGCTGAACAAGCGGAGGTGACAGAAATGCTGCAGGAAGGCATTCAGCTCAGACCAGGACGGGAGCTGAAGCCGAGAGAAACCCCTATTAGTTGAACCTAATTTAGATCCTATTCAGTGACAGCCATAAAAGCATGCTTAATTTTTAAGCCATGTAGATAGATCTAAAGCCCAGCAGCATCAATGGGAGCCCTTCCATTGATTTCAGTGGATTTCAAAGCCACTGGGCTTAAATTTAGGTATTTAAGCGCTTTGCTGAATCGGTGCTGGGGTCATCTGATTGACAGACCATGGAAGTGATTACCTTTATTCCTATTTAAACATCACTTGGCAAGTGGCTGAAAATCCCCCAAATTAGCTAAAACTTTGTACCTTTCATCCTCTGAAGTATCTCAAAGTATCCAAATTTGCTGCCCTTGCCCAGGCCGAACGCGGCTTTGGTAGGACTGTGTACTGCAGGAGGCAATTTTGCTGCCCATGAAGCAACAAGCCATCGGGCCTTGCCCCACATCCCGCAGGGGTCTTGTCTACATTAGGATTTTACTGACTCCTCACCCCTTTTGGGTGGCAGTACTTGTAAAAGCGACTGTGTGCCTTACAGTAAGGGAAGAGGCAGCTTCCAGCAGAGCATTGACTTCTCCCATTCACCACCGACGCTGCCTGTTCCCTCTGGTATGAGAGGTAAGCTTCAAGGAAAAACCACTCCAAATTCCTACGGGCGAGTCTCTAACTTATCCTTAGAAACCCCTGGGCAGGGGAATCACGGCTGGAGCACCCCGAGTCATGCCAAGGAGCCCTCTGTTTACCTGGCTGCTTGACGTATTTAAAAGGAATATTATTGTTCCATCAGTCCAATGCCGGGGCTCTGCTGAGAAATATTTTCCGTCTGAAGGGGAAAAAAAGGCTCTGTGAGCTCCAGCCAGGCTGCTCAGACAGAGGGGAGGGTTCCCAGGGACTCGCTTTCCACATGCACAGACTTCCCTGTTGAATGTCTTGGAAGTGACATTCAAATCCCAGGTGCTGAAGCTGCTATTCGCCACGTGTAGGCCAAGCCAGCGAGGGTCAGGAAAAGGATGCAGACAAACAACTGCTCTGTCCTATTTGCCCTTCCTTTAAGAGGACTCTTTATTTTGGACCGAGCCTTACAAGTGCCTGCCTTTTAATGTGCCTGCTGCATTGCTAGCATTGCAAACGCCTGGTGCGGCTATATTTACTGGAAACACGCTTGTCTAAGAACTTTGCCTTAACATCTTCCCAGGAAACCATCTGTTCCCCCGGCCACACCAGCACATTGTTTCACTCCCTGAAAACAGCGATTCATAAAACCATCAGCAAACACTTTCGCCTGCATCTGCAGATACCAACAGCAGTGGATAAATTCATCTGATTTGATCCACTCTTTTTTATTCCCTGCCTTCCAGGTCCGTGTTGTCCGTGAAATCCAGAGGTCCAAGAACAGCACCTTCCTGGGGCTTTTTTTTTTTTCCTTTTTAATTTGATTATCTGCATTCATACAATATTTAGTGGCCCAACCGTGCAAGGCGCTGGACAAACACATACCGTTACAGCAGCAGGCAGATTCTGCCGAGAAGAAAAAAAAGCAAAGGGAAAAGATTTGGAGGAGACACAGACACATGAACAGGGAAATGATTTGCCTCCTTCACAGGGAAGGCCAGCGGACAATAGTCCAAGCCTCCGACCCGCACTGCCCCAACACAAACAGATCATCTCAGAAGAAAGACGTTTTTACCTAGCTCAGACTGATTATTCTTTTAAATCAATGTTTCTATGTGATATTACCTTTAACTCGAACAATACCGGGGGAGATAAGGACTTGCCTGGGTTCAGATCCCTTTAGGTATTCACTAACCGCAGACCTAAAAACAACAAGAGCTGCTGACGCGACCCTGCCGGGGTTTCTCCGAGCGCACGGCTTGTCTGATCTCGCCGTCTTCTTCTCAAAGACCAGTGACGCCTGCTTACACCAGTGTGCGATGAAAAGCTTTAATTTTAAATTTCCTGGCCCTTGTGGGCCAGACTCTAAATATTGTTTTAATTTGATCTTTGTGTTTCATTTCCTCCTTTTAAAAAGAGAATCAGCTATTGAGGTCACCTGGGGGAGCCATCCCTGAAACCAGGCAAGTCTGCTGGGACTGAAGTGGTCCTTATGATGTCAGTGTTTGTCAGTCAACCAAGACACAACACGATACGCCAGCCTGGCTCCAGCATCGTGCCCGTCTTTATTATGGATGTGAATTATTGATGAGATACGGCCGTGCATAATAGCTGCTTCTGGCTCATTTTTGTCTAACGTTAACCCAAGGCCAAATTCTGATCTCTGTTACATCAGAGTCAGGCAGGAGCTAATTGAGCCGGACTATTTATTTTAAATCAGCCTACTTTCTTGCTCGCATTCAGTGAGGAAAAGTGGTACAAAGATGCTACTGCCCGGATCTACCTGCCACTTTTTCAGCCTATTTTCTCCTTGTGTGTTGAAGTAACTTGTCCTTTGAGTTACTGCATAGCAGTCAATCAGGTTTTCTATCAAAAGAGGTCTCGATGAATAGAAAAGTCTATTGGTGACGCATAGGGGGTGCGCGCAGGTACACGTGCACCCCCTGAGATCGGCCGCGCACCCATCTGCAAAACCGGATGGACGTGCACTTCCAGTTTCACTGGTTTAGCCGCTGGCTCAGCAATCGGCCGCTGGAGGACCCCTTTCCCCCCATCGGCAATCTGGTGCCCCCCCAGACTCGGGAGGCACCAGTCGCCCATGGAAGAGTCGAAAAACTTCTCAATCTTCAGGCACATTTTCAAGCAAATTTAGTTGAAAGGAATCACTCTCCTGAGAATGACGGGAATGAAGTCCTGGCCCCATCAAAGGGGGTGGCGCAACTCCCACATTTCTCATGGCAAATGTCTGTATCTTAGCACAGCTCCAGGAATATGACAAAACTGCTGAAATAGCCTCTCAGCCACGGCCCGATGTCCACTTGGCCTTTTTAATTCACTGGAGTTTGTCTAGGTTCACACTAGGGGGGAAGAGGAAAGTCAGGTATGATGAGTGTGCAAAGAGACCACAAAGCTTTCCTTGTGCCCACTTCCTCTGATGAGCCTGGGGTGGCCATTGGTCCTGCTTTATATCAGACTGTCCTGTTTTTAAAGCCCGTGTCCCCCTGCCCATTTCTAAATGAGGCACGGACTGCAAAAAGTCCTGTTTTTCAGTTCATTGGTGGGAATACATGGCAATCATTTGTCCTCACCCTTCTCTTGGCTGCGCCTAGAGGTAGGGCAGTGCACAGCTGGGAGGAGCAGGATTGCCAGCCAGGGAGGTGGCCTTTTTGCAGTGGCCCTGCCCCTTGCTGCTGATTGGCCAAGGACGTGGCAGCTCCACCTCTCACTGCTGATTGGCCGAAAGCTCACCAAGAGAGTGTCCCGTATTCGGGGGACGCATCAGTGGCCACCCTAGATGAGCCCTGGGGTGATGCATTCTTTATTATTAGGGTTTACATCATGATGGATGATGTATAAGAAACTGGATCCAACTCTGTTGTAAGGAAATCCCTCCACTCCAGATCCATATAGTGCTCCTAGGCCGGCCTGGGCTGAATTATGCATTTGGGAGTGAAACTGGTTTCTCTACACAGGCCCCCAACACATACACGGCTGCAGCAACAGGTCGGTCTCAGCGGCTTCGTTGTCGGTGGTGAAGGCTGGCCCCATGGAGCAAATGAAATGCCGGAGCCTAACTGGAAGGGCCACGCGTGCGATCAATGTAATTCAGCGAGATTCAACCGAACGGCAACGATGGATCCCAGAGCCCGCAGCATCAGCTCTCTCTCGCATTGTCTGTCCTTTGCAATATATGTCGCAAAAACTTGGGGGGTAAGCACTAAGGAGCTGGAGGTCTGAAGCAGCAGCCAAGGCTCCCCCTAAACCATCTTGTAATCTCTTCTCATTTCTGTCAAGATACCCCACCCCACAGCGTATTGTGCTCGCTTCTGCACAAAGGCAGAATTAGTCACAGGTGGTTCTTTTCAAAAATACATATGGGCTGAGTCTGTGAACATATGGCCTGATGGCATATTAATAACAGAAATCAGAGGTTCCCTGTTAGTCACACAACAATGAAGCAGATTGAAGGAAAGACACCTTTAATAAAGAATGCCTAATGCACTGGAGTACATGAATCACCCTTAACCAGGTCAATGTGCTCCCTCAGCCTTGCCTAATAAAATTAGCCATTTATGGGCATTGCAAGATGTTTTTTTTTTCCTTCTGTATTAACCAGCAGTTACTTTCTCCCATTATTTCAGAGTTAAAGCACATTTTTAAGGGAATAAGGGAGTGTATAATAAAGCCAATTGCACATACCCATGAAGCAATTTTAATCGCTCACTTTTCCTATTGGGATCCCTTTGCAATAGCCTCTAACAGTAACACTCACGAATCAGAGCCAACAGCAAACCCATGCCTGAAACCTCTGCTCAACCCCCAGTGACCTCGAAACTCAGACATCGCCTCTCCGGTAAGGGGCAAACTGCTGGAAGGGCTCGGCCCTGCCGCCCTGACTCACACATTATTCCTAGAGAAGTCACTGGTGGCTTTGCCCAAGGGAGGACCCCCAGGGTGACTGTCAGCCCTGGTGCATAATCATAATAAGTTTATAAACCGGATGCCTGGCCAGGCAGATCCCACATCTCATCGTCCCAGAGACGTTCCATTTCCTTCAGCGTCTCCAGATGTGCATCCTGCCACACCTGATCTGGTCTGAGTTAGACAGCTGGAATTGCAGCAGCCATGTATCAGCAGAGCAACTCCAGAGTCACAGGAGTGAACCCTGGCTCCGTGACACTGGACGAGTGCACAGAAACACTCACTGCACGCACTAGCACTGCCCAACACGCCTCGCTGAGCAACAGTAGATTGGCCGGCAGGTCACGCACCGCACTTGGGTGTGGACGTTTGTAAAAAACATTGGATTCGATGCATGGTCTCTGCTGCTTTCAAATCAGGGAATCAACAGATCCCAGAGGGAGTTGTGAGCAGCCCTTGTGCAAATCCAGGTGCAGGGCGTCACGTTGCTGTTCAGGGCTTGTGTCCCCTGAAGGACCCCAGGAAAGGGGTCTGGTCTTGGACAGGGTTCGAACTACGGGAGGGGTTTTGGGGGCCTGCCCCGCGCCTTTCTAAGCAGCTCAGGTGGTTGCGGTGGCGGCTCCCTCCGTCGTCTGGCTGCCACCGCTGCAGACCCCCCAAGAGTCGGAGTGTAATTCGAACTCTGGTCTTGGAGCCCAAAAGAGGCTTGCCTTGCCCAGCCTTAAGAAACCCATCACCCATTTACTCTCCTCATCCCCTTTCCTCTCTTCTACTTTCCTCTCCCACCGCCTTGTTTATTCCTGTGGAAAACAAGCTGGTTAGTGAATGTTTACCTCTTGGCTTCCTCAGCTCTTTAATTACTAATTAGAGATAAACTGAAGCCTAGGCCCCACCCAGCCATCCCACTGAGGCAGAGCAGCTGGGTGGGGAAGGAAGGACTGGAAGACAGATGTTGCTCCCATTTGAACTCTGCGCTGCCAGCAAGGCTGACCCACCGAGTCCAGAGGAGGAAGCTCCTGGCGGAGATTAGACTCGGGTCTGCTGGCTCAGATGGGACGCACTGCTGATTTGCTGTCCTGTAAAATCAAAAACATGTCCCGTCACTCCTCCTGTCCCATCTTCTTCCCAGCTGGGGCTGGGCTCCTCGCTTTGCGGTCACCTCCCTCTTATCTCTCCAGCCCTGGGAAAAGATCAAACATGCTGCAGCTGGGGAGTGGTTGTGTTAAATCAAAACCAAGCTCTGAAGCAGGGACTGGAATGAGGATGAAGCACGGGCCCTTGCCTGGCCCCCAGCAAATCAGTCAGCGTGATCAACAGCAAATCCGAGAAGGCATCGTGAAATCGTTAGTCATCGTTCTCCCGGTGAAGGGCCATGCGCTGCTGCAAGTACAGCGCAGGCACTTACGTAAAGAATTCAGCATGCTGGGGCAGGACGCACCGTTATGGCCGGGGCCGTTCGAGGCCTGTCTGCAGCGCCAGGGCTCATACCTGCAGGCTTCATCACTCGGAGACGTCACTCGTGACTGCGCCGGTGCCACTCATCTCAATTCTCCCTGTTAAAGCTGCATTAGCAGTCGTGCGTGCTGGGGTTCTGGGCTGAGTTGAACAATCCTGCTTTGAGCAGGAAAAAATGGTCAAGGATTATAGGGGATTCAGGAAACAATACAGGCATTATTGTGTCCTCTGCTAGCTGGAAAGGCCTGGCTTGGTAAGGCAGTAAGAAATTGCAAATGAACTTCAGCCAGCTGGGGACCCAGGAGACACAGCCCATCAAATGCAGAGAGCTGCGAGGGAGAGGAAGGCGAGTGCTCCACAGTTCAGGAAGCTGCAGAGAAAGGATGGTATATGATTGTTTCACTGATGAACTCGGCTTCCTTTCTAGGCTGGCAATCGGGAGCTCAGTTTGTGATGTGCCACGGCCCGGGGGAAAGTGCTGTCAGAGCAGGCAGGTGCAAAACGTGTTCAGGGGCCAACTGGGGTCGTTCAGATGCTACCTGCAGTGCTGGGAGCACGTTCGACATATCCACCTGCAGTTCGAAGGACCGTCCCCTGCACGGATAAGGTTAGCAGCCAAACTCTCCCCCGCCCCACCTCCACAGTTGCAGATTTGAGGAGCTGCCTATGCATCCAATTCCATCTTCCAGTCATTTTATTCCTTTTAAAATCAACCCTTGCAGCGTGCCTGAATTAAATCAAAGACCCTTGATTACCCAAAGAACCTTGTCTGCTTAAATTAAATCAGGTTGCTCTGACTAGATCCTCTTTCACCTCTTAACCTGTCTCATTCAAGGGTTTGATTCTGAACCGAGACCAAACTTCCCCTATTTCCTTCAATAGTTTTGCTTCCAATATATACACATGGGAGAGAAGCCCACTGCAGTTCTTGGCTGATTTCTGGCAAGGGAAGGCCAGGATGCAGGGGTGACCATCCAGGCGCCTAACACAGCAAAGGTGCCCCAATAGTCGCAGCGGCCTCGGCACTGACTTGACTTGAACACAGAAAAGTCCTGTAATGCACGACTGAGAAAGCTGCAGACAAGACTGGCTTTCCCAAGCATTTGACACTGCTAATATTCCTAGGGAAGAACCTGTCTTTTTTGCTTTATCGATCTCATTTGTAGATGCAGCTGGGCTAAGAAATGCCTACGGATGTATCCAACGCTAAACATTGGGTGTCAAAGCATGTTGGGTTTACGCACCATCGGCTTTATTCACTTACATCTGTGCTACCCACGACGTTAGTGGAGGGACTCTGGAAGGCCCAAACAGAAGCTTTTACATAGTGGTAAATCTGAAGCCAGCCCGCTGAATCTGGGGGAAGTCATACTGGGACAAAATGGGTATAAAGTAGAGGAGACGCAGGCCCCAAGTCTCTAAATCTGCCTTTGCTCATTGACATGGGGAAGGTCAGGAAAGCTCAAGCAAACTAAGTAGTGGTGAAGGGAACGTGCAGAAGTGAAATCCATATAAACTCATGTGCAGATGGTCTTATTTAGGAATCACATATCCTTACTTCTTTTGAGATTGAATATGAAGCTACGGTGAATAAAGCCCTTAATATTGGAATAAGGACAGCCAGTGAGGGGGGCGATTTGCTGTAAACTTCACATCTCTAGTTAATTTGTCTTCACTTTTCCATGTCCCTACATCAAAAAGCCCCCTGGGAGGTCCAGTATTTGGGTGCACATTGAATACATTAAAAAAACTAGAACTCTTGGTTCCAAAATGATACCTTTTATTAGATCAACTGGAAAATGGCAAGAAAATTGTCCTTTTCTGCATTATCATACATTAACATTAATCTCTACATGTTAACCAAGAGAATACCTGCCATAGTCTTTGGCAGAGCAGGCCACTTGGGAACCAAAATGCCTTTCACTCCAGAGCGGGTTTTAAATACATGCTCTGGGCTAGATCCCAAGATGGGGTAAATCGACATACGGTTGGTTCAACAGGTCATGAGGAATCATGAGCAGGAAAGGTAGATGAGGGTTGAAGCATGATGCAGAGCCTGGTGGATGGAGCTTCTTGGTTAAAAAAGGCCCCGGAAACCAGAGAACTAAAAACTGGATGGGAATGAAGATAAATATCCAAGTGCTTTCCAACCACTGAACTACCCCAAAGGCCCCATGCCTCAGCCGTAGCAGGAAAGAGACAGGGTTAGGAGTCAAACACCTAGCGACACTGCCAGAGTGAATGTGTCTTTTCTGGGGGTTGTCGGTTGCCCGAAGAACGGCGTTTGTGCCCGAAAGCTTGCAAAGAACAATTTTTCCAACTATTTAGTTGGTCTAATAAAAGATATCACATCTACAGAAAGAACCTTGTCTGCTTGCATCTTTCCTGGTACTTGAGCTCCCTCTTGTGGGCCTGGGCACGGGCGGCATAATTAACTCAGCGTTCATCAGAAAGTAGGAAGGTAGGGACTCAGGGCAGGATGTCAGACCTGCGTGTTGCTTCTGAGTTGGCTGGCTATCATCCAAGCAGATGGGAGCACACGGCCGTTCCAAAAAAACCAACCTGAAATGATCTAACTCGCGGGAAGAGCGTTTAAGAAGAGGAAGGTGATAAGTCACTGCTGTGCCAGAAAGCTAAAGTTCACTGCGGGCCAGGCATGTCCTGCGCAGCGTTGGGTGGTCTTGGAGGACCTGGGGAGCCTGCACAGGCTCAGAACGGGAGCCGTGGCTTTAGGTCATGCCCCTTGGTGAACGTTTTTGAACAAGAAATGATGAAACGGGGTCTAGTCTGCGCCAGCCTTGATAAGAATCCCGTGGCTCTTACATGCTATGATCTATTGGACCATTTGGGGAGGGAGGACCATTCCCATTTAGCAGAGGCTCATTAAAGGTTTTTCGAGGTCATAGCCCAAACTAAGCTCAGGTAAACCCCTAGCACACTGATGTGGAGACTGTGACCTGCTGTAACCCCCAGGTGCTTCTGAGCTGTGCTACAGCTGACCCAAGTTTGCTCCATTCCTCGTGTGGGTCATAAAATACAGCCCCCAGCCTCAGGTTTTCCCTTTGCTTTCCTGGTCTGCTCTGCGACAGAACAATACATGGCTCCTTTGTAGCCAGGGCCCAGGAGAACCCCAATACCGAGAATGAGGACTAGGGATTAGGACAGCGGGCAACCAAACTGAGCAGGTAAGGTGCTCCAGGCAACATCGCACTTCTCTTTCCCCATCAGCCTGAATAAACCCGCATCTGCAAAATGCAAAATGTCCTTGCTAATAAACAACACTGAAGGGCCTCACAGGTAGCTCAGGACTTGCAAACAGGCCCAAGCTGAACCAAGGAAGCTCTTTGGAGCAGTTTGGATCCCAGCCTCATTGCTGGACCCCATATTCATAATGGGCTGAACCAAAACCCAATATCCAAAGACCTGCAGCAAAATTCACGGCTGCATCTGGCCTGTCTTTGCTTAACTAGGTCTCCCTGCCTTTGCTTATGGCTGTAGCTGGTTTCCGGGTACAGCAGGGGAGGAAGTTTCCTGAGAACAGTCCTGCCAATAGCTTATGATAATCCTGCCTGTCACTCGCGGCTCTTCAGGGGCTCCAGGCGTGTGTATCTGAGTTGGGTCTCACCAGGCAGTGAGTGGATTGGTGAGAATCGCTCAAACAAAGGCGTCTAGGAAAAAACTCAGCAGCCCAACTGGAGAGTCCCTTGTGCAGTGCAGTGTCATTCCTGGCCCTCTGTTATGCCAAGGGGGAAAAAAAAGCAAAATCTTAGTTCTGATATCCCATAGCAAGCAATGTTGAGGACCAATCAACCTGCTGCGGCTGTGCTCTCTCTTTCTGTTTAGGTGCGGTTGTGCGGGTACACGTGTGCGTTCTGCCACTTTCTATTCGATGGCATCTCAGATCTACCCAAGTGTATTAGATTACGTTGACTTTTGGAGGAAAATTTTCAAAGGTGCCTAAGTGATTTAGGTGCTCCAGAGCCTGGACACACAACACAGTAATGCTGGTATAATTTACCATACATTGGTTTTATGCTCTGATGTAGGTTATGTAGGGGTCCTAAACAGATGACCAGCTCTCCTGGATTAGCTGGGGCTATAGGTGCTATTACAGTGCTTGGTCACCAGGTGGTAGGGGAGCCTATAACAGCTTGAGCAAATGGCTACCCCATGATAGAAGTGGACACATAAGACCTACACTGATGTAGTTGTATCCTGATTTTTCCCAGGATAACACTACATTGGATCCTGGCAGTGGATCCAGGCTGTAGGTCCTGATGACAGTCCATGGTACTACTGGATGGCATGGACATCTCTGTAGTAATTACATCTCTTTCCACAGTAAATCATACTGGAGTGGGCATTAAAAAGTGCTGGCTAGCTAGGCAAGGGGGAGGCTGCAACTCCCTAGGTGGAAATGTCCTAATAACACACCGGTCTGCTCTCATTCAAATGCACGTGCAACTTTGCAGGCAGATCTAATAAAGAGCAATTCTCCCTTAAACTGGCCCTTCCCATCTGCAGGTATTCCTCCCTCTCCATGTGTCTTTCTCATGTGTGTAGCCTGGAAAAATGGTTCGGAGGGAGCTCCTGAAAGATGAGGCATAATAAGCAGCACCTGGGATGTGTCTGCCTCAGCCAGCACCTCTTGCTTTTCAAGAAAAAGCTGGTTAAGAAGAGAATGACAGCAGGTATGCAGAGACCAGCAAGTAAGAAGAGAAAGCCGCTGTACTCTGGGCTGTTTAAGCAGCACATTTATTATCTGGAATGACAGTGCTTGCAGGAGCACATGCACCGAGCCAACAGACGCATTTATACGCAGGAAGGTGTCCATATGTTTTTATGATTGCCTTGCTACCCCTTAGTGCACCGCATGTGCTTTTCTCCAGCGCCTAACAGATTTCTACATCGGCTCTTTCTGGCCGAGCGGTCCTTCGAAGCGTTTCCATAACACGTTCTTTATGACTAGTAAGGCTCCAGTTTACTTAACCTGTGCTGTAACCTGTGGCAGCCGGGTCTTCACATCAGTCCTCACCCAGGAAAGCCTCTTTCTTTACTGATGTCTTGTCTCAACACTGTTACTCTGCTTCACTATCTCTAACATAGTGCAGATGCTTAGGCTAGGGGCATTACATAGAAACTGGTATAAGTGATCGGAAACCAGTTCAAATCTGTAACACAATACAGGTTCAGCACAAATAAACCATTTTCAAAATGGCCGAAGCTGGTTTCAGATAAACCTGGATAGATGTAGTATCAGACTGAACTGATTTAGATTAAATCAGTTTATTGAACTTCTGTCCCCTCCAGCTTCAAGTTAACTCACAGACCCCCAGCATCCCAAGATGCTTTGCATCTCTTCTACAACCCCCCGCCTCACCTTGCAGTGGGGGGTGGGCTAGCCTTGGCTCAAGCTGTCTGCTGCAGCTGAGCAGGGAGGCGTGCTCTAGCGCCCCCCAGCTTCTGGCAGGCATGTGGCGGCATTTCTGGAATCAAAAGTGAATGTCTGTTCACTTCTACGCAGCTCAGACTAACCTGCAAAGATTGAATCGATTCAACCTCAGACTTTTTGGCGGTCTGTACTTAGCCTTACTGTTCCCAGCATCTATTTCCCAGAAAGATGGGGGCATTTAAGCACTGCTTGATTAGTCTCTCTTATGCCATGTGGGGTTTGGTGCCTGCAGAGGAGCACCTCCATCCCTCTGTCAGCTGCTCTTCTCCCTAACACTGACCTGCCTATTCTAAATGCCGAATTCTGAATACATGAAGCACGAACAATGGAAACTCCTTCCTTCCTTCCTTCCATGCCCTTTGTCACCATAAAGCTAAATTCTGCCACCTATTTTTTTTAACCAGCCCCCCAAACCCCCGAAACAGACAATCCAGCCCCAGAACAGCATGATTTGCTGAAATTTCATTTTGGCAAAACTGGTCCAACTAGATCACTTCACTTCTATGTCACTTTGTATCCCATGAGAGGTAACAGAAGTTGAGATTTTGTGATCTGAGATCCACATGAGGTACCTGCATCCCAGGGCCCTGCCCTCCAGCGCCTGGGCATCTTCCACCTCTGCTGAACTGAATGGGGCTAGGCACTCAGCACCTCGGGGGAGCCCCTCCGCCCTCTGCAGACTGGGGTGATCACCCATACGGCTTTTCATCAAGTTGTGAGGAGAGCTGTACTAAAGGCTATGACGGGCTCAGATAGGGCTGAGGACTATGTAAGCACCAAAAATGAGGATGAGAGAGATGCCTCCTCACCCCTATCTGAGTCCTTCATAGTCTTTAATACAGCTCGCCTCCCTATGGCTTTGCAGGGAGCTAGGACAGGGGGAGGCGAAAGGGTGAAGTCACAAAGGGACTTAGGAGCCGTGATGTTGAACATTGCTATGGCTCCAGGTAAGGTCTGAAAACCCTAGAAAGGGGAAGGATCAAGTGCCTATCCCTGGATTGCGGGAGCCATTGCTATCAGACTGGGGTTCACAGCCCATCTTCTGGACTAAGGTACCAAAGTCCCTGGTGGCATTGCTAGTTAGTGTCCTTTAAGCTGCCTTCAAGCCCACAGCCACCAACCATGCACACTGGAAACCCCTGGCAGCAGCCCATGCCAACCCCAGAGGCTCTGCTGAACGTAGGGTTGAGGTTCGTGTCTGCTGGGTGTTTGATGCTCACCCAGGCACGGCTGGCCGTGAGCACACAGCATCGGCCAGCAGCAATCCTGCAACTCCCAGGGTTGGACTCGATGATTTAATAGGTCCCTTCTGACCCTAAAATCTGTGAAATCCCTGCTCCTGACTTTTCTGCCCCTTCTGCTCCCCCCCTTATGCCTCCACTGCCTGTCATTGGCATCAGGTGCAGCAGGGCCGGCGAGGGGTCTGCAGACTGATGCCTACAAGAGGCAAGAAATCCAATGCATGTGGCTTTGGTGCAGGCCACAAGGTCACACACAGAGGTAGGGACCAGCCTGGTTGAGGGTGCCCCATTGGCAGTGTAGCTGCACCCAAATCTTCAGCTTGCAGAAGGGAGGTGTTCATTTCCACTTCTGTCAGGACACAGCTGGGGGGGGGAGAAAGGGAGGCGAGGGCTTTGCACCCCTTCTACGTAACAGAGCGCCCCATGTTATCCAAGGCAGACACGGTTCTTTGGTTAATCTGATATCTTTTATTAGACCAACTCAAATAGTTGGAAAAAAATTCTTCTTGGCAAGCTCTGTTATCCAAGGACTGTTGAATGTCAAAGGCCCCGAGAGCCCCTGGAGCAGGGAGCAGAATCGATGCTCTCTCCCTCCCGAGGGCCACTGCCCTAATCCCCGGGCTGCAATCACTCCCTCCTGCTTCCTCTCTCTGGCCCAAACATCTTCAATTCTCTCTGCTCCCACTAAGCGACTGCTCCCTGATGTTTATAGCCAGGAGCCCGAACCCCTTCCCCTTTCCAAGCCAAAACCTTGACCCAGTCAAGAGCGGCAGGACTCAGCTCTTTAGACACATCCGAGGTGCTCATGTCCTTTTATGCCTCTGGGCCAACATGGCTAGACCAAGCTCACACAGGAAGGCCATGGCAAAGCATGGAGCTGCTGCTGAACTGATATCTCCCAAGCTTCAAGTAATGCTCTAGCAACCAGAGCCCTTTTCCTTTCCAGGAGCCAGCCATCCCACTACAGCCTTACTGGTCAGAGCACAAGCAATGCACCTCTGACCCCAAGCTGCTTCGCCACTCGGCTCAACTTCTAGGATGCAAAGAAACCAGAGGCTGACCACCCAATACGCCTCGATTCCTGGTGCAGGAGATTATGTGGGTTAGGGGAGCACACAGTCGCCCCAACATGCCAAGCACCATACAAGCAGGCATCTAGGGACCGGGCCTGCTCAGAGAACTTGCTATCTAAACAGACAAGGCAGAACGCGGGCAATAGGAAACGTAATTATGTCTCACATAACGAAGTGAAACCGCACAGGGGGCTGTTTGGCAGAGCGTTTGAACTGAAGCCCAAGTTCCTCATTCCCAAAGAGGTGTCTGGAGACAAGAAGCCATCCTTGGGCCTCAGCGCCATCGAAGGGAGGCAGGGCAGGGGTGAGGATCTTTACCAAATTTGGTTTTTTGTATTAGAACAAGCACGTTGTGGCAAGGACAGGGCCTGTTGGGGTAAATACTTCTTAGGGGGAGAGGGTAGAGAAGCTCCCTGTTGCACTCAGGGATGTAGAGAGGTCAGACCCATGCCTGCCGTAGGCATAGATAACTCGGGTTTTCTGACTTTCCAGGTCCTCTGGTTGCCCACGAAAAGCAAATCCCAACACAGCCGGCTGTAACGATGCAACTGGCTGCTATTCCTGCCACTCTTTAAGAAGTGTCCCATCTAAGAGGAGAAACATCTCTAAGAGGGGATGGGGAAACATGTCTAGTGCCCTGAGTCAGGGAATAAAGGATGCTGGAACACGAGTAGCAGCTAAGCAGAGGTGTCAGCATCTGTCGGGGCTGGAGCCGGTGTGGCCTTTTAATTGAGGCCTAGAAATGAACTAACTCAACAGAAAATAAGCAGCACTTAGGTCCTAGTTACCTTGATGGGCTGGCTCTATTTCAACACAAGGCCTTTCAGGATGAGCCTATACCTGACTCAGACAGCACAAAAAGGGGCTCAGTGGAAAGTCTGTAGTTTGCTACTGATGTGCCTTGGAGCTATCAAATGGGTTGGGGTTGCATTGGTGCCGGCTTGAAAGGGATGATCCCGACAGCCACTCTATATCTGCATCGGGACTGGGTCAGGAGAGGAAAGGACCATGGATCTGCTTCTGTAGGGGATTAAAGTCTGTCTGTCCCCATCCCCACATTGTCCCTCCCAAAACTGTGACACCACTAAGACCTTACTGTTGTCACCCTCCCTGTCCCGTCACTCATTCCTGCCCCGGGGTTGGGAACACTCACTGGTAACTCACCGAAACATCTGGTTCCAACGAGACTTAAAAATCAGGTTGCAACAATTAACTAGGAAAAGGCTAGTAAAGAGGAGACCAGCACTGCTACCAGGCCGCAGTCCAGCGGTCCTTACTGGGGCGAGACTCCTAGGCAAGTGGGTAGGAGTTTTGCCGGATGAAGGGCTGCCTTCAAGCACTATGCCATTTACACGGTGGCAGCACACGCTCCAAGACGTACTTCACTGCAAGAGGGGGGGACTTTGCATTCTGGAGCTACGCGAAACGAGTGTGCAAGTAAACACGAGCGAAGAAGTCTAACAGAGTTCAATCAAGGTCAGTCAAGTCTGAGCCGTCGCTGCTTAATTGTTTACAAGTCTCTGCGGGCTTAAAAAAAATGTAAATGCTGTTGGGATTAGAGACGTGGAATCACGCTCTTTGAGTTTGCAATTACCAGGAAAGGAAGGAGGCGGATTGCCTCGGATGTGGATGAGGAACACGAGAACTCAGCCGTTCCCTACCCCCAGGGCAGTTGCACACTGAGGGGGAATCCTCCTTGACCTCTGATGGGATCATGGGAGAGCTTTGGGGGCCTTTCTTTGAGCCGCCATCGCTCTAAACCAGTGGGGCCGTGCTTTTTGGCAGGCTAGGCATGCCACTGATCCCCTTCCCCTGCCCAATCGGTTGCTCTGCTTTCTGCTCCCTGCCCTGTGCGTCCTGTCTGATCTACTGCTTTCCTTCCTGCTCCCTGCCCGATCTGCTGCTCTGCTTTCTGCTTCCTGTCCTATCTGCTGCTGTGCTGCCTGTCCCCACCCCCAGTTTGTGGCATGCATGCTGCAGGTTTAGCACCCATTCCCTAAGCAGTACCATTAAAACCTAGGACTGGGAGGAGCTTCCAAGACCATCAAGCTGGGTCTGCTGCTCATCCCACAATGTATTTACGGAGAGCAATCATGCCCCCTTCCAGTCCTGGTTTTGCCAGGCTAAACCAGGCCAAGCTCTTTTGGTTTCCTCTCATAAGGTAGATTTTATACCCCCCGATCATCCTCATTGCTCTCATCTGCTCTTGTTCTGGTTTGAACATGGGTAATCGGTAGCACCCAGTGCTCCAGATGACATCTCACTACTGCCACAGCATTACAACTTCCCCACCTCTCCTGCAAATACTTTGCCTCCTACAACCTAGGATAGCATCTGCCTTTCCAACAGCTGCATTTAAATTGGTGGCCTACGGTCATCTTGTGAACAACAAGTACACCCGGGTCTTGCAACTAGCAAGCTACTGGAGAAGATCTACGCCAGTCCAAGCCTGCTGCCGTACAACGATCTCTTAAATCCACCTGCCGCACGTCTACCATCACGGCACCCATTGTGGTCCAAACTGCCGCACCAGGACTGCACGGCGGAGATCCTGTGGTGTGAGGAATAGAGGTCGACATCACCCCCAGATAAGTTCCTTATCACGGACCCTACAGCCTCCCCACCTGGCTTCCACCTGCCATGCCATCAGTGGGCCTTGATGAATAGGTTTTGGACAGGTCTGTGCATGGCCAACCTCCACCACTGGGGTTTTTGCAACAACCCCGACTGTAGCTATGGCAAAACACACCCCATATTGTCGATGACTGCCCACTGACTAAGTTCAGTGGTGGACTGTCGCTACATGGCCACTGAGGACACGATCGCATGGCTCGGTGATTACACACATGCTGACTGACTGACTGACCCAGATCTTTCTCCTCCCTTATCGTTTCCAACTCCTAGCCTAGAGTTGATCTTCTTGCTGCTTGAATCTAAGAGCTATGAGCGCTTGTACAGCTGTTAGAGATTATTTAAACTCTCAAGAAATGCTTCCTGCTCATGGTGCCTCTCGCAGTGCAACGGTGCTTTGAGGGTTAATGCCCAAGTCCACGTCAGAAGAAGGTGAAGGGCGCCGCAAGGATTCCCGGCGATGCTCCTCGAATTGTTTGTTTGATCAATGCTATTAAACTGATAGATTGTTTAGGGAAGGGTTTTATCTCAGCCCTCACATCTGTTCTTCATTTCGGCATCGTGGTACCAGCCGCGTTGTGAATAGCAGGTGCTGCGTGTATCTGGTGAACATTAGGGAACGTTCACTTGAAGGCGGCGGAGCTGCCAAGAAGTGTGCTGATTGGACAGATGTTCGTTCATTACTGTCAACTCGTCATCTTGGATGTTTTAAGGGAACATTTGTTTGTTAAGGAAACACAGCTGTTACCCAGAAATTTGGTTGGGCTTTTTTTCTTGTTCCCTCTGTCTGTCTTTGGCTGAAGGGCACAAAAAAGAACAAAAGTCCAAGACATGGACGTCATATGCAAGCCCCTTCCACGAAGTGATCTGTCTGCCCCATCCAGTGCTCCAGCAAGGGTCTAGGGTAGAAATAACCACGTGTTGCCCTCTGTGAGCCGTCTCGACACATCATGGACAAGCCCCTAGGATCGGACGGGTAGACAGATACCCGGTTCAGGGAGCAAGGTTGACTCTGAAGCACAGGTGAGGGCTGCGGAAGTGGTGCTGGTGATGCCACGATGCAGAGAAAGACGTGAGCGCTCAGTCC
The DNA here is from genome assembly GCF_030867095.1 of Alligator mississippiensis. Lineage (NCBI taxonomy): Eukaryota > Metazoa > Chordata > Crocodylia > Alligatoridae > Alligator > Alligator mississippiensis. The sequence goes on from NC_081834.1 coordinate 4,292,704, forward strand.
TCGCTCCACTGGGAGAAGAGCAAAACTGAGCATGACTTGAGTGAGGCCAGAACATCCTCCCCACAAAAGTTTGCTGCATCCTTGGATAAGGAGAGACCACTACAGTCTTGGTTGTAATGGGATGGGTAAACCGGGCGCCTTTCATCACAGCCAGAGGAGGAAAAATTCCCATCCTGCAGTGGAGTTTCATAGATTCATAAGGCTGGAAGGGACATCAGAAGATCATCGGGTCCAGCCTCGTGTTATCCGAGTTATCTGAGGAAGGCGACAGCACAGAATTTGTTCCCAAAGGAAAAACTCCCCGTGGTGCAAGGGGTGCACAGGAGCTGCACGCCTCCTGGGAAAGACCCTGCTTTACATGGTGTAGAGCAGTCAAGGTCAAGTCTTTGCAGTCAAGGTCAAGTCTGTGCATTCTGGGGAAGGATAGGTGAGGAGAGGACTTAGGTTAAAACAAACCGGCAGCACGAGTGGTGATTATTAGCTCTCTCCTGGGAGCTAGCGGAGAGCAAGGAGCCCCCTCAAACATGCCACGCTGCTCCACGCAAGCTCCTCAAGTCAGAAGCAGTGCAGATCCATTGAGAGGGGCTAGTTAGCTGTACCGAGCCAGGCTAATGAGCCTGCTTGCAGTGCTGCAGGCATGTGGCTGTGCTGCTCCCAGCTGGAGGTGTAACGTGGTGCTGCAGGCTCGTACATCCGCGGTGTAGACCTGCCAGAAGGGACCACGCGAGGAAAAGCTCTGCTCTGAGCTAAGAGGGCTTTGGGCTTCCTGGAGTGGTTTTGTTGTGCATCCCTATTTATCGCAGGGGACCCAGCCCCGCCAGGAGACGAACCTCCTCGGTTTTGAGCAAAGTTAGTGGGACGTGAAACACTGAATATCTTCCTGAATGAAGCCTAACCACCGTGATTTCACGATAGCTTACATAGAGAGCATCCTGAGGCTTGGCACCGGGCAGTCCCTGGTTTGTGACCCTCCTGGCTCTTGCAACTGTGTTGTGGGTTAGCGATGGCTGGGTGGAGGGGAACGGCGCGAGCAGCAGTCGTCCGACCTGGGGTCTGCACTGAGCTCTACCAGGGATGTGGATTTTTTTAATACACTATTAATAGCCCTGTCAATAGCTGCGTGTAAGTGGGTTTGAAACTGTAACCAATATTACTAATCCAAGCATCCCTTGGTGAGATCTTCCAGGATATTTGGAGTCACTGAATTGCATCAGATCAGCCAGCGTTTGATCAATTCTGAATTATTACCTTGCCATCTATTAACACGTACTGAATGATTAAACTCTACCTGATATATCTTATGATTTCTGGCCTGTATTTGTTTTCTCTTATCGATTTTTATCCCTAAGCTCTTCCACAGCGATTGATTCCAAGAAAAAAAATGTGCAAATTAGAAGTCAAACATCTTTATGACTTAAAGACATATTGAAGGAATTCATTTGTTCTTGATAAACACCCCTCAGAGTTTTGTCCAAGCATTTAAAAGCCAATAAACTTTGCCAACTAGTTTAAGTAGCATTGACATACCCTGAACGTAAAGGCAGCCCTGGAACGGAAAATCTAACATAATTGTTGAAATATATAAGTTGTAATATATGTAATGTAGCTGAAATATAATAGTTGTAAATTAATTTCCTCATTATTTGCATAACGGGCAAATTAATCATTCTGCCAGCTGAAAGCGTAAGGGCCAGGCACCAATCAGGCCCCAACCAAACAATGCTTAAATCTCTCTCTCTTCTGTAATATTGGCAAGGGTATAACTTCAATACTGTAAAGCAAATTATATAGCCATGTAGTCTGGGCATCAGCCCACAGGATTTCACCCATAGGTGCAGTGCTACTGTGTCTAATGGAGTCTTTTCATGGCTACATCAGCCCTTGTTGTTCAGTTTAGGTGGATTAATTCACATTTTCATCTCATGTTGAGACACCCTCCTCCCTAAACAACCCCTCAGGTTTCAGGCAGGCAAGTTTCTTTAGGTAGATGTGATGCCTTTTATTAGACCAACTAAATAGGACATGTACCCACTGCCTTACACTGTGTTTTTGGTTCTGTCCTGACCCAGCAGGGGTCATATATATCCTGGCAGGGATGCTGGAGGGGTATATATATATCATATACATCCTGGCAGGCATCCTGGAGGGGTATATATATGTCATATACATCCTGGCAGGGATGCTGGAGGGGTATATATATGTCATATATATCCTGGCAGGCGTCCTGGAGGGGTATATATATGTCATATACATCCTGGCAGGGATGCTGGAGGGGTATATATATGTCATATATCCTGGCAGGGATCCTGGAGGTGTAGATATATGTCATATATATCCTGGCAGGCGTCCTAGAAGGTTATATATACATCATATATATCCTGGCAGGGATGCTGGAGGGGTATATATATGTCATATATATCCTGGCAGGCATCCTGGAGGGGTATATATATGTCATATATATCCTGGCAGGTGTCCTGGAGGGGTATATATCCTGGCAGGGATGCTGGAGGGGTATATATACATCATATATATCTTGGGAGGGGTCCTGGAGGGGTATATATACATCATATATATCCTGGCAGGCATCCTGGAGGGGTATATATATGTCATATATATCCTGGCAGGCATCCTGGAGGGGTATATATATGTCATATATATCCTTGCAGGGATCCTGGAGGGGTATATGTATGTCATATATATCCTGGCAGGCATCCTGGAGGGGTATATATCCTGGCAGGGATCATGGAGGGGTATATATATGCCACATATATCCTGGCAGGCGTCCTGGAGGGGTATATATATATATATGTCATATATATCCTGGCAGGTGTCCTGGAGGGGTATATATCCTGGCACCATAATGGAGGCACCGGGAATCCCAGGCAGACAGCCTCTCTTTTGATAGTTCTGTAATTATATTAAGGATCACTGGACCTGCTTGGTCTCATCGGACGAACACAATAGCGTTATCATTGGGAAAAATTATCATGACTGTAAACATTCTTGGGAGAGAAAGGAGAAAAAACCCCTAAGGAAGCGTCATTATAGCATATACACAAGATATGGGGAACCCGTGCACTGGCAGGTTCCTCATCCACCTCGGGTATAAAACACAAAGCTTCCCTTCTGACAAGCAGTCGTTTTAAGGACGGTGAAGCACCTTTGGCAAAACAAAGGTTTAAAGTCGAGACGAGTCAATGAAAACAGCAGAACTGACCACCCATAAACTTCCAAGGGGAGTCAATCTTATTGTAAATAAAAGCTCCGGATAAAGAAGCTTAAAATGAGGATGCGTATAAACAACGAGCAGTTTTGCCAGCGGGTCCGTTCTTCGTACCCAGCCAAATCACAGCCCCCGGATGGAAGCAGCACATAGTTTGTGGTATCTGAAATCTAGATGCAAGTCAAAATCTTGCAGCTTGGGCTTAGCTCTCATTTCAATGAGAGGACTGAAGAAAAGGTTAGAAAAGAAATCACATGAATTTTATGAAGTCAAAAAGAAACGGCCTGAGAGGCCCCTCCAACTCCGTAAGACTTACCCGGCCCTAATTGTTATTGGGTTGTGTAAAACCGTGTTGTTCTTGGAGCATTGCGGGCTGTTGATTATTAGAATAAATCCCACTCCAGTTCCTCGCTCAGATCAGCGGCACGCTATGACCCAGCGTTACTTCTTCTACCGAATCGAAATTTGGGGCCTAAGTGCCCTGAGAGCACTGCTGGTAAACCTACTGAAACGGCAGAAAAGGTTGCATTCATGCCCTGAAACCCCAGGATTTCCTTTGGCTTATTAATGTTAACTAAAAGTTGAATGCCGTTTGCAGTTCCAGCTGGTGCTGCAGACTTTCCGAACAAATCTGCTGAAAATGAGTTTTATATACTGACTGGCTGAATGGATAATTAAACAAATAACAAAAGAGAAATGCAATTTTGTTTTACCTCCTGGGAACATTATTGTTAGTTTATTCTTTTTATCAAAAAGACTTAGGGGGGAAAAAAACCTATGCAATTTAACAATATTGCTTTTGTAAACAATTTAAAAATCCAATAACTGTAAAACTTATGACATGTTATTAAAATGTCTTATTTTTCCCCCTACAAGTGAGGGAGCTTTTCCAATCTTAGACGCTATAATATAATTATACAATTTAGGTTCTCAAGAAAACCATAATTCTTAGCACTGAATACGTTCAATTGAACATCCTTCTGCTACATCTGAGAACTTGAAGCTCCGTCAGCTCTGAACACGTTGTCCAAAAGCAGGCACGTCCCAGGCTACTATGGAGGAGTAACGGCAACGGGAATTAAACGTCGCCCTCGATAAAGGGAAGTGCGGTCTAGACGCAGAACTGCAACGCTGGAAACCCTCGGCCGCGATCCAGTCCGACCCTAATTCCAGCGCGGCTGCTCAGCCTTTCCTTCCCGAGGAAGCTTTGCTGGAGCGTGTATACAGTACACCATATCTAGTGGGGGATGCTGTGAGGATTAATTAGTTAATGCTTGTGCAGTGCTACGGAGACAGAACATGCTATTGTTTTATGTGTAGTGCCCTGGGGAGAGTTGGAAACCAAGGACCGATGGGGTGAGTTTGAGCATCTCAGCTGAACGTCTCGGTGGGTAAATTCTGCCCCGACTGATTTCTTGGGCAGTGAGAGCCGGTGCCTGTTTGTACGTGCCCTAATGCCCTCACCCATCTACTCATGTCAAGTATTGCTTCCTACCTTTTAGTTACCTCTGGTAAAGCCACTTGCACTGAGACACGACGAAATAAGCCATAAAGATAATGGTTTCTGCACAGGTGGATGGTAAAGAAGTGGCTATTTAGGGATTAATTAGACCCCCGTGGCCTGAGAACATCCCTCAGGATGACTTCCTGGAGGGGATTAGTTTAGTCCACAGCGCCGGCCGTGGAGTGCTATGAGTGCCTTGCGCCCACGTTATACTGGCCAGGCTGGAAGCGCTTTGCTCAAGGTCAGAAGGCGGCGGCGGCAGATCAGCAAACAGCATCCAGCCTTTCTCCTGGGTAGTGCATAAGCAACGTTAGCAGGAAAACAGGAGACTATCTTCCCTGCCCTCTGCAGAGCCCTAATCCTTCATGCACACATCAGTATAGCTGTAGCACTGAAGTGTGGCAGCACAAGAGCAAGGGGAGGCCTTCGAGAGGGAAACGATCCCAGGAGCAGGCGCACTCACTGGGCAGAGATGCTGCTTTAATGCAAGCACCTCTGGTTGTAAGACCGAGGGCGAGGACATGCACTGGGCCGAAGCAAACACGTGCTCAGACACAGCGTCCTTTGCAGTTTATGCAGTGACAGGCTGCGCGGCCAGGCACTAACATGCAAAACCACCCTGCATGGACGTTTCCTCCCTGCTCCTGCCAGGGAGGTCTGATCCGTGTGACATGGTGAGGACAGCCCCGATGTCCCGCTGAGCTGCCCCTTGTGACACCTTTGCAGTTTGCTGTGAAACCGGCGGTGTGCATCACGAGGGGCTGGAGAACAAGGGCGCTTGTACACAGTACGCGTCGCTTCGATACACATCATGAAACGGGGACAAAAATTGCCGTTTCGCTAGGCGAGTCGCATGTGAAAATACACGTCGACGTCTTTTTTATCGTGGTAGATTTGGGTTTATCGTGGTAAGCTAGACCACCTCTGGCATGTTTTATTTGTCGTGTGGCCAGAGCTCGGGAGCTGGGAGGGAATAGGGGGAGGGCGGCCTGTGACCCCCAGGAAGGGTTTGACCCCAGAAGCCCGCTGCCCTCCCTTTCACTGCAGGTGACAGCATGGCCTGATCTCTGCCTCCTGTCCTCCACCCATCCCCTTCCTCCTCTGGCCTGTCCCAGGATCTGATGAAGTGAACTGGGGCTCATGAACGCTTCTGCTCTTTCTAGAGATCTTATTTTAGTTATAGCCTAGAAAGGTAAATATATCTACTGTGCTTTCTGTCCCAGGATGTCACCGCCCTGCAAGCTCCGGGCCTGGCGCCAGTCACAGAAAGGTCTTACGCCTTCCCTAAAAACCCCTTTGTGCCAGTCACTGCGTCCACTGAGCATCGAAACCCCTGGAGTTGAAGGCATCGGGGAGGACGATACCAGGAAACAGCCCTCAATGGCAGCCCAAGTGCTTCCTGCATACGAACTAATTTAAACAAAATTTAAACGTTAACAAATAAATAAAGGCAAGCTACACTGAACTAGTAATAAGGTACCTTTGGATGTTCATTATGTTGGATTTCCAGACAGTTAAATTGTTTAATGCCTCTCCCTTTGGCTTGCATATCAATCTCTCAGCCTGTCTGAAAATGCAGTATAATATCTACCCTGTTATACATTATTGCTTAAATGCCTCAGTGGCACCAGCAGTGACTCTCCCACCAGGTAGGGGCTGTGATTCATTGACAGCAGTGGTGTGTGGATAATTGATTGCAAGTGATTGTCAGCGTGCTATGATTATCTCTTTGGGTTGCCTTCAAAACAATTAATAGCAATGAAAATAATTTATTTAATTAATCATTTCCTGTAAATAAATGAATCAGAATAAAATAAATCACTGCGTTGTTTCTAAAAATGGGCTTCTTTAAAAGCCTGCCACATGTTAGCCCTATGGAGCTGATGGCGTGGAAGAGACAGAAGACAAACGGGCTGAAATATTAAGTAGATGTCACACAGCCCTCCTCCAAACTTGGGAAATGGGGAAAGTTGCTCAGAGCAGGGCAGTGTTTTAATGAACTCGGGTTTACAACCAAGTCGAGAGAGAGGCTTGCGGGGCAAAGGCTGGCTCGTTAAGGGTCCAGGGACAAAGCCGCACTGTTTCTCTCGTGCCCTTCGTCAGGCTTGCAAAGAAGAATACCCTTCATCCAGCTTGCAAAGACTATTTCCAACTATTTGAGTTGATCTCATACAAAATATCAGATTTACCCGGAGAACCTTGTCTGCCTGTGTCCTTAGACCAACACGGCTACAACCGACACCCCTGTAACACAAAATCGGGGTTGCTCTGACGGACTGGCAGCCCAGGCAGTCCTCTCTGGGCATGTCTATGCCGCCTGCGAGCGCACCAGGAATCGTGGCCCTGCCCGCCCACGTGCATCAAACCCCAGCGTGAGGCAGCCGGCGTGTCCCCAGCTGGAGACAGTGCGTGAAGGCAAAGTGAAGACCACCGCATAGACCGATCCTGTCAGGACAAGACAAAAACCCCAGACTCCAAATGCAAGCTGCTTTGTGTCTAAAAGGTCCCGGTCTCACTTGCATTTTGGCCCCGCTCCTGGACAAGCACCCGGTTTTGCTGAAATCTCAGCCATTTCTCACCAGATTTTGCCCGCAGACAGTAGAGCTCATATGAGAACCACTGATCTGGTGAGATCCTCCCCATTCCCGTGGTGTCAGATCTGAACCTCCAGTCCAGCTCTGATTCTCCCCGGCACTAAAACCTGGATCCTACCGAAACTGTAAATCTGAATCCTCAACCAAAATGCACCGATGCAGGACCTGAGCCACAGCTGTCAGGCAGCACGATGGCTTTTAAGGACAATGAACACGTGGAGCGCCACGCTGGGTCCGACCAAAGGTCCATTTAGCTCCGTATCCCGTCTCTGCCGTGGCAGTAGGAGAAGATTTAGAGGGAGAGCATATGAATAGGGCATATGTAGAGTAATCCATCTCCTGTCAAAGCTTCCTTGGTTTCAGAGCAGCGTAAGTTAGTGCACGCTGCCTAGCTGAAGTCTCACTAAAAAGGACAGGGTTAAAAACCCTGCACCATGCAAATAAGAGATGGTGGCTGTTCTTCTGTGAAGGAAGGGTAGTGTTACATCTCAGCTCTGTATTCTTGGGCAACCCTGGCACAGGATGCAGTCTGTCTGACTCACAAAGGACTCCCCCCCCCTCCCCTCCTCTACCTAAAGAAACTGATTCAGATGCAGTGAGAGACGCACCTAAGGCCCTCACCAGATAAGGGTGATAAGAGTGAAACAACTGCCCTAGGTCTCATTTACATCCGAGATGGAACCAGATGACCATTCATTTACATGAGAGATGGAGAACAGAAAGCCTGAAGCAGAGACTGCAGTGAATTCTGGGACCAGAGAAGCAGGAGAGCGCTGCATGATGGGGAATCTGTGCTTCCAATGTTAATTAACCCATGTTCACACACACCCAGCTCAGCATTTATCAGACCAGTTCTAATCTGGATTTGCTAAAGACTTTTCTCCCCCCAGACACACACACACAGCTCTAAGTTTAATAGGCATCTCGGGCCGTACATTCCCCGGTCCCACTATGGGAGGCCTATTTAAACTTGATTGACTAAAACTCGGTTGCTGGGTTAGGGAATGCTGAGGCAAGAGACCGAGTCCGAGGGGGTACGGGCAACATTTGAACAATGGTTAAGGGTTCATCACAGCATCCAGCCTGCTGGAGCCCTAATCCCAGGTGTTGTCATATCTTTCCCGAGACGACTGGTGGGAGTCCTCTCCACAAAAGGTTATGAGCACCCCAATAATTGCTTTAAGTCTGTTAAAAGACTATAGTAAAATCTGGAAAAGTCATGCTAAACTGAGGCTTGTGCACAACAAGTAAAAATCCAAAATCCTGATACTGCAAGCTATCTATTGTTCCTGAAGAAACCATGAGATATCCCATCAGGATATCTGCCATCCATAGGAATCTCAAGCTGGCTCCCAAGTATTTGGGTTACTCCCTAATCTTAAGTGTTTCCTGGTTATCAATCAGTTTCCTGAGATGGTCCAAACCAGATAATCCCTTGTCAATAGAAAAGACAATGATTTACACTACTGAGGGTGCTTCAAAGCAGCTGAACTGAGGGTATAAAAATCTGTAAGTGTGTGTGCTTAAAAAAAGAAGAAAGAGAAAGAAAAAGAAGGAGAAAGAAAGAAGAAGAAGAAAACTCCTGTGCTGACACCATCCCCTGTCGTTCTTGGGACGCTGGAAGAACAGATCGTCTCTCTCTTCAAGGACTGTGCTACGGACCGTGCCTGTCAGCTTTGCAGCCTGGGTACCGTGGACTCGGTGAGATTCCCAGCGTTCTCTCTTCTTTCTAGGCATAAACTTCTGAACCTGACCTGTACCAGTTAAGCTTGAGCTCAGTTTCCCCAAATACTTAGTGAAACCAGGGTAGTAATGTCATTGTTTGTGTTTGTTTTTCTTTTGCATGGCTATTACTACTAGTACTAGTATATATTTCATATGCTTAGCAATAAATAACTTTTATAGGCAAACTGGTAGTAATTGGGTATATTTTTCCTTCTCTGCTTCTTTTTCCTCCCGTGCTCTGCAGCAACGGTTCTTTTACCTACGCTAAAGATCCCTGTGAAGCCTAAATTATTGTGGGGTCTGCTCATCAAGAGGCCAAGATTGGGACGTGCTGAGTTTGAAACACATAAGGGGATCAGCTTGTACAGGCTGATTGACCCAGTTTGACTCAGACGTGCCCTTATGAACTGAATGCTGGCCCCTGAGGGTGTCAGCTGGACACCCAGCCAGATTCAGAGGGATTCTGTTCACCGGTGTGCTTGTGTCTGACTGCAGTTTATTGTTGCTCTTATGAACTGATTCTTGGCATATGAGGGTGTCAGCCTGTCCATGCTGATCAGCCCGGCCAGGTCAGGCGTGTCACGTTAATTTGCGTGTGTTTGTGTGTATGACTGATTTGGTGACTGGAGGAACCCAGTCCCATTGAGATTGAGTCCTGCAAGATAGCTCCACTGGGGGTGAGGGCTTGCAGAAGGGAGAGATACAGCTCCGTATAGTAACACAAGCAGCACATTGACAGAATCACCAAGACCCTAGAAACTATCCCTAATAAATGAGCACACCCCAAAGTAATGGGCAAATTTGGTAACAGTAGGATGTCTAAGGGAAGGAGTGCCTGCTTCACTGGACTAATCAAGGCCACCATGCTCCCAGGTGCAGCTGGACCTAGTCAGAGCCTCCTTAGGAGTCAACCCCGCAGTCTCTGCTGGACCGCTGCGGGAAGCCCCAGGATCGGTGTTCGGGTCTAGCTGCTCAAAGGAAGGGAGAGACAGAGGCAAGGATTTCAGCCCAGAGACTGGAATAACGCCGAGTCCCCGCAGAGCTGCCTTCCCAAACCCCGAGTTGCTCCGCTTTGTGGCATGGGGCTAACTTCAGCCTTCCCAATTTTCATGTGAAACCGCTGCTCAAAACAACACTTGTCTGACAACACGTTGCAAAGCACCTATCCTTAGACCGACTCTCCAAGTTTTAGAACTGCAAACCAAACCAAACTTATGTCATTATGGATTTTGCTAGAAACACTTTGCACCCGGCCAGCTGAGACACGAGTCAGAGCGTCCTGACACTTCAGGTGAGCCCAGGTGATACAGGCCTGCACTGGGCTTTCCAGAGAGCTACCCAGAGTCTAAGCATCAGCCGTGCTTGTGTTTAGAAAACTCCAGATACAGACCCACCCCCACGGCCATATGCTTACGGCCTTTGCAATGGCGAGCCCGCAGAAACCACCTGGCTCCGAGCCAGCCGAGGATGCATGCGCGGCGGCCAGGAGCCGTCTGTAATGAAGTGATGCAGCGCCAACACGGCACGTTAGACTCACCTGTTCAGCTCCGCAGAGCACCTGTACCCACTTATGTCACGTGGCGTGCTGGCACCACGTACCAGGACAGCAGAAATAGTCACATCAGGATACACTGACCTCCCCCCGCCACCCCGCTAGATTAAATCAGTGCAGATGTAGTCGTTAGAGAAATCAAGAGGCAAAAGGAAAAGAAAAGAGGTGGATTTTTAAAATAATAATGGGAATAGATCTCCAGACTATCTATAAATAATCCTGACCAGAAAAATGTGTCACAGAACAGTAGCATGTTAAGGACGGTGAAAGTTTGTAAAATTAATTTTCTTCATTTTACTTTATTAAAATTGCTTTCATTTATCTCCCGTGTTAAATATTTTATTTTTCTATATTAATGGCTGCAATTTCTACTGCGGCTTGTTTCTGTCATTAACACTGTACAAACTTAATATCATTAGTAGTTTTTTCCCTTAATTATGTGAGTGGAGAAGAAAAACATCAAAGTTTCCGTGAAATTGGAATAGTATATCTAAATTGCCTCATGTTTATTTTAACATTAACAGTAAATGAAGCTAATGGGCTTTTATATTATTAAAAGCAGCCATTTGTGTCCTGCCTGCTGTAATATATAACAAAGCTTTAAAAGATGTTAAATAATTAGTTATTTAATAGGGATGTGCAAAATAGATCAAACAAAAGGCAAACTTCCTGGTAACAGAAACCTCCTTTCAAACTGTGGCCCCTTTGTGAGGGCTTAAAACTGGGTTTCTTCTACACACGTTTTATGTCCCACTGTTAATCTGATTGCTTTAATTTACAGTAGACCCAGAGGGCTACCCTGCCTCCCAGCCTTTGAGATACAAAGGAGTCACGTGCCTGGAAATGATATTTACAGTCATTTAATAAGGAGCCATGATTCGATTTCCGTAACCACCTGCAATGAGACCGTACATGCATTGCAGCACGTGGCAGCCCCGCAGCGTGCTCATCCGTGCATCCCTTTACACAGGTGAGCGGTTCCCCTGACTTGTCGACGTGTTCCTGCACGACAGGAAGCTTGTCCGGGGCCCCATTCGCATTTTCAGGATAAGCTGTGATATTTTCCTGCTCCTAGCCCATGTCAGTAGGGTAAGGATTGTGGAGCAAGAAATAAATGCTTCTTTTTCAAGGGGCCATTCCTCCTACTTCGCATGTGCCTCTGTCATCCTGACCTGACAAAGGTTCACAGAGTCACAGACAACGAGGGCTGGAAGGGAGCTCAGGGGTCACATCTAGTGCAACCCCCTGCTCCAAGCAGGACCAGCCCCAGATACATCATCCCAGCCAGGGCTTTGTCTAGCCAGGTCTTAAACACTTCCAAGGATGGAGACCCCACCACCTCTCTGGGTAACTTGTCCCCATGCTTTACTACCCTCCTCATGAGAAAGTTTTCCCTAATTTCCAACCTCAACTTGCCTTGCTGCAACTTGAGCCCATTGCTCCATGTCCTGTCGACATGCCCCACTGGAATGCCCTGAACTTTGGAGAGAACCAGACTCTGCATTTTGCAGATCACCCCCACTTCTGTAATCATGAAATCATAGAAATATAGGGCTGGAAGGGACCCCGGGGTGGGATCATCCCTGCCTACACCACCCAGCCAAATGTTGGTCTACTCAGTACTGAAAAATGTCCCACGAACAAGATTGCATAGCCTGTTCCGGTGCTCCGCCAGCTCCCGGTTGGAAAGTTCTTCCCATAATCCAACCTAAATCTCCCCTGTTGCAATTGAAGACCCTTATTTCTCATCTTGAGCCCTCTGGACAGAGAATACTCAATCATTATCCACGTTATAATAATCCTTTTTGTGCTTGAAAACTATTTTCAGCTGGGAAGGATTTATCGCCACTTGTTTGGTGAACTCATGAGGAATACAATCACCCAAAACTCATGCCAGCACAAACACTACCACTGATGAGACCTTTTATTTTCTCTCTACTAAGTTTAAGATAACGTAACATAACCTTTAATAATACTGAAACCATCAGGGTTTCCTAGAAGTTATTATACCTATATATCTTGATATGTTTATATCTATATAAAGATATATATCTTTAAATATATACCTTTTTTCTGAGATCTAATCTAACTCTGCTTTGCTGCAATTTAAATCCATCACCTTATTGCTCTCCCTCCTCTTTATGGCTGCTTTTCAAACCCTTCATAACTGTTGTCATGCCTGCCCTTAGTCTCCTTTCCTCCGGACTAAAATACACACATACACATGTATGTATGTATGTGTGTGTGTACCTATATATATATACATACATAAATAGTATATATACATGTGCACATAGATGTACACATATATACATACATACATACGTACATACATAGTATATATACACAGATAGTATATACACATACATATAGAATAATAGCTAACACCATCCTTTCTATACTTTTGACCCATTCTCTTCAAGACATGCATTTTTCTTTTAATTTTAACTTATTGGTTGAAAGATCCTAGAGGAAGCTTCTCGTTCTCAGTTAAATTGCAGCCTTTTCTCTAGACACAGTAATGCAAAATGCTGCGTGTTTGCAAGAGACTAAAATTACAGGAATAATTTGGGATTTCCTATAGTCTCATAATTTTATGCTCAGCCGTAATAGAGCAACAACGCAGTTCTTTTTAATAAGTTAGGCATGCAGGGCACCAGTCGCACAACCCCATGTCTTCCCTCTCTCTGTTTCGATCACCAGTAGCCTCACTTAAATTGATGGCAGGGCGCAGGCAGCATTTCTCATTTTCATTACGGCGGGGCTATTAAAAATGTGTACAAAGCCAACAGGAAAAATCTGTGGACTAAGCAGTAGCGCTAATGGGCATCGCACTTCCATTTGCTTGTGAGAATTAACTTGTTACCTCAGTTGAAACTTGTCCTGTGATGAGTTACAGAGCAAGTGAAACAGGAGGTTAAGCTGCGTTGCCACCTGTTCAGCATAATGAATGTCTGTCCGTCCGTCATGGGTATTATCAAAGCCTACTGCTGGCAAACAGGAGGGAGCTCGTATTTCTCAGCTATCCTGTCATCGCCTGGCTCCATTTCACGAGGGCAAAATGTCACCTTCAGCCGACGCTGTAACGACGAACTAGGGCTTCCCCAGAGCGATGCCATGCCCCGCGCAGAGCGGAGCATTTACAGCGCTGCGAGGTCCCGAGGACCCATCGCATCACTCACACCTGCCATCCCCGAAATCGCCTTCTACAGCCATCTGGGAAGCTTTCAAAGCTTGATTTCGGGGCACAAGCTGGCAAGGCAGGAGACAACCGTTCGTGACACCCCAATGTGGCTGGTGCTGGTGGAGAGACCGGGGTCGGTGACGTGCATGGGACAGCGTTGTGCGCCCTCTTCTCCCGTTGCCTGTTCTCAGTGTCGAAGTGAGGTCAGGGTCTTCGATGCACATAAACAACCCCCCCCTCCCCCCCCCCCCCAAAAAAAGTTTTAAGCCACTTTCAGTGCAATTTTACTTTGGGGGCAGGAGGAAACAATTTTCTTTTAAATTTTTTTTTAAATACTGTCATGTTTAAACAGGTGTAAAAAAGCCTAAACCTCCCTACTGCTGAATGCCTGGAGGTTGGTTACTGAAATCAAGATAGGGTCACTTCTGGGGTCTCCTATTTCCTATACAGCCCTACATCAGGGCTGGCAGCCTTTTGCTGGCATGGGCTGGAGCTTGTGAGCCAGCCGTGGCTGCAGGCTGGATGTCTGCACACGCACATCCCCTCTTCCTCCGGCTGTCTGCATTTACCCTCGTTGCAGATTCCCAGCCCCGCTGGGGTGGGGGCAGCGCGGAGATGGCACAGCCTGCTGAGGGGAGGGGATGGGTGGCGTGGCACAGCTCCCTGCTGCCGATCCCAGTGCTGGACCAGACCTTCACTGGCTAGACTGGGACTCTTCATGGGCTGGATCTGGCCCAGGTGGCTCACCCCTGCTTTATATCGTGGAAGTGGCTTGGCAGGAACCTCACGGGTCACGAGCCCTGAGTACGAGTGCTAGTCCTACAGCATCCCGGACTCACGCCACCAAGGAGAGTCTCCAATGTCCCTTGTTGCACCGTCCTACAGTTTTGACAGCCAGGAAGCTTTTTTTCCTGAGATCTTATCTAACTCTGCTTTGCAGTTTAAATCCATCGCCTCATTGCTCTCCCTCTTCTTCACGGCAGCCTTTCAAACATGTGATAGCTGCCGTCACGCCTGGCCTTGGTCTCCTTTCCTCCAGACTCAACACACCGCGCTTTCCTTGTACAGCTAATGTCACAAGCACCGGTTGCCACCGGGAAGGTGTTAGGTGTGCTGAATCTGGGCCGGGGTGGACCCGAAACAAGGAGACGGAGAGAGAGCAATGCACTGATGAGACGGCTTGAGACGAAGAAGAGCAGAGGACAAGCTCGTTGCAGCGGGAGATGAGGAGGTGGAGATCCTGGGGCAAATTAGGAAGTTGGGCAAAGGACAGATCGTGCTGGCAGGGGGGGGAAGGAGGGAATGGCGCTGGCGAAGGCCGTCAGGATCCAGAGGAGTGGAAAGCACATGGTAGTTAGAAACGCGGGAGCTGCTTCCTAGAAGAAAGCAGTGCTGGGACGGGCTCCGTCTGCTTGGTAACGTCAGCCGTGGTGGTGCTGGTCCCCATTTTCTAGGTGAGTGACCTCGCTCCTATTCTTGATAGAAACCACTCGTCTGCCGTCAGCTTTGCAGACTTTTCAACTGGAAAGGACGCAGCACATGGCTCTCGGCGCTAACCTCTTGTGTCTAGATCTACCTGTTGGAAATAGATTGACCGCTAGTTCCTGTCCCCCAGGGACACGAAGAAGCCGGGATAAGGATCGCTTTGCCTTTGCTGCTGCAGCATGTGCTGCTCATGTAGGACTGGAAAAGAAATAAAGCAGCCCTGTCGAGCAAACCGCAGGAATTTGCCATCCGAGGAGCTTCAGGGAGTGGAGAAATTGCCCTGCGGTTGTCACTCCGCTGTATGAAATCTAGTTTGTGCCGGCGGCTTGGCAATTTATATCAGTCCGTCCATCTCCGTCACTCTTTCAACACCTGCATGTGGATGGTTGAGCTTAAAGGAAATAGCCCAGGCAGTCCACGGCAGTTTGAATAAAGGGATTGTGTGTGTGTGTGAATACAAACTAAAATAAATCATGCACTATACTGTTGCCTCGCTGTTTACTTGGGTAACATCCTGCAAGAGGCACGATGGACACAAGGAACATGGGACCGATCCAGACCCTGCAGACCCCAAACCTGGGGCGAAGCCAACCCCCGGCTTTGTGAGTCTCTCCTCTCTTTGAAACAGGCCACGCTGGAGCAATGGCACGGGCACCCCCTCTGACCTTTGGGGTGTCGATAGTTCGGGTCAGCACGTGGCTGCTCAAGTCAGTGCCTGGGGGTTAGTCCCCTAGTTACTAAGATCCTCAGCTACTCCGGGAGAAAAAGCGAGCGGCAGAGAGATGAGGAGCAGGACCGACTTGTGCCTGACTTGCAGTGCGGGCTGGAGTTTGCAGGAATGAGGGTTGCTCCATCTACACTTGCCCTCTTATTCCTCCTATGAAGGTATGAAGGTAGCGCTATGAAGGTAGCGGAGGCCGCGCTTGCTTTCCGAGAGCAGGCTGCAGCAAGGGAACCGGATCCCGTGAGCTGCCTCCGCAAACTCGAGCCTTTCTTTCTCTGCCCTCCCGCTCCGGCCGGGGAACAAGGCGAGGACTGGGTGCGCCGTGTCACTTCACTGCAAGCCCAGCCCCAGGCTGCGTGAAGGAGAATAATTACAGGAAAGTGGCAGCTTTCCTTATGCTTAACTTGCTTTGGAAGGAACAGTCGGGGGTGCCACAGAAACTAATGCAAGGTAATGTAATCATTTACAGAAGATTTGTGGCAAATGAATGTTTGGCCTCTGTCCAAGCGCGCAGCCAGAGCTCATTACATTGAAGAAGATTGCAGGGAGAGCTTTCAATGGCCACTGTTTGTCTTTCATTTCATCTCATGTCTGACCCCTCCGACCTCGGCGAAGCCTGCTAAGACTTTTCTTTTCACTGGCCGGGTTTCAACTGCGGTAAATGTGATTTTTAAATGACTGCACTGTAAATTCTCCGTGCGCCGGACCTTTCGCTCCAGAAGGAACCGGGGTTTTTTCAAACTCAAGTGCTTTAGTGAAGAACAGAGAGGGGGGGTTTTCCACATGAAAACAGCAGTGCGAGGCCTTGGGATGGGGTAACTTAGCAACTCCACCGCAGGGATTAGGCAAATTGACTCCAGACCAAGCTCAAACGGCAGAGTTTCCTGTTTGGAGCTGTTCTGGGCTATATTAAAATTATTTATGAAAGGGGGAACAAAGAGCGGGGGGAAAAGAGGATTCGGGTTCGCTGAAGCAGGAGGAGGGAGGGGATTTTTGTGTGTGTGTCGCTGCACGGCAGCTTCAACAAAGGGCAGAGGCATTTACCCCGCCGGCGTGCCGGGCCAAGGGCCCTGCTCGTGGACATGTCAGAGAATACGTGCCGTGCGCACAGGGCCCGGTGCTGGAACGCAGACACTTCTCCAGCCCGCTGCACGGCGCAGCTCCCAGGCCAGAACGGGCTAGCCGTGCCAGCTGCCGGGCTAGCGAGCACCGTGCACGTTGTCACCATCCAGGAGTGATCGCACCACCCGTCACGTGGACGGACGGCTTGGCCGGCACTCTCCTGGGAGCGGGTCAAAGAGCGCGTTGCAGCAACCTGACGGGAGTTGCAGTAAAACGGACTCCAGAAACCAGCAAAGTGCTCTTCTCTCGCAGGCCTGCTCAGCTTGCTGCAAGAGGAATTCCTGATGCCTTTGGCTGTTCATAGGAAAGTATCCTATTTATTCCAGCGTCAAGCATGCAGGAGGGAAGCAGTGTGACCTTAGGAGAGCTGGACAAAGGACTGCTAGGAGGGGCTGGCCTCTTGGTGCCAGGTGATACGTGCAAGGCTCGGCATTTAAAGATCAATACGTCCTTTAAATAAAGATTTAAACTGCAATTCAATAGTCCGCTTATGTCATTTCCTAGCTTCCTGGAGCATTGCAACAAGGAGAGCTGAGTCTGCTCTCAGCTATATGCATGCACCTTCCACGGCTGGCACCGGAGTCTGGAGCCCAGTGAGGAGGTCACTCCCCTGGGGCAGGGGAGACCCTGGTCCTGGCCCGTTGTTTTGCATTAATCATAGAGCACAAGGGCTGGACCGGACCTCCCGAGGTCATTTAGTCCACAGAGCAGGACCAGCCCGAACTAGATCATCCCAAGGCTTTGTCTATCTGGGTCTTAAAACCTCCAAGGACGGAGATGCCTCCACCTCCCTGGGTAACTGTTTCAGTGCTTCATAGATTGTAAGGCCAGAAGGGACCTCGGAAGATCATCGGGTCCAGCCCCATGCACCAAGCAGGAAAGATAACTGCAGTCAGGTGACCCCAGCAAGGGGACCGTACAGTCTCCCCTTGAAGACATCCAGGGTAGGTGATTGCACCAACCTCTGGAGGGAGCTTATTCCAGTCTGGACACTAACTGTGAAGAAGTTTTTCCTAATGTTGAGCCTGAATCGATCTTCCAGGAGTTTGTGGCCATTCCTCCAGGTTTTCCCCTCGGGTGCCCTGGTGAACAGTTGCTCACTGAGCCCTTGATGTGCTCCCCTAGTGTAGTGGTAAGCTGCTACCAGGTCCTCTCTCAGCCTTCTTTCCCTCAGGCTGAAGAGTCCCAGATCCCCCAGCCTTTCCTTGTATGGCTTGCCTTTTAAGACTCTGATCATATTAGTGGCTCTTCTTTAGACTTTCTCAAGCTTGTCCATGTCCTTGTTAAAGTGTGGTGGCCAGGACTGGGCGCAGTGCTGCAGCTGCAGTCTCACCAGTGCTGAGTAGAGTAGAAGAATCACCTCCTTGGCTTTGCTGGAGATGCATTGACTGATGCATGCCAGAGTATTATTTGCCTTACTGGCTATGACATTGCAGTGCCGGCTCATATTCATACTGTGGTCTATTATCACCCCCCAGTTCCTTTCATTCATGGCGCTAGTCAGTTTGGTGCCACCAAGCCAGTAGGCGTATTGGGGATTGCTCATCCCGAGGCGCAGCACTTCACATTTCTCGACGCTGAACTTCATCAGGTTCTGATCCGCCCACCTTGCCAGCCTGTCTAGGTCGGCCTGTATCAGTAGTCTATCTTCAAGTGTGACCATGCTCCCCCATAACTTGGTGTCATCCACGAAGTTGGCCAGTGAGCTAGCTCTTCACCCCATATCCAAATCATTAATAAAGAAGTTGAAAAGTACTGGACTGAGCACCGACCCCTGCGGGACACCACTGCCCACTTCTCATCAGGATGACCCAGATCCGTTCACTATGACTCCCTGGGTCCTATCCTGCAGCCAGTTTCTCACTCACCTCCTCCAGTTTCTTACTAACCTCCTCATGAGAATTTTTTTCCTAGTATCCAACCTCAACTTCCCTTGCAGCAACTTGAGCCCATTGCTCCTTGTCCTGTCATCTGCCCCCACTGAGACCAGCTCAGCTCCATCCTTTTTGCAGCCCCCCTGCAGGGAGGTGAAGGCTGCTATTCAATCCCCCTCAGTCTTCTCTTCTGCAGACTCAATCAGCCCATTTCCCTCAGCCTCTCCTCACCAGTCCTGTCCCCCAGTCCCACAACCATTTGCATTGCCCTCCTCTGGACTCTCTCCAATGTGTCCACATCCTTTCTGCAGTGGGGGGTCCACAGCTGGACACAGGACTCCAGATGTGGCCTCCCCAGTGCTGAATAGAAGGGAAAAATCACTGCCCTCCATCTGCTGGCAGTGCCCCTACTAATTCAGCCCAGGATGCTGTCACTAGATAAAGCACATATACAGCCTTGGGACTGGAGACTGGACCCCAGACTTCCTCCTAGGAGAGCCTGCATCTTGCATGGCTACGGACCCAGGCTCCCTCTTGCTTGCTCTCCTGGCTCCATGACTCTTGCATTCCTTGCTATTCTTAGCTGCCCACAGGTGCCTCAGAAGATCGAGGCTAAAAGGAGTATTTCTGGTTAGCAGAGGAGCTAGAGACGTTTGGAAATTGGGAGAATGCAGCATTGCAGAGCAGTCTGTGCTGACAGTGCCAGTGCTCAAGACCCAACTTGCCATCTCTACCCCATACTAGGATATGTTCAAAGGAAATGGAAGGGCCCCAGTTTGCTTTGAATGCTTTTCCTTCTTTTCTAAGTACCCCAAGCTGGGACCCCCAGTACTTTGCTGGGAGTACAAAGGAGACCACCCCTTGGAGCCCTCTCATGCAAAGGCCAATGTTCCCCAAGCGCTCATCCTCTTGCTCCCTGCCACGCTAACCTGCCACGCTGGAAGTCGTGTACCATTTGTGTGCTGCAGGCGAGCTGGTTTTGCTTGCCAGCAAGCAGAGAAGCCTTTTAAGCAGGTGAGCAGTGCTGGACCAACATTCAAATGGAAGTAGCTTTTCAAAGAAACCACATTCAAGTGTGCTGGGTAAAGCAGCGTTACAAGTATTCAGAACACAGCACAAAACCAAGACGGGAGAGAAGCCAGGAGTGTACCTGAATGAAAGGGAGGGTCAAGGCTTGCGCCCTACAGGGCTCTTGGGCATAAGAGGAACTCAGACCAGAGAGTGGATGTAACCTAGCAATTCCTTGCATGAGTTTATACCTGGGATTGTCCAGACCTTGGCCCAGAGCCTTACTACTTGAGCTATAAGAAGAACCGATATAACAGTCGTTGGTAGCACTAGTAGGCGGTCGTCCTGGTGTGTAGCAGCCCCCAGGCCAGGCCACAACATACCCTGGGCCAGAGTTTTGCAAAATCAGAGCTCAAGAAATGCCAGTGATATGGGCACACGTGCAGATAAGCCCTGCAAGACGGGCTTTGCTAACCCTGAAGCTGGCTTTGCTGACAAAGCACTCTTTCCACCTGCAGCAACACTGAAAATGAATCTTACTGGGGTAAAAGAGCAGACTGAAGCAAATCTGCCTTCTCTGACGCAGCAGCTCATGTCCTCCCTTCCCAGGAAGGGCAATGCAATTAGCAGTTCCCATAGGACTTGCCCAGAAAGCATCAAGATGAAGTTTCTCTGAGAACACCTTTGGCCTGGGAGGGGCTGTCATGCAGAAGGAGCTACATAGTCCAGTGGGCCATGGTCCTGTCGCTGTATTCCTGAAGCATGGGGTTGGGATTTGGTTAAAAACAGCCTTCTTCTAGCCACAAGTTAGTCAAGGCCCCCATCAGAATCCTGCTGGAAAATGCGGAGCTGTAGGAACAGCTGGGACGTTGCCTACGAGCAATGAAGCTCATTCACAGAGCGGGGCCAGAATCAATGCTACAGATCCAGGTTTCCTCTGCCCTGTTCTTTTGGTATCTCCCTTTCCCCTAGGGCAATTCGGGTATAAAATCATCCTACCCAAGCCGGAGGGCAGCACTTTGCACCCAGTACCCATCAGCACCGACTACCTCACCAGACTCTGAGCCACAGAGTTTCCAGCCTGGATTTTATCCAGCCAACTCTTTGCACGTCTCATTGTCTTCAGGCGCCTCATGCACTGACTTGACCCAAGCATCCTTTTAACCACAGCCATTTACATAGCAATTTTCACACTATCTCCCATAATGGCTGCTGTAATGATTCTGAGTTGAAAATATGTAACTGAGAGAACGGCACAGAGTATGCTACTTTTATTGGCTTTCCTTCCCATTGTAAGATCGAGATGTACGCCTCATAGACTTTTAGGTCCCCAGTACTTTATCTCCTACAGTTGTCGAGTTACAGTGGTGCTCGCTTTGCTTAGTTTACACACAAAAAAGTTTAAGTCTACAGTTGGGAAGAGGTGATTTAGACTTCAGCTAAGACATCCCCAACTGAAACACCAGCATCTGCTCCATTCAACCAGCATCTTTAAAGGAAGCAACCGTACAGACTAATGCAATGCAACCGTGGATGTCACCATACGTCAGAGCGTTCTCAGAGCATGAGCACTGTACACTCATTTGTAGCAAGCTGCTTTGTGATTTTGATTATTTAATTTATGGCAAACAGCGAAGGAGTTTGCTTTCCAACTTTCTCTCAAACGAGAATGAATTTTTGAGGCACAGTTGCTCCCTAAATAACTGGACATTAACATTTTGGTAAGAATTCTAGAAAGGGTATGTCACTCGTGTGCTGTTTGTGACCACTTCTGTTCAAGGGCTGATGCACTAAGTGTAAAACAAACATATTACATGAAATAAATGCCAAGGATCTGCATCAGTGATTTCTCTATTTGGAACAAATCTGCAAGACCCACCTGCACAGGGGAGATAATATACTGACTCCAGTGACTTTCAGCCAAAGGATCAAAAGGGTTTTATATAAACTACATAAAATTTACCCTTGTAGAGAGAGTTCACACACAAAAAATTGCATCACTTAGGCTAGGGA
This sequence comes from Alligator mississippiensis, assembly GCF_030867095.1. Taxonomy (NCBI): domain Eukaryota; kingdom Metazoa; phylum Chordata; order Crocodylia; family Alligatoridae; genus Alligator; species Alligator mississippiensis. The sequence continues at coordinate 4,314,712 of NC_081834.1, forward strand.
CAGAAATTACACATAAACCAGTATAAGTGATGGGAAACTGGTTCAAATCTGTAACACAACAGAAGTTCAATGCACATAAACTGCTTTTAAAATGGCCCAAACTGGTTTAAGATAACCTGGATGAATGTAGTATCAAACTGAACTGATATAAGTGAAATCAGTTTATTGAACTTCTGTCTCAAATCCCGTCCAGACTCAAGTTAACTCACAATCCTCCAGCATCCCAGGATGCTTTGCACTAGGGTGGTGCGAAACGGCACCATTCCATTTCACCTTCAGTTTCGACGGTTCGAAGGAGCAGCGTTCAGTTTCGAATTTCATTTCGATTCGAAACAGCTGTTCTGTTCCGTTCCATCAAAACTGAAAGGCTGTTTCAATGTTTTGCTGGGGGTGAGGAGTCAGCCCAACGCAAGATCGCATAGGGCATGGGGAGTCAGCCCAGCTGAGTTGACTCCCCATCCCTGGCACTAGATCGAGTGGGGGGGGCGGAGAGTCAGCCCAGCTGGGCGCACTTCCACCCCCCCACCGCAATTGGGTGCGGGGCGGAGAGTCAGCCCAGCTGGGCTCATTCCCACCCCCTGCACTGAGATTGGGCGCAGAGGATGGGAGTGAGCCCACCTTGGCTAACTCTCTGCCTTGTGCCCAACTGCAGCGCGGGGCGTGAGAATGAGCCCATCTGGGCTGACTCTCCACTGGATCACAGTGCACCCCCATCGGATTGCAGCACTGGGGAGGGAAACTGAGCCCAGGCTCAGTTCCCTTCCCCTGCGCTGTTATCGGCTTCCAGCAGTGGGAGATGAGGACAGCCAGGGCTGCGCTCCTGGCTGGTGCTGTGAGCGCAGCCCTAGTTCTCCCCTGTCTCTTGCTGCTGGCTTCGAAACTCAAAACGTTTCAAAGCTTTTGAAATGTTTTGAGTAGCCTCATTTTGTTTCGAGGCTGTTTCAAAGCCCTTCATTTTGATTCGATGTCACTTTTTCGAGCTCGAAATTAGTCGAAACAGTGTCGAATCAAAACAACCAGCCCAATTTTGCACACCCCTACTTTGCACCTCCCCAGCAAACCTCCCCTTGCAGGGTGGGCATGCTAGCCTTGGCCCAAGCTGTTTGCTGCAGTGGAGCAGAGAGGCGTACTCTAGTGCCCCCAAGTTTCTGGCCTGAGCCATTGCAGGCATGTGGCTGCATTTCCAGGATTGAAAGTGAATGACTGTTCACTTGTTTATCAGTTCAATCTCTGCAGCTCACATTAACCTGAGAAGCCTGAATTGATTCAGCTTCCCACAGCAACATCCTACCCAGTTTGGAAAAGCACAGTACTGCCGTCCAGTCAATGGCTTGTGGATTTTAGAAGCTAAAGAGATTGAGTAACTACCCAGTGTGAAAAGGGACAACCTATACCCCAGTAACCGAGTTCCAGTAATTTAACAGGCGACTCCTAGAAGCTGTCTCCCTCTGTCTTGGATAAACCCTACGATCTATGTAAGTAGGTGGACACCCACAGAAGGAGAGTAAATCAGGTCATCCGAAAAATTTTCAGTGAGGATGACAAAAGAAACACATCTCCGAAGGGGAGAATTTATCTGTATTCAGACCTCTATCCAAGGGGATTGTTACATGTCAAAAAACTCTTTAATCCCAGTCCTGTGAAAATGTTATGGGACCTTTCATGACAAGCCATTGGGGCCCAAGTGTTATATCTCATGTGATTTAGGCAGGGGCCTATATTGCACAGTGGTTACAAAGGTCAATGTTTTTAAAGGGGCTGGTTATTTTGGGTGCCCAGCATAACCTACCTGAAAGGACCTGCTATGCAAAGTGCTGAGTGCCCATGCACTGAAAACCAGGCTTCTTTAAGAGGTGGCCAGGTAGGCAGCCACAACCAGTAGCAGCCCTAGGGGAGGGCAAACCGGACGACTGCCAGGGGCCCCACACTTTAGGGGGCTCCAAAATTTTGCAACAACACTGACTGTTTGTATTATTAATATTGTATTAAGATAATTTCATTGCAGTTTCATGATTAGAGCAAAGTAAGATTGAAATAAAAAATGTCTGACTTGCTCATAGGTCATGAAAATGAAGCTCTGAAGGGGTCCCAAATGACTGTCTTGCTCAGGCTCCAACAACTCTAAGGCCACCACTGCCACAACTGAGACTGTCCAAAGTCAGGACTTCTGAAAATCCTGGTCAAAATGGGCCCCACAGACTTGATTACAGCTGGGAGATACTGAAGGGTGGCATTGCCGTCTAGTTGGAGACCGAGGGCTCTTTTGCAAGTGCAGAAGGTGTAAGAGGGCTGTAGACAGCCCCTCGCACTGTCTAAAGGATGCCAAGGACTCGATGATCAAATTCTTCATGTTAAAACAAAGAAACAAGCAGCTCACCATCCGGGCTCCACTCTGCAGCTCTTTGGCACTTCTCACTACGCTCGTTACTTAGATCATGAATAACCATGAAGATCATTAAATTAACTTAATTAAGGTTACAATTTGTCTTCCTGAGTCTCTGCTGAGGTGAGTGCTCATTCTGACTCGAGAACTGTGTGCAGATCCTGTCTCACACTTGTCTGTCGAGGAAGATTTGGATGTCACAGAAGCCAGTGTTTTCCTGTAAACCTTTTTTTAGACTCAAGGCACCCCTTGCTAAACTCAAGACTCTCAGAAAATGCCACCTCATAGCTTTCACTCGCTTTTTGACTACAGAAAAATAATAAGACACCTCTCTTGCTGCAAAGAATTCAGCCTACAACAGGTCAGGATATTTCTGACGGCGTAGTATAAAGTATTATCATGGGCGGTCCCTCACAATCGAGGATGATTTGAAATAAGATATGATGTCAGGACTGATCATCCTGATGTCATAGCTGCTTACTTCAAAGCTCTGGGTTGACCTTGTGAATCATGTCTTGGTGTGGGTACAATGCTGCGGCACTCTGGTTAAGAAGTGCTGTATAAAGTCTATGCTTGGCTCTCTTCTAACTAGTCCTTCCCTGGGATCTTACCACTTATGATCAAAACTAAGAGGGTTTGATTTTTGACACTGGATTGTTCTGATCATCCCAGATTTAGTACTACTTTCATTCAAAGATTGCTTCATGAAAATAAGTTGAGTTAAAATAAATGCCCAGTTCTAAAGTCCTGGAAGCTTATTTGTATGAGAACAAAAGCCCACGCCTAGCAGGGAGCGTGGCTGCAGTTTGCACAGTGGCTTGCTTAGAGAAGAAGCAAGTGTGAATGAACTCTACCTTGAGATAGCCAAGACACCAGCCCACACTAGACATGGGTGAGCTATTCCAGATGTTTAAAATGTTCACATTACTTTTCAAATAATGTCACATCCTGAAAAATCAAAGCATAAGAACAATGCTAAAGCCAATTTGTTTCCAAGCCCGGTTCTGCTTCCTGAACATGCCAGCAACATACTGGTTCTTCTATTTACCCTTCTGTACAATTTGCATTAGTGCTCCTTGAAAAAAGCAAATATGTGGATCATTTTTTGCAGACTCTTTTTTAATTGTCCATTTTGTAGGACGGAACCATTTTCCACCAACTTTACAGATTTTTTTTTCATTTACCAAAACAGTTTGTTTTACATTTTTGTATTAAAAAATGTATATCGTTTGGGGAAAAAAATATTGGGTAGTGATTTTTAAAGCGATTACAGCATCTTTGGGAGCAATACCACTGATAATGGTGTGAAATGGAATTATTACGCTGCTGTCAGCAGCTTAACACAAAACGTTTTATTTTAGGGAAAACTCATTCGCAAAACCATTCCCTGTAAAAGGTTGAACTTTGCTCTGTCTATTAAAACAGGTCTAACATTTTCAGAGTGGCTCATACTTGCATCATGGAGTGAGATCTTTGCCTTTCTCTGGCCTTTTTAGGATTGAGGATAAAACAGATGGAGTGCTTAAAGGGGTATGAAAAGTTCCAGATTTGGCAGAAGGATTCTTTCAATGCAGGCACCAAGGAAGATTGCTATAAAGCTGCTTTCTGGGCACTCTCCGGCAAGCCTTGGCACAGGCGGCCAGATCAGGGACAGAGATGGTGCAGGGGTAGGTCGGTGGGTGGTCCACAGCACAGCACCCAGCTCCCCCTGGGCAGTAGGAAACAGGTTGCCATATATATATATATATATATATATATATATATATATATATAAATAAAACAGGAGCTAGAGCCCCCTCCCAGCTCCACCCAAATTACTCCAAGGGTTTAGATTTCGAGGTGCAAAGTGGCTGACACCCCCATGCACTTTTTCCGGTGTGCATTTTACGTTGCACTGCCGTTAGGGCTGTCGTGCAGGACACGCTGGTTGCCTTTCTGCCCGCAGACACATGCATGCACGGAGGGGCCTACACGTCAGCTCTTGTTCATTCAGAATCGTGTCACCAACACGTACGGTAAAACATGCCATAGGATCATAGGAAATCTGGGCTGGAAGGGACCTTGCAAGGTCATCTAGTTCAGCCCTGTGCTCAAGGCAGGAGCATCCTAACTAAAGCATCCCAGGCAAGTGGTCAGCCAAGAGGTCGCACTGCTGCCTTCACCATTTCCTCCATGCACAGCTTGCTTTAGGGGTGGCCAACACTGCTGTGGGAGTCACCTGGATTTTTCCCCTGGCCGGAGAGGCAAGGCGGACTCGGCAAACATCGCTCCCTGCTCTCTGGAGCATCGTGCCGGTCCAGCTGCATGGACCAGCACACACCAGGCCAAAGCACGCTCAGCGCGGAGTCCGAAAAAGTGGCACCAAAGCTGGCCCCAAACACATTGGAGCGCATGACAATGAACATGCTTGTCTTGCTCTACGGGCTCCCCGTTACACTCTCGGCATCTGAGCTGTTCTGTGTAAACCCATTGCTGACACACGGACGGGCCAGGCCCTAGACTTTGGTTGGGAGCTACGGCACTGGTGCCAGCGCTTAAGAAAGTACCTGAAAAATTGCTCCCATTTCCATCGGAGGATTATTATTTAAAAGGTGAATGTCTTTGATGTGCAATAAGAACATTCAAAAGGCATACAGAATCTCAAAATACCTTGTCAGAGCTTGGCTCTTATATCATCTATCTTCTAGTCCTTAAGACATATTAAAATAGATTTAAAAGGACATTTTGCATTTTCTCTCTTTAAGGAACACATTACTGCTACATAGGCTTTTGTTTTAATTAAAATAGGTATTGAAATCCTCCATGAAGCTTCAATGGAATTGTTAAAGACTGCAATTTTCTTATGTGCAGTGCAACCAAAATATACTGTAATAGTTATTTTGCAACAAGGCAGAAGTCTTATTAATTTAGTTCAATCAAATCAAAGCTGCTTTAATTTACGAAGCAATAAAATCCACGAGCATCACTTTAGATCAAAGAACTAAAAGCAGTCTAAACACAAGTGGAATGTTTATTTTGTACAATGGTCCATAACTGCATTTATGTGATTTAAAAGCTTTTTGAAGCATGGGATAATATTACATGCATATAGAATTGTGTGCTTGTTGTGGCTCATTACTCCCCACAGAGACCAAAAATCATTTGCTATTCAGCTCCTACCTAAAATATTTCCTTTTACATATAATTTTTTTTTCATGCCCTAAATGGGATCTCTATGTTAATTTTTTTCAGGGTTGCAGTGCAAGATCATTTACTAAAAGGGATGCTAATTCTGTACAGTGCAGATCTAAAGAAACTCAGTGAATTACAACTTCTGATGAAAGGGCGCTTTGAAGTCTCTTCCGTGGCAAAGAGATGCTGCACCTCGCATGGGGCCAAAGGCAACAAGGTGCTGAGTGTCTCTCGGAGCTGAGGATACTCAACACTTCAAGGTGGCACTCAGCGCCTGAGCGGGGACTTGATTTTTGCTGCGGGTGCTGGAATCTTTCCCATTGATGCAATGGGATTTCGAGCAGGCCTCGCCTGGGAAAAGCTCAATTCTGTATTAGCTCTTCCATCCTTTCCACCGGTCAAAGTACTCTTCGGCAAGTGGGAATCCTGCAAGGCTGGAAGCGACTGAGCACCTCAAAGGTGTTGCTTGTCACCCTTGGGTTTTAGCAACATAAGAGCCCATAACTTGGTGCAACAAACCTGACTTACATCCTATGCATGTGAGCAAAAAAGACTTCCAGTGATCGGGAAATGGCAATTGCTCACTCAAAGCATAAATGTCTGCACGCAGGTCCCGGGAGGAACCCGCACGAGGCTGGACAGACTTTCTCACCTTCCATAAAATGTTCTGTTTTGAGGATGGGCAAATGAAGCCATCCATGGGCCAGTGCCTGGTCGGCGTTACTGCTTATTTCAAACTTTCCTTTTCCCTTTTCTCGTGTGAGGCAGGGGAGGTGGGGTGGGATCATTTTGGGGTTTTTTTTTAATTTTTGAATGACATGCTTTCATCAAAAACTAATTTTGAACTCCCCGCAAAAGAAGCGTTGCCCATTTTTGTCAAAATCTGGAGTTGGCCAAAATCCTTTGGTGTTCACAGTATTTTGTCACAATTCCAAAACACCCAATACTTCGAAATAAGGCAGTACAAGGTAACAGATTTTCCTCATTTTTTAAGAATCCGTTTTTTCAATTAGCGCTCAGTTGGAGCCAGGTTTTTCAATGGTGTTGCTGGATTCGCACCACTATAACAGACGGCAATCTGGAGTGGAGAGTTTAAATACAACGGGTTGGCCTAGTTGAGCGGCTTCTTTTTAGCATCGCGGCTCCGCAACATCATCCTTAGACACTGCTGCGTCTTGCCATGGCATAATCAAAGTGCTCTCCAGTCTTGTACACGCTATAACCTCTCTGATGTATCGATGGTTGGCTTATGACAGACAAAACCGCTAATGAGCAAATGTCTTCTGAGTAGTCCATAAAGCATAGCACGCGCCTCTTGTCTTAATAGCTCATGACGTCCGCTGACATCTTCTTCTCCGGTTGCTATTCATGCAGTAGGCAAGGCAATTAAGCTAACTGGATTTTTAAAATTTTAGAGTCACTGTAAATAATATGCAGCCTGAGTTATGTGATGAGGGCGACAGTAACTGCGGCTTCTTCACTTTTTATTGCCGGCAGCACACTGGGAGCTATTTTATTGGCCCATTTGACTGTGTAACAGCTCTGCTGGTGCATGCCTTGTCCTTAAATCTGCCTTTCTGGGTTAGTTCTCTAGAGCCTCCCAAAGGCTCGGTTCACCTGGCTGTCATCACTTCCCCCATTGCCATCTCCTGACTGCTCTCCCGGCTCCATCTCTGGGTCTCTCTCCAGGAACAGGATGATTTAAACCCTCAGCAAACCAGAGGCACTGGCACAGTGCTCGTAACAGGAACACTTGCAGGCCTTTCAGACTTCTGGCCCTTTCTGTACACGCCGTTTGGCCTGCCAGAGCGGTAGTCCCTGGGTGAGACGTGCTTGGGAAAGGCCCTACCCCCAAAACCTGCATACTTTGCATTCGCATTGGCCCCTGGACTCAAGGGAGACTGCACAGAGCAGAGTTCGGGTTGGCCAGAGAGAGCAAAATCAGGGGAGACCGATCCCAGCACAAGCACCAGCCTATCCCACCTCCTTAGCAAAAGGTTAGAGCGGCGAGTTAACGAACGATGCTGGTCACCTAAGAAGTCAACAGATATTCTCATTTACCTGCTGACTGGCTGCTTTCCCGCACGATTTGGCGCATTTTATTTACTCAGCCCCAAATGCGATGCTTCAGCGAATGCCGTGCTGACCTCTTGGTGCAGCTATCAGAGCTTAGCTTTCGGTGCATGAAGAGGTGAAACCCAGAGGCCCTATGTCAGTATATCCAGTTAATGAGGGGAAAGTGGGAAAAGGTAATTTTCTGAAGTTATTTAGTTGGGAGCATTCTTAATGCATAAGCACACCATTTTCTCCCCTTCTTTCTGGCATATCAAAACCCATGGTATTCCTTTTTCATCTCTGCATTTGCTTACAATTAGTGTGTTGAGCACAATTTAATGCCTTGCAACCTAGACGAAGCCTTTTAGCGAGGATGTTTAAATGGTCCACAGGAGTCTTTTCATTGACTTCAGTAGGCTTTGAATCAAGCCCTAACTTAATGATTAACCCAAATGCAGCTCTCAGTTACAGAAATGTAAATGAGAATAGAATCTGTCCTACTTTGTATGTGCATCTCTATCTGTCGTATCCATCTGTGCGCGCGCACGAGACACAGGAAGAGATCCTGGCCCTGCGACAGCGCCGATCGTTTTATCGATATCGGTTATGCAAAAATGCCCGATCATCTCTGATTTTAAACATTGTCACCGGTCCACTACCTATTAAGAAAAGCACAGGGAATTCCTCCCCCCTCCCCAATTGTTCTTGAATGTGGTACTTTTCTTGTTGCTATTTAAGATGGCTTTATAAAGAAGAGGAAACTTCAATGGCAGCAGATGGCAGATAAGTAGGAATGGTAAATAGTTTTAATTACTGCATAATGTAAGTGAGACAATAAAGGGGAGAGAGTGGAAGCAAGCTGCTGCCATAGCAGCCTTGGAACTGTTGCGGGACCCAATTTGTCTGGAAGGCAGCATGTGTTGCTTTTAGTCTTAGGAGGGCTTTAAAAGAGAATGCCGAAAAATATTAATTGCATGGCTCATCTGCCCATCCATCTTCACAACCGAGTAACACGCTTTTTTAATTTCAGGGGAATCGTTTTCAAATGGGAATCATGCAAATGAGTATTTTAGCTATTCATTTGTTTTACTGCAAGCGCTTTGTGAGCAAATGGCCTACAGCTTGCAATGAATTAAAAGACACGGGCACTGGAGACCGATTTTTAATACAAAGTCTTGACACAGAGACGACCCCGACTGACAACACAGAAAATGTTGGCATAGCAACTTTGGGCATTTTCATGCAAATTGGCTTCTATATAGATGATACGAATGCAATGTTTTCCTTCAACTAATCATCATAAAATTAGTTTCACTATATTTAAATGCCTCTACTTAATGCATTATATCCATATGCATGAAATTGCCTCAGCTAATGCAGTACATAAAATGCCAAAGATACAATGAATAGCCAAATTGCAAGCAGTTATGTTTTCTCCCATAAAAACTCCTTTTTTGTTATCGAATGTGTGGGCCCCAAAGGCATCTATCACAAATTGCTGTTAACACACACACGCACGCGCGCACGCACACACACACAAAACACCTACATTTAAGTAACGTTAAGGTTGCTACACAATCAAACACAAGCCTAGAAATTTAAATTGAAGTTAGTGCTCCATTTGCAGCTGGTACCAATATGCCTAGGAATTGCCGTATGTACCGTATTGTGTCACATACAACTTGCCCCTGAATATAACATGCACCCTATTTTTGGAAGACCCCCAAAAGCAAAAAGGATCCTACCTTGGAGGGTGGGTAAGTACGAGTCCTGGGGTCTCTGGGGCTCAGGGTTGTGTGCTGGACCTAGAGGACCAAGCCCACACACTGGCCCAAATGAGCACGTGGTTTTGGAGGAAGGCTCCCGACGACGTGGATATTTGGCTGAGGGGAAAGGAGGGGGAGGGAGAGGGATTGGTGGCAGCATTAATTGCCATTACTCCTAGAACTGCAGCAATTAATGCTGCCAGTGCTCCACCCCCACCTCCCCGATGAATTTCTAGACTTGTGGGGAGCCCTTTCCTTGCATATAATGCTCACCCCAATTTTTCCCAGCTGGTTTTGGTGGGAAAGGTGAGAGTTATAAGCAAGAAAATATGATATCTATAGGAGCTGGGCCTGCTGGTACAACCCCCGCATGTACAGTCCAATGGACTTCGAAAGGATAACTCTTGTGCACAGAGATGACTCGTCTGGGCAACGGTTTTCAGATCCTGGTGTCGTTGTGCACTGCACTGGGAGTCTTGCAATACTTAGGGCTAAAGGAATAGGACAAGGAAAGACCATCTACTCTGACCTGGAATTTCTTTGCCTTTGTTGGCTTTGGTCATGACCCTGATAAAAGCTTCACAATTCTCCTTCGTTTGTTGATATTTTTAGAGCTGAAATGTCATTGAAAAGTGGCCATGGCAATATTTGTCAGGAGGGCGTGACATGGGCTTCCATGCAGGTGTGACCGATGCATCTGCACTTGTCCTGCAGACACCTTTAGTGAGGGCTCTTCAGTTCAGTGCAGGCGCTTTCCATACCTCGTGTGGGACCTCCAAAGGAAGGGAGACTGTGAATCCTGAGCATGGACTGACTGCAGTGGGTGAGTGTTTCTCTCCTGGATCCCAGAACCACAGCAGCCATGGGGACACCAGTGGGAGATGCACTTGAATGTGGAGAACAGACTCCTTTCTCCAGGTGGGACATAAAAGTACTACGACATTTTTCTTGCGACAAATCTAGGTTATGCCTAGGAGGGAAATTCTAAATCACTCAGATTAATCACTATTCCACAAGGCTCCAAACAGCATCGCTGGTCCTCATTAGCACCAACTAAAGCCAATGTCAGTGATGTCAGGACAAGAGTTGGGGGTGTTGTTACTAAGTAACTCTGGGTGCGTCTACACGTTCATTAATGCACTGTATTTACTGCGCATTAAGTTTAGTACTTGGATAACTAAGTACTAAATAAATGGGCAGTAACTTGTGGTACTGTGCAGTAGTGCTGGTGCATGGTTTTTTAGTGATGATTACTGCTCAGTAACCTAATAAGACTGTGCACTAACGTATTAGCATGGGTTTTGCCCTGCACGCTACTGCACAGTGTTATTAGACTACTGCGCAGTAAGTGTCTCATGTAGACGTGCCCTCTTCAAAGTATTGTCAGAGCACACACGACCTACTCCTCATGTTCAGAATACCTGAACATGTTAACCTCAATGTTTGCAGCAGTGGGAGAGGGAGGATACATGACTCAACCAAAATAGAAAGCAACATCCTCAAACATGTCATTTTTCTCTTGGAAGGGCTTAATTAGCCAAAAACCAATCCGCCCTAGACATAGGGGAATGCTAAGAGTGTGTACTGGTCCTTTGGAGACTTTGGAAATAGTAAATCATCAATAAAAGCTCATCCCATGCAATAGGATGTCTGGGGAAATCTATGTTTGGAAATGCCCAGTCCATCACATCCTCCCTCTCTTGGAAAGAGTTCAAAGAGAGATTAATGGCGACATCTTTCCTGTCCCTCTAAACCTCAGAAGATAATTCCTTATATCTCTGACTTCTAATGACATGTGCAGTCTCATGCCCTCGTACAGTGGGAGCACAGCAAGAGCTGTCATTTTTACTACCAGTTCATAACAGACAATCTTTCTTGTGGTTTCATTTGGCGACAGCCCGTTCTCGTGAGTCAAAGAGAGCCTGCAGCTCTCGCTCGGGTCCCAGGGATGCTCCTGGTGGCAACTAATGATGCACCGCCACTAAATTTAACAGAACAAGATCCAGCGTCTCTCCGTCTGACCATGCTGGAGTAGGATTCACAGGGACACGCCGTTGGGAGTGGCTCTAGGATCCTGCCCTTGCCCCCATGTGAAGCAGTGCAGCGGGGAAAGCACGGACCTTCCTTCTGCCCTACCCTTTAGGAAGCAGAAAGGTGACGAGAGAACGAGAGGTGGCCCGCAACTCAGCCTGTTATCTCACAGCGCGTGGGGGTCCCAGCATTCACTGAACGAATTCACCAAAATCTCTGCCAGGGCAGGGCCCATGGTCTTCTGGAGATTCACTTTTGCCCCTTGTCAGCAAGAGATGTGAAACCTCTTCCAGGCACATAGGGTGCATATGTCTGCATAAGCAGGTTGTGCATTGGGTCTCCTACTCCCTCTGGGGGCAGCGAACAGGGGACCTGTACTTGCTCTGTTCGAATCAAGTTGCTGAGATGAAGTGCCTGTGAATGCCCCTCCAGGCAGACCGCTGTTGAATCCCCAAGGCTTATTTCAATGGCCAAGCCCCTGGGAGTGCCTGAAGAGCTATGCTTTGGTGTGTGCACATGTGTGTGTCAGAGGGAGGGTTGTGTGGTCTGGTCAATATGGGCTCCACTCCCCAAGGACAGCTCCATGCCTATTCGGGCAGGATACTACATCCAGTTCCCTAGTTTGCACATCTTAAAGGCTAATTTACCTGGAATTATGACCTTTCCATGTGTAGGAGCTTGGAAAGCAGTCAGAGCCACCTTAACAGGGTGGAGACTCCCCCCACGAGAACGCTGTAGGATGGACAACTAGGTACGCCGCAGCCATCTGTAGTAATGGGACCTTGCAATCGGAGCAGGTTTCTGTGGCCATGACGCCTGCCTGGGTCCTATAAGACCAGAAGTCTCTGTCCAGAAGACACATCCATGCCCAGGATTCATAGGATCATAGGGAAGTAGGGCTGCAAAGGACCTCATAAGGTCACATCTAGTCCAGAATCAGGCTCAAGGCAGGATTGCCCCTGGCTAAACCATCCCAGCTAAGTGTCTGTCCAACCTGCCCTTGCAAACGTCCAGGGATGGAGATTGCCCAACTTCTCTGGGCAGCCTGCTCCAATGCCTGGCCACCCCCATAGTCAGAAAGTTCCTCCTCATCTCCAACTCCAAATTTCCTCTGCTGCAGCTTGAGGCCATTGCTTCTAGTCCTGTCCCTTTCAGCCACAGAGAAAAGCCCATCTCCATCCTCTCTATAACGACCCTTCAGGGAATTTGAAGACTGATCAAATTCCCATCAGCCCTGAGGACCGTCCAGTCACCCAACATTTATTATGCAGGCACTTCGGATATATGTGGAATCAAATGATCAAATACAGCCTTCACTTCTCCAGACTAAATAACCCTAGCTCTTTCAGGCTTTCCTCCTAAGACATGCTTTCCAGGCCTCTAATCATTATTGTTGCTCTCCAGTGGCCTCTCTCCAATCAGTCTGCGTTCTTCGTGAAGTTTGGGGCCCAGAAATGGACTCCAGGTGAACAGAGCAGAAGAATCATTCCCCTTGATTTCATAGATTCATAGACATTAGGGCTGGAAGGGACCTCGGAAGATCATTGAGTCCAGCCCCCTGCCCCAGGGGCAGGGAGTCTGCTAGGGTCATAGGATCCCAGCAAGATAAGCATCAAAATTTCTCTTGAAGGTGTTCAATGTAGGTGCTTGAACCACCTCTGATGGCAGGCTATTCCAGACCTTGGGGGCTCGGACAGTAAAGAAGTTCTTCCTTATGTCCAGCCTGAAACTGTCTTGTAGTAGTTTATGGCCATTCGACCTAGTCGTCATCCCTTGGGGCGCTCTGGTGAACAAACGTTCCCCCAGATACTGGTGGTCACCCCTGATAAACTTGTAGATCACCCCTGAGCCTGCGCTTTTCCAGGCTGAAGAGCCCCAGGGCTCTCAGCCTGTCATCGTAGGGTCTGCTTCCCTGACCTCTGATCATGCACGTGGCTCTTCTCTGCACTCTCTCAAGCTTCTCCACATCCTTTTTGAATTGTGGAGCCCAAAACTGGACACAGTACTCCAGCTGCGGCCTCTCCAAGGCCGAGTACAAGGGGAGAACGACGTCCCGGGATTTGCTTGAGAAGCATCTATGGATGCAAGCCAGCGTTTTGCTCGCTTTACTAGTAGCAGCATCGCATTGAAGGCTCATATTCATCTTGTGGTCAATGATGACCCCCAAGTCCCTTTCATCCATTTTGCAAGTGACCCTCCTCTTAATACAACCCAGTTTACCAGTGACTCTCAACCAGGGTCGTGGGGCATCCCGGAGTGCCACAAGACCCTTTGGAGGGCCTCACTGGAAGTGCGAGGAGATAAGCAGATAAGGGCCTGGCCTCTCTGCAAGGAGGTAAGCACTGTAAGACATACATTATTTCTTTGATGGGGTGCCGCTCAATTAGGAAAAGTTATGGAGGGCGTCTCGAGTCCGATGAGGTTTAAAGAGATTGAGAACCACTTAAGTATACTGTTGGCATTTTTTAGCAACAAGGGCACATTACAGACTCCTATTCAGCTTACGGTCTACTGCAGTGGGTCTCAACCTATTTGCCATTGCGGGCCATACCTGCAGCTCTCTATGTGCTATGTGGGCTGCACCCCTGTGTATCCATTAAAATGTTTATGAATTTCTTATGGACTATGGATCAGGTCCCTAGCTGAGTCTGCACCCCTGTGTATCCAACTTACTTCCTGTGTACCCATTAAAAAATGTTTTAACAGGATGTCACATGAGCCACAGCAGTGTGCTGATTGGGCTGCGGCCCGCGGGTTGAGAACGACTGCTCTACCGTAACCCCCAGATCTCTGCAATACTGTAGCCTACTCAATCAGCCCTACAATTCTGTGTAGACATCCATGTGCTGGTACAAACGCTAAGGAGCAATTCTTACTTCATCCCACGTGGAAAAAAATGCAGCCTATCAATTTGCTTTTTTAATTTTTTATGGTAATTTATGATAATTTTTGCAACAGCTGAATTCATTCAGGTAGCCATTCAACGGCATCTGGTTAATAATGCGCCAAAACGCTCGCAGATCTTTACAATCTGACTTTGGTGAGAAAATAGGAGTGGTGCAATGACATGTGATCTATCGCTTGTATTTGCATAAGAAAATGTGTTCAGAATGCCATTAAGACCGAATCCTCCTTCGCTGCTACTTTTCAGGCTGCTGTTGTATAAACGGTCCCTTACTGAGTGATATTTAGCACTACTCTACATACCCTGAAATGAGCCTTATCATAAATATAGCAAAGAGAATAGATGCAGTGTTACACAGTGGGGCAGTGCATTGAGAGATCAAGCTCTTTCTTAACCTGATAACTATTTTTAGTGTTGTGCACTGTGCCCTTCACACAAGTTGATTTACAACACGTGTAGACATAGGACGCAACAAATCCTTTTCATGCCTCAGCCACTTTTCCATATTCTGACACAGTGCTGCTGTATTTGTACTAGGGACAACAGACTCAGCTAGGGACCTGATCCGCAGTCCATAAGAAATTCATAAAAATATAAAATAAAATAAAAAAACGGAAAAGACCTCCACTGACTTGTTTGAGAAGTGGATCGGCTCTTAAGACTATACTACTGTGAACGTGAACCTTCAGAAGCAATTAATTGTCGAGCAAAAAATAACTCAAAATAGCAGGTTATTGCTAGAAAATCTCCAACTGTAAATTAAGTAAATCGGATTATAATGTCCAAATTTAGACTACTCGAGCTATATGTCTCCTTGGTGGTTTAGTGCCATTTGCCCAGAGATAAAACACCTTACCTCATCACTCAAAGACTAATTGCAAGATGATTTAATTAAAGAAGACTCTATTTCCCCCAAGTTAGCTGTATTTCATATTGCTCTTGTAGGAGTAATTTGCTGAAATTAAGCAGTACAAGTCACAATGAAGTTGTACAGGTGCAGTTGGAAAAAAAAAAAACCCCTGACGCAGCAGCAGGCGCTGTTGAAATATTTGCACTAACTAATTAACTCATCAATGGCTGCACTTTTTCCTGCCCACAAACGGGCTGCAAACAGACGTTTTTTCATTGTTAATTTGTCGGCTATTTATAATTGCTCGCTGAACACTGTACGCAAATGTATTCTGGCCCACTGGTTGATTGGAAATGATTCACTTGGACTATTTGCCAAACCTGCAGAATTGACTGCAACCAAATCTCTTCCAGACCAAGGGATTAAAAAAAGGTGACTGGACATACACGGTAACGTGGAATATCCAAACTTACACAAGTGAGCTTTAAAAGGCTCCAAAATATACACAGACCTTGGTGCTTCTTCATTCGCAGTGAGGGATGGGCTGTGGGTATACACCTACTGGTATGCTGCACGTGGAGGTTTCTGGTCCTTTCTTCGGGAGTATCCTGGAGACAGGATACTGGATTTTTGATAAGCCGCTTGCCTGGTCCAATTTGTCAACGCCTATCTTTGTGCAGACACTAAGTCATAGGATTTTGCTCTGCTCCTTTACTTGATTAATGGTACTTTGATAAGGAGAAGGAGGAAACTCAAATTGACTTCAAGATGGGCACTGGAGCGCGCCCGGCAGAAACTGCCTCACACATCCATTCGCCACACGCATCCGCCAAATATTCTTGTAAGCAAAACATGTCAGTGGAAAACTAATAAAACGAGCTATAGGTACCGTTAATGCAAATTTGCTTTTTTTTTTGTTCACACAGCTCTCTTCAAACACCGTTCTTCCAATTTCTAATGAATTTGAATGGCTACAAATCGTTAAAAAAATCAGCACATAGCACACCAACAACCTGATGTTGCCGTTCTGCTTGCTGAGTATTTCTGATGTACTTAGGTCAGAAATGCAGCGAGTAACGCAGCAAAGGCTAACGGGAGCAGCATTGGTGGCTCATAGTAATGACTATATCTTGGCCAGCTGTGAGTTGCTTTCTTTTCTTACCCACAGTTTGTACCGAACAACCCCCACAATGCGTGGTCTCTGGGGCAGGTAATGGTACCGTTGGGGCACAGAGACACGGCCCCACGTCTGGGGTGGAGCGACAGCAGGCGGTTGCAGGGGGAGTTTCCCGGGGCCATTGTAGAGGCACAACTATGTCCTTCAGTGGCCAACTGTCTCTATGGATGGATGCAGGGAGTGATCCCATGGCACCACAAGTCTGATCCCCCCAGCATCCTTGCACGTGTTGCTATCGGAGCACGGACATCTGCATCCCCAACCCTGCGTGTCGCGAGGAGCGAGTTTCCTAGAAGTACCTGTTTCACTTGGGAACACGAGTCCCCGTGACAGACACTCGGGCACTTCTCAAGTTCCCACCTGCTGCGTTACAAATCCCCGTAGGACTTCATCATCTTGCAGACAGTTTTCACCTTTGTTTTTCTGATGGTCCAGAAGCCTCCTGAGAAGAGACCCGTGTTTGCACAGCCGAAGGCAAGTGGAAACAGTGTCTTGGAAGAGGAGAGCTGGGTTTCGCCACGTGCATTGTCCCTCCAGAGGATCCTGTCGCAGAGGAAGCGCTCTGAACATTTACGGCTTTGCTTTCTACCAGGCCCAACAATTTTTCAAGCTGTTAATTCACTTCATCTTACTATGCACAAGCGTGTGCCTCCAAGACATTGGCAATCATGATTTTTATTACTACTTATTGTAACGCTGAAGTCATATTTGTCTCCATTTCACCCTTGAGAGTCACACAGCATCAAATTAACATGGTAAGCAAAGCAAGATGGATGCATGCTGGTAGGAAGGCAACCTATTGCTGCTTTGGAAAGGTTTCTTACAAACGTGGCTTCCTGTTCGCTCGGTGCAGCTTAGACTTTTCTGGAACGGAGTAACATTTTTGTGAGCTGCCGCAGGAGCCGCTTCTCATTGAGGGATGGAGAGAGCTGGGAACGGGACGCCCGCTTCAGCTTGTCTGCCCAGGCCTGATCTCAAATCCAGCGAATGCAATGCAAACAATTCTGCTGACTTCAGGGGGCTGCGAATAGTGCGTCTTATTGTTCATTTGTGTGACACAGGCTGTGAATCAAATTAGCTTCGTGCAGCCCACGGGAGCGTCTGCATCAGGTTTTGTCACGTCAGCAAGGTTCGCTCTTCCTTGTGCGGCGGGTACAGGACTCCATTCTCGGACTGCAAACCAGAGTCCCATCTGTTTTCACTAGTGCAGCATAACCACCTACGTTTCTAGACAAGACACTTCCAAAAGCTTCATTCAAAGAAAAAAAAAAAGCAAAGAATTTCACTTTGGCCCAGCACCAAGTGCGTTTTGAACAAAGCACCTTGCTCACAAGCACGAGATGCGGGGATGCACCCGTGCAAGCTCAATTCAGCAAGTACAGATTTTACCTAGACAGAAAGGGTGCCAAGTGACAGACTTCAAACTACGTGAACAAGTTACAGATGACCAACCCCGTATCTGCTGTACCCTTATTACACACCTCGCTTTCCATCCTGCACACAGTCAAGGAAGTCCCCTTTCCGAGCGGGTGGGGCAAAGACAAAGACGAATCCAGGTTTCCTCTCGCTGCAGATTATACAGACGTGTCGCTGCAGGGCTTCCCCTATTTCCCACTCGCCCCCAACAACAGCGAAGCCTTGCTTCTTGCTTTGTAAAGAGGAGGATAAATGTAGTGATGGCCAAGACTCCGGCTCCTACATCAGTACAGGACAGACGCGCGGGGCATGTGGCTTTGCGTATGGTGGGACAGTATTTTGTTGCTTGCTTACAACATTTTGACAGTGGGGAAATGGCTCATGGTGTGCTCAGCTCCCCCAAGACGAGGACATCTCTATGTATATCCCAAAATGCAGGGAGTTTGGGCCTCACCGCCCCTCTGGGAAGAGCTGGCTTGACTGTGCTGCATAAGGCCGAGTGCCACCGACTGCCCCAAAATACCAATTCAACCTTTTCAGGCCTTCCAGAAAGCGCGGCAGGGTGGCACCTTCGAGCCTGGCCGGTTCAGAGAGGGACGATGACCTGCTTCGCCAGAGGCCGTGAATGCTGTTGCCTCACACAGCCACCACCTCTGGCCTCACCATGTTGAATCTTAAATCTGGGGGTGTCCAGGTCACCCTAGCTTGTATCCTAAGGCAATGGCATCCTTCTAAGGAAAAGATGGATGGACTAGATGATATTAGATACGCTTCGCCAGGGGCCCTTCATAAGTGCAAATGCAGTCTTGAAGGCTGGCGGGGTACCCTTGCCCTAGCAATTCCCTTTCTCCATGAGCAATAAAAGGTAGTTTAGGCCCTGCGTTTCTGTGACATGACATGGGGAACACAATGAATTCAAAGCGGTGACTCTGCCTCTTCACCACGCCGGTCCCACAGCACCATGCCAGTGCAGGGACGCGGGCAGCGAAACGGCACGCAAGCACCATGAAACAGGTTCGACCATGTTCACCCAGAAACAGAGCAGGGCCAGGGGCAAACAACCAGCCCGTGGCATGCATTTGCTTCCTCCAAAGGATGGCTGGTTCCCGAGAGGGGAAAGCTGTGCGGTTTGGGACACGCCAGCCCATGTGCGGGGCTGCAGCCAGGCAGCACGCTGCGCAGCTCGGCAGGGTGACGCACGCTGGCTTTTGCTGATGGGGGGATCGATGGGCGCGGACCAGCCCTGCATCGGGCCAACTCCCAGAGCAAAAGGCTGCTCTAACTAACGCTGACTGCCAGTGGCCCTAAGGGGTTGATGCAGCAGCTGGGGAATCAGTGCTGGAGAGGGATGCTCTGGCCTCTCCCCTTTCCCAGGCTATATCCCCACCGCCCCAGCCAGGAGCGCTGCTGGTATAAGTGGTGCTCCCTCAGGTCACCCTGGGGAGTCATGGACTGAATCTGCCCATCTGAACCGTTGTGTTTTATCTCATCGTGCCGTCTTAAGTATCCGTGATAGAGATCCAAGCCTGCTGAAGAACAGAAGCAAACGATTTGATTCAACTGAATTAGCAGCTGGACGGATGAGCTCCGACCAGAAAGGGAAGGAAAGACGTCGGGAGTTTCAGAGCTGTTACTCCCAGAGGCGGAGAGAGAAAGATTTTGGGACCTTTCCCTGCCTCTCAGTTCCTACCGTCTTGGCTAGGGACACCCACTCGCTTACCTATGCATCCTAGTGACATTTCCACGCAGACTGTTTCTTGATAGACACGGAGGGTGTGCAAAATTCCCCCCATCCCACCCCTTTGGACGCAATGCAATCTAATCAAGGGCACAGAATTAAGCTGGCGCACCTCCCTGCCAAGCCCGAAAAAGCAGAAGCCTCTTGCTGTCTGGTGGAGTTACTTAAGGCATAATTCTATATCTAGTAGTTCATTAATTTTTTTTGCCAAAATGGGAATCATTTATGATTATCTTCAGCTAAATAACCCAGGTCATAAAAGGTAATACCATGGGTAGTAGAATGTAAACAAGCGCATTCCACCTCAATAAACATGCTAATTTCCAGCTATAATATTCACAAGTAAAATATCCATCACGCAGACCCTATTTGGCGAAGGCAGCAGCCCTCATCAGTCAATGAAGTAGGCTCCTGCCAGTTCACGGCAGGAGGCAAATAGTACAACTTAACTCACTTGATGATGCCCTCGGGGGGAAAACATGAACCTCATAAATGAGTCTGGAAATGTGATAAAAGGATAATCTTGCATAAATGAGTCTATATGATCATTACCTGCGCAAACAGCAAAGGGTCGAGATTATTTGAATGATGTAGTCACATTTAATATAAATTAAACTGCCGAATAACTACGCTCAGGCAACATTAGCAGTTTGACTTCTGGCCACGAGCACCAGGGGACTCACAGCTGAGGCCACAATATTGGCCGTAATCAGTCCCCGTACTGTTACTGCAGCACGTAGGGTACGAAATGCGGCGTCGCTGGCCTTGGACCCCGTCAACGCCCCCGTCACGGGGCAAGGGGGAAGCAGGAGACTGCTCTGTATTTCCCGGTTCGAATAGATTTAGGAGGGAAGGGCTACACACCTGTGGGGCCAAATCCAGAGCTGACCCTTGCAAACCCGTTCACTTCCCCCGGGCTGAATTTGGCCCTTCAGACTACCTGAGCATCCTTTAGCTCCTCCATTAAAATCAAAGACGAAAGGAACGACCTCCCAAAGCGACAGCAGCAAACGGAAACACTAACGGAGGAATAAGGAACGGGACCAACTGGGTTTTTTCGGGCACAGCCAACAGTTGCATTTTCAGGGGCCCATTTTTTTCTCCCCCTCCCTTTGTGCACGTGCAAAACCGTGTCTGCGTTTTGCAGAGTCGAATCCTGGCTAACAATTCGGGGCACACGCGGATGCCTTCTCATTACTCCAACACCTGCCTGAGAAGAAACGTCACATGGGAAGTGACACTGGCCCAGTTTTGCTTGCGCATCAATGGATGCTGAGGGCTAGAAATCGAGCCCTTAATACATATTCGGAGGATGCCTCAGTGTCCAGATATCAGCAAGAGCCTGCGTTGCGTGTCTGGCTGCTCTGTGGCACCGGCGCTGCCCCGGGGGCAGTAGCAGAGTGGAGTGTACATGCACCGTGCAGGCAACGTGGCCTTGCAACACCGGACAGTCCCATCCGTCCTCAGTGGAAAGGAGCCACCTATTACAGGGCTGCAAGAGGCATGCACAGCCCCATCGCACCAGCTCCCTCAGTCCGGCTCAGCTGCCACGGATCAAGTGCTCGGTGCTTTCTAGGGGTGCACAGAAAGGCAGGCGGGTTCCTTCCTGGCTAGCCAGGAGCTGGGGAATAACCAAACAAGGCTGACGTTCAAATGGGTTTAACCCAGGGTGAAGAGGAGCTCACTCAAAGAGCCAGGAGGCTTGCAAAAAACAACTGGCCCTATTGCAAGAGGAGATAAGAGGAGAGATTCCCTGCTCCTCTCCCCGGCCCCCAAATACACACAAGCCCACACACTCAGAAGAGGTCCAGCCTATGGACCTAGTCATTCTCCTCCCGGTGGGATGCTGGGGGGTGTCATGGGTACGGCGCTGCTCCATACAGGAGCTCATTTGCAAATGGCATTCATTGCCTGACCGTACATTGGAAATGAACCTCTCCTCCACCGTCTGTGCTGGGTCCGACCCACCCGGCAAAAGCCTGGTTTGTACAGCTGGACCGTGCTCACCTGTCTGGACCCAGATCCCTTAATACACATGCTCCCAGCCCAGAAGGAGCGCAGGTGAAAAACCAGCGTGCCGTTTGCACGGCACGCGGCACCGGAGCCAGGGTGCAATTCCAGAGCAAGTCGCCCGTGCGCGAGAGGAATGCCTGGAACAGGTCTCCAACCACAAATCTCGCCCGTTCGACTTCTTCCTTGAAAGGGAACGCCACGTCACTTAAAAACCCTGCCTGGCCCGCAGGGGATTTCCACTGAGCCGCATTGATTTGTGGAATAACAGACTCCTTTCCTGAAGGCTTAAGCAACAGGAAGGCACAAAGGCCGGTTCTGGCTGCCGCCAGTGGAAATTTCACTGTTAACTTTAGTGCGAGTGAGCTTGGGCCTGTGGACTTTACTACCAGAGCAAGCTGCCTACAATGCTCCACTTGAAAACTGTAGCCCGTTTTAAAGGCAAAATGTACCCAGCTCTTTCCGTCTGCCATTCTCTAACCGAGAAAAGAAAGGGCAGACAGATTTCCTCCGCTTCTAAAAGGCCACAGCTCGGCAAGTTTAAGCTCAGAGCTATTTTCCTGCTTCAAGTCCAATGGGGACCCTGATGACTTAGGACCCAAGCAGGTTGCTGAAACGCATCCTCGAAAGAGGATGGAGCTGGACTGTTCTCAGTGGTGAGCAAGGAGCAATGGGCTCAAGTTGCAGCAAGGGAAGTTGAGGCCAGGTATTAGGAAGAACTTTTTCACTAGGAGGGTGGTAAAACACTGGAACAGGTCACCCAGAGAGGTGGTGGATCATCCATCCTTGCAGGTTTTGAAGACCTGGGTGGACAAAGCCATGGCTGGGATGATGTAGTCGGGGCTGGTCCCGCTTGGAGCAGGGGTTGGACTAGACGTGACCTCCTTGCCATCCCTAACTTTCCATGATCCTCAACACTCCCACTTCTCAAAGATGATGCCAAGATTGTTTCTTGGGTGTATTCACCCCAAATTAGGGCAAGCTGTAGTTTAAAGCCTGTAGGACAAAAATGAAGAGTCCTGCCCTCTGGGTGCACAGTCGGAGGCTGTAGAGGATTGTGGGAGACCCCGAGGGGCAGCTTGCCGTGAGCATCTTTGTGACCTGACGTGAAAACATCTACATTGGCGCCACTGGAGAGCAGGAGGGAGACGAGCACTTCTCGCAGGCCAAACGCTTGCGCTTGGCTCCAGCCCTTGAGCTGGGCATCGTGCGGGGAGGAAAAGTTTACAGGAGAGTTTCTGGGCTGCTGGTGCATCCCACTTGATTTGCAGCCAGCTGCTTTGGTAAAATGCCTGGACAGGTGGCCAACGAGGACTTGCGTTTTAAAGAAAGCCATCTCTTCCTTCCCAGCTCTAGAGGGAAAACACTGGCCTTAAGTGGGGAGAACAGTGGGTTTATCTTTGCCTCAGTCCCAAAGGTTGTGGGCCACTGTGATCCCCTTCCCCTTAATGAGGGGATAGCAGCCCTCATCCGTAAGGCTCTTCACCTGACCGTAGTCCAGCAGTGAAAGAGTCCCCATGGGATCTCCCTAGGAGAAGGCCTGCCATGTTCCTCCCCCTCAGCTTACCCATAGGTAGCAAGGCTGAGCTCACATAGGGCTGCAAGGATTTAGGATGTCTGGTATAAATTCAAAGCAGTGCTAGAGAGTGGGACAGGACACCTCTCAAACACAGCCAGCCCTTCCCCAAGGCAAAGTGGACCTTGGCTTCCCTCACTCCTACCCTCCTGGTGATCTCAGGCACTGCCGTTCTCATTTGCACAGCGACGCTTTTCCTTGGGTCCCGTCACGATTGTCATTCATGAGAGACTCACCTACATCAATTTTTGCTGGAGCAATAGACCTGTCTTGGAGCAATGCGAGACAACGGTTTTCCATCATTGTGGGATCAGTGTCAGCCATTGCAATACATTACCTGAAAAGAAATATATGGCTTTTGTTCCATACAGAGATGGAGAAATCGTGTAGCTGGGCTGAAGAGCAGAAAAGGCGCTAGTAGAAAGGCAGTTCTTAATAGTTTGGGCTATATAATGATCTTAACAGCCGCAGCTGTCACAAATGCAAGGGTTCAGATTGGGGGAGCCGTGAGGTGTGTTTGTTTTTAAATGCAACCAGAGCTCGCAATGCAGTTATTTTCTAGAAGATGGGGTAAACCGTTCACGTGTCAGCATCCGGGATCTGCAGAGGGCAAATACGTACCCGTGCGGTACCCAGAACGGATCGTACGGCCATGGGACAGCAACACCGGCCAGGCTTTGTTTCTTTTGCTCTCGCTTTCAAATGACTTCATTTGAAGTTAGCCCGGATGCTTCAACATTACAACACGAGCGAACCGAACTGCGAAAGGACCACTTCTACTTGTATAGCTGGCAGCGTGTGGCTATTGACGGACATCCCCTATGTATAATACTTTCACCTCTGGTTCAAAATACAAGGGTGGAGCTTGAACAAGACCATGACCTCTGGGACAGTGTGAGCAGCTGTTCTCTAGCATGTGCTATGGATCCCAATGTCCCGGCAGTATGGCAAGAAGCACGCAGCACTTTCCAAATAGAGAGTCTAATATATTTTTCCCAGGTGATATCTTAATGTTAGGAGGGTCTTTCCTGATATTATATCCTTACACAAATACTATCCAGGGGCAGCAAGTAGGCCTTGCATATATTTTTCCTCCCACCAAACATGCAAACAGAGCAATTATGACCAAGCTACCTTCTTTAATGGCTCACTATGTCATGTGGGGGTCGTGTCAATTTATATAGTATTTTACAGGGTCGCGGTATCACAAAGTTTGAGAAGCCCTGCACTATGCTAAAGGCTACATGGAAGGACTCTGTAGTGCTCAGAAAGGAGAGACTGAAATGCAGAAAAGTTAACGCCACTGCTACTTGGTCAGTCATTAATGTCTCCGAACATAAGAAGTTCATACTGGCACCTGGAAGACCTCATGGGTTTCATGGATACTTGGGGTCAGTCCTGCGCAGGGCTAAACTGAAGCCCGGGGAACTAGGACCATTTCAGATCATCCAAGGTTTCCTCCCATGGCTTCCTTCAGATAAAACAGCAAGGCTAGTAGAGACATGCAACACCCGTGTAGCTACTACAAGAAGTGAAGCTACTAGAAAATATATGCAACAGTTTGCTAGGGGTTAACATATCTTTCTGTTTTTTAATGCCATTTGTGCTGCTGGAAAAAAAAAAGACGGCTAATAAACCAGGGGTGTAGAAATCCCCGTTGTGAGCCTTGGCTGAGAAAGGCGGGTCCCACGCCAAACTGCAATACGTTTCAGCTCGGGTGTAATTTTGATGTGCATGTTTAAAATACTTTCCCCTGTTTTGTAAATGGAGGGTTTGAAGGAGGGGGAGAAAATCGTCCTTATTGAAAACAGATATTTCTAATCTCCATAAGTTTGGCCCATAAAATATGTTGGCTGCAAGTGGTGTGTTAAATAATAGGAGCTGGAAAACATGACTCATAAGTGCTGTGGACGTATAGCATTTGGAAGGATAAAACAAAATCCTCAAGTTGGTCTCCAGAGAAGGTGCTGAGTCTTTGAAATGAAAGCCCAGCAGCTGGGTATTTCGGGACTCCCGGCAGCCAATTAGAGCCCTCGGGCAGGCACAGGATGTATAAAGTTATACCCTAGGCAGTGTGTACAGTCAACCCAACCGAACTGCCTCCCAGAGAAGCGGCTAATATTAATGACTCTTTATCCCGCCTTTTATCACGTCGTTCTTCAGGGAAGGTTCAAGGTCAAATGTGTTTCTGACAGGGTTTGAAACACTACCAGCAAACTGGAGACAACCGGGAGGTACGTTGGAGATCTTTTGCTGCTACTGTTTATGGTTAAATGACCTTGATTATATTCTACTGCTGTGTAAATCAGCCGTGCCCCATTCACTCAGTGTGAGCACACAGGGGGTTTCGCTGTCGGCTGGGTCTGGAAGCAGGGAGGGAGGCGGTGCGGTGAGGTCGAGATGCTGAGGCTGAGAGAGAAAGATGCCTGCTCATCTCCGTGTTGAGAGGACACATCACCCTGATGGCTAGGAGGCCAGCGGCACGGCACATCCCACCTCAAAGCACCACCTTTGCAGGACAATGTCTGCTCCACAGGGCAGGTAAGGTCTCGGCGCTGCTGCCCCTGCTTCATCTCTTCACAAGCGGCCCACTTTGGGATTGTGCATACAATAGAAACCAGGTGTTGAGCATGGAGCCTGCTTCTCCACCTGGCTGAGCACCCCAAGGTCCAGATGCACACACCATCTCTATGTACAACATGTGTGTTCTCCACCTGGCTCAGCACCCAAAGGTCCAGATGCACACACCATCTCTATGTAAAACATGTGTGTTCTCCACCTGGATGAGCACCCAAAGGTCCAGAAGCACACACCATCTCTATGTACAGCACGTGTGTGCTTCACCTGGATGAGCACCCAAAGGTCCAGATGCACACACCATCTCTATGTAAAACATGTGTGTTCTCCACCTGGATGAGCACCCAAACGTCCAGAAGCACACACCATCTCTATGTACAGCACGTGTGTGCTTCACCTGGATGAGCACCCAAAGGTCCAGATGCACACACCATCTCTATGTAAAACATGTGTGTTCTCCACCTGGATGAGCACCCAAAGGTCCAGAAGCACACACCATCTCTATGTACAGCACGTGTGTGCTTCACCTGGATGAGCACCCAAAGGTCCAGATGCACACACCATCTCTATGTACAACATGTGTGTTCTCCACCTGGCTCAGCACCCAAAGGTCCAGAAGCGCACACCATCTCTATGTACAGCACATGTGTGCTTCACCTGGATGAGCACCCAAAGGTCCAGATGCACACACCATCTCTATGTAAAACATGTGTGTTCTCCACCTGGATGAGCATCCAAAGGTCCAGAAGCACACACCATCTCTATGTACAGCACGTGTGTTCTCCACCTGGATGAGCACCCAAAGGTCCAGATGCACACACCATCTCTATGTATGACATGTGTGTTCTTCACCTGGCTGAGCACCCAAAGGTCCAGAAGCACACACCATCTCTATGTATGATATGTGTGTTCTCCACCTGGATGAGCACCCAAAGGTCCAGAAGCACACACCATCTCTATGTACAGCACGTGTGTGCTTCACCTGGATGAGCACCCAGAGGTCCAGATGCACACATCATCTCTATGTATGATATGTGTGTTCTTCACCTGGATGAGCACCCAAAGGTCCAGATGCACACACCATCTCTATGTAAAACATGTGTGTTCTCCACCTGGATGAGCACCCAAAGGTCCAGAAGCACACACCGTCTCTATGTACAGCACGTGTGTTCTCCACCTGGATGAGCACCCAGAGGTCCAGATGCACACACCATCTCTATGTATGACATGTGTGTTCTTCACCTGGCTGAGCACCCAAAGGTCCAGAAGCACACACCATCTCTATGCACAGCACGTGTGTGCTTCACCTGGATGAGCACCCAAAGGTCCAGATGCACACACCATCTCTATGTAAAACATGTGTGTTCTCCACCTGGCTGAGCACCCAGAGGTCCATATGAACACATCAGCTCTACATACGACATGTGTAAGAGCCTGTAGGAACAAACTCACGCAGAAGTACTACCTTTCATCAATCCCTGGATAAGACACGTGAGAAAGCCGGGCAAGACTGCTGGGCAAGACTGCTCTTCTTCCGCTAATGCCAGCTTGTTCAGCTGATGAATCAGGTCAGCGAACATGGGACTAAATGTTCTCTGGCAACGGAAGGGAACAGGGTCGTTGTCACTGCCTGCAGCCAGTTGGTGACAGCATCAGACTTCCTCACTAGCTCTCTCTGGACTAGTTTCTGTGCTTGCCCACACTGAGGAAGGTGGCCTAAATCCAACAGCAACGTTGGAGCCTGGAATCACGAGACATTCCCTTGTCTCATCTTTACAAGTATTAAAATAATTACAACAAACTGGGTGGTAGCATTAGTATTGCAGAATACTGCATTCAGGCATGATCTCTGATCAGGAGCAAACGGTGGAGTTTGCAAAGTCTGACGCAGCCGACACGCAGTGCTCAGCCCAAGACCCACGTAGCTGCTCCTCTCAGTGCTGCAGCAGCATTCAAGCGATTCAGACTGAAGAGGGACTTGGGGTGCAAGAGGGACCCCCTTGGCTACCCACAAAGCAACAGCAAGGCTGGGTCAGCAGTCAAGACAGTTGAGGGTGAAGGCTATGGCAAAGCAGACAGGCAGGGATCTCTAGCCAGCAACACTGGTTTTTTGCAATACACCCTTGCTCAGACAAGACAGTAGGTCAGCAGGGGCAAGACTCTACCACAGGCAGGGCACAGAAGCAGTTGAGAGGACACCAAGCAGCAAGCAGCCTGCTGCAACAAAAGAGCCAAGGTCTCGAGGCCTCTGCACAGAGGAGATGAGCCCTGGGTGCAACCAGCCACTAGCCATGAACTGGAAAGGCAAAAAAGCAGTGATGGGACAAAAGACTCAGGACAATGGGGGAGATCAGTGGCATGACCCTGCAGGCAAGAAGTGCCACGTGTGTTCAAACCCAGCAGGGCTGAAGAACGACAAGGCCAAACCACCTACAAGATCCTGTCCTGCCACGTCCTATTGTCAGCCAAGCTGTAGCAACTACCGATCTCACCAAGTCAGCGGGCGATTGCACAAAATGCACAGCAACAGACGTTAAAAAGACTGATGTAGCAACCTGGTGGGGACCTGGGAGCAGAAAGACACGAAGGAAAAGCTTGGTGGAAGCCCCAAGAAGCCAGCCCGCTTGCCCATGGCTTGGAGGCCAGCTGCAGTAGCAGCAACCTGAATAATTCCCCTCCATCAAGAGTTGGTTTAGTTTTACAGTAGCACTTCAATCATTCAGATACACGTGGTCTGCACGCCAGATTCATTCACAGCAGGCTGCCAAGCGAGGGACAAGCTGGGAAGAAAAAGCTGCAGGCATCGTCTGGGAGTCCTGCACATCACGGGACATCACTGCATCGTGCACAGCGCATCACCCAGCCAGGTCACAAACCTGCACCTGCGCAGCGGGCTGGGGAACCAAGCCCAACACATGATCCAGGTTCTACAGTACAAGCCTGGAGGCCTTTCATGTCATTATTCATCTCCAGCACAAGAAGCTGATTTTGGTCTTCCCTTTGTAGGAGAAGTAGGGAACTAGTAGGGCCTTTACTGCACCAGCTCCTGAATTCCAGTGCACCGGCGTGAACCTGGAGTAACTCTGCTGAAGTTTGGGTCCCACGCCAACCCCAGCCCCATTTCACACCGCCGCGCACGCAGGCAGCAATCGGGCGGTTCTCAGCTGCGCTCGGTAAGGTCCGACTCCATGACTTGGCACGAGTCTCAAGGACACCGGGTCTCCTGTTACCGTGAGCATCGGTCTTAGATCACGTACTTTGAATTTAAAGCAAACTTTTGAAAAACAGAGCCCTTCTTTAAGCGGTGTCAAATGCGGTGGACTAACTCCTATTCCAAACCCACCCTTTAATTTCACGAGATGGCGAGTCCTGTACTTCACAGCGCAGAGTCAGGAAAAGCAGGACTGTTCGTTCCCCTCTTTTGGCCATTTGCAGCGGCTTAATAAAGGGTGTTTTGGGAAAGGGTTTTCTCGATCTGGTCTCAAGGCCGAGGGAATTTCAGTTCATGCGCTTTCCACATGACTGACTAATGCCGTGTCCCTCTTCAGCTCCTGAAGAGTTGCTGGAGTGCAAGATGCAAAGACAATGATCCGTTTTCACTGCCGGGTTGTGCTCCGCGGGGCACGGGCCCTCGCGGTGCCTGAGAGGGAGGATGGGAGGAAGCCCGACTAACTCTCCCATGCCTGTCTGTGAAGACCTCTGCGTGCCAGTCTTTCCCTAAGCCAGTGGTTCTGTACTGAGAATAACCTAAATGAAGGAAAACTAAAACAAACCCCAGCTGCCTTTAGGAAAAAGCCTCCAATAAGCAGCATAAGCTCCCTAAAAGAAATGCCAACTGCCCTGTTGCCATCGGATCTCTTTTCCCTGTTCAAACCAGCGTGAACACACCACCATGCACCATTTTGCCTTGCACAGTCGAGATGTCTGGACAATGCAGGAAGATGCTGCGGAGATAATGAGGCAGATCACACTTGCGCCGCTCCAAAGCGCTGTGCAATGTAGCAGTACTTTTCTCTGTCCCTCTCAAAAGGATGCAGCGGTGGTCCCAGCTTCCTAGACTACCCGCAGGGGGTCTGTTTGGTAAATAGGAGAGTGAGGACAGCAGACCTCTGTGCCTGACATTACACCTGTCTTCCTCTCCCCTCCTTATTGCACCGCTTCTCTTTGCCTCGTGAGCCCCTCGTCTTGCTGGTTCCAGCTCTTCAATGGGTCCGTTCAAAACCATCCACTTTCACGGTGTCCTACAACAGACAGTGCTTGCCATTCACCCCGCAGAAGAGCTGCGGCTTCACTAACCAGGGTCCCATCGCTGCAACGTCTGGGCGGCTTTCCCTCGGCTGTTAGCAGCTCCCACGCACCAGGACTTTGTACAGATTATCACATGTAGATGTAGGCCACAGGCCAAAGCTTGGAGCCGAGGTTTGGATCTGGATCCCAATCTGAGGCTTGCTGCTTGGGCCCCTCTCTAATTTCATTATTTCCGCTGAAATAAATTATGGACTTAATTGGAATTTCTGATCTGATCCATCTCTTCTTCCTCCCCCGCCCTGGATAAATATCCCTCAGCATTTATTTTTCCCCTTGCCTGCAGCTCATTACATTTTCCCATCCTGGGATGCTAATATTTCTATTGCAATTTTATCCCATCTGTCAGGGAAAGGTCCTTAAGGAAATAAACCTATTCAGGGACCCACGAGTGCAAAGGACTCCGCTTCCTTCTTGGCTCTCGGTGGTGCAGGGCTCCCGGAGCCTGCCGCGGGACCGCCGGCGCTCCAAAGGGAAATATCCGCGTTTGCTCTGCAGCAGGCAGAGGAAATGTAAGAACGCTATTAATTACCATGTAAATTACTATGTGCGAAGCCTCCCTCCCCTCGCGCGCGCGTCCCAGAGACGTGATGCGCGCACCTTACACGGCTGCACTTTCCGCGCGTACCCCGGGCTTCACGGTGCGTGCTGACCTGGGCAGTGCACCCGCCTAACAGCAGTTTGCTTGCTCACCCTCCTCATCTGCCTTGGGTCTCAAAGAGCGCGATGCATATTGATGGGCGAAGCTTCCCAGCACAGGCCTGGGGGGCAGGTGAGGTGCTGGAACCACACAGCTATTTTGGGAAACAATTTGGCTGCTCTTGATGTGCCAGGCTCAGATCTGCAGAAGTGCTTGGGTGCCTACAGATGACA
The DNA here is from genome assembly GCF_030867095.1 of Alligator mississippiensis. NCBI lineage: Eukaryota > Metazoa > Chordata > Crocodylia > Alligatoridae > Alligator > Alligator mississippiensis. Next base: position 4,345,545 of record NC_081834.1, read on the forward strand.
GTCGGCGCCTGGGGCAGCTCACAAGTGCGCCTCACCCATGCTCCATCAAGGATCCAGGCCCTACCTGCTGTTTGCTAACCTCCCGGGCATGCCGCAATGCCTGTCTTTGTTCTCTCTTTCTCTAAGGCTGATGAAGGGGAAGTCAGCTAAGCTGGAAATAGATGCAATACATTTTGCTTTGGGATTTCTAGGGCATCAGATAGTCAGCTCTTGCTATATTTTGGATGGTGAGTAGAAAAGTAGGTAAACTGAGGCAGTGATGCAAAGCAGCTTACTGGATCTGCAGCTAGCCAACTTCAAGCCTGCCAGCGGTGGGATTTTTAAAAGCTCCTGGCGTCGGCTTTACCCAGCTTCTTTTGAAGTTAGCGGTAAAGCGCTCTTTGGCGTCCGAGTCAGGCCAGCCCAGTGAGCCCTTGCACATCCCGACTTCCACGTGCATCTTCTCAGGTGGAGAGCAGGTTTTCCAATGTGCTGTGCCTCAGTTATCCAGGAAACAGCTTCTCCTGATAGAGGGCAGCGCAGGCAGGGCACACATCCCTCTTGGCATCTGCTGAGGCTGTCCATAGAGCAGACCCAGCGAGCGTTTATCCAGGGACTCTCAACCAGGATAGCGTGGCACCCCTCGTAGCACAGCTGTATAATACTAGCACTGCCATATGCAGTATGCATGATTCGCAAGATCAACTCAAGAGATTTCGGAAAGGAATCCAGCGTCGAGAACGTCCTGCTCTGACATGCACTTCCTTTATGACCAAAGACTTGCTCAAGCATTTTCCCATAGTCAAGAAACCAGTGAAAGCTAAGAGCTGGCATTTTCTGAAGGGTGCCTTGAGTCTAATGAGGTTGAGGTTTAGAAATGAATGCAGCAGGGTTTCTTCAGGGGCTGGCGGATCCCACTGCTTTAAACAGAAGCTTTCTGCCTGTCAAAGGCTGAGCTTGGCATACAGGAGAGCAGAGTAGTTTCTTTGATTTCTGATCAGCCTTGTATCTTAGAATCATAGAAATTACAGGAAATGAGGGTTGAAGGGACCTCAGGAGGTCACCTCCAGTCCAAACCCCTGCTCCAAGCAGGACCAGCCCCAACTACATCATCCCGGCCAGGGCTTTGTTGAGCCGGGTCTTCAAAACCTCCAGGGATGGAGATGCCACCACCTCTCTGGGTCACCTGCTCCAGTGCTTTACTGCCCTCCTAGTGAGAATGTTCTTCCTAGTATCCAACCTCAGCTTCCCTTGCTGCAGCCTGAGCCCATTGCTCCTTGTCCTGCCATCTGCCCCCACTGTGAACAGCCCAGCTCCATCCTCTTTGCAAACCCCCTGCAAGGAGTTGAAGGCCACTATCAACCCCCCCTCAGTCTTCTCTTCTGCAGACTAAATAAGCCCAGTTCCCCCAGCCTCTCCTCACAAGTCCTGTCCCCCAGCTCCCTCACCATTTTTGTTGCCCTCCTCTGGACTCTCTCCAATTTGTCCACATCCTTTCTGTAGTGGGGGGCCCAAAACTGGACACAGGACTTCAGACGTGGCCTCCCCAGTGCTGAATAGAGGGCAAGAATCACTCCCTCCATCTGCTGGCAACGCTCCTACCGATGCAGCCCAGGATGCCGGTAGCCTTTTTTGCAACCAGGGCGCGCTGGTGGCTCCTGTTCAGCTCCTTGTCCCCTGTCCCCCAGGTCCTTTTCTGCAGAGCTGCTGCCCAGCCTGTCACCCCCAGCCTGTGCCGGTGCAGGGAATTGTTCCCTCCTTAGTGCAGGACTTTGCACGTGTCCTTGTTGAACCTCATGGGATTTCCTTTGGTCCAGTCCTCCAATCTGTCTAGCCCAACCTCCAGTGTATCTGCTATGCCCCCCGTCTTGGTGTCATCTGCAAACTTGCTGAGGGTGCACTCTATGCCATCTTCCAGGTCATTGATGAAGATACTGAACAAAGCTAAACTAGATGATCTCCTCAGGTCCCTTCCGACCCTACCAACTATGAAAACCAGCCCCAGGACTGACCCCCGGGGCACTCCACTTGATACCGGCTGCCAAATAGACAGCAAAACACTGACTACTACTCTCTGAGCCTAATGCGCCAGCCAGTTTTCTATCCACCTTACGGTCCATTCATCCAGCCTGTACTTCTTCAGCTTGCTTCCAAGAGTGCTGTGGGAGAAAGCATCAAAAGCCTTGCTAAAGTCAAGGTATATCACATCCCCTGCTCTCCCCACATCCACAGAGACAGTCATCTCATCGCAGAAGGCAATCAGGTTGGGCAGGCATGACTTGCCCTTTGTGAATCCATGCCGATGGTTCCTAATCACCTTCAACATCTTTATCAATGATTTAGATGAGGATGTGATAACCATGCTGGCCAAGTTTGCAGGTGTTATTAAGTTATGGGGAAAAGTGGTCACGCTAGAGGATAGGATCCAAGCGGACCTGGACACACTGGAAAGGTGGACAGAGCAGAACCAGATGCAGTTCAATAAAGATAAATGCAGAGCGCTTCATCTGGGGAGAAGTAACCAGCAACACAGACATAGGTTAGGAGGAGATGTCCTGGCCAGCACGACGGCTGAAAGGGACCTCGGGGTCATGGCTGATCACAGGATGAACACGAGCTGCCAGTGCGACGCTGTAGTCAACAGAGCTAACAGCATCCTGGGATGCATTAGCCAGTGTGTCTCAAGTAGGGTAAGGAAGTGATACTTCCTCTCGACTCGGCGCTGGTGAGAGCCCAGCTGCAGTACTGTGTCCAGTTCTGGGCGCCGCACGTCAAGGAAGACATGGAGGATCTTGAAAGGGTCCAGAGAAAGGCCACACGAATGATTAAGGGCCTGGAGGACAAACCTCATGCGGAAAGGCTAAGGGAACTGGGACTGTTCAGCCTGGGGAAGAGAAGACTGAGGGGGACTTTGTGGCCCTCTATAAATGTGTAAGGGGTAAATATTGGGAGCTGGGAGAAAACCTGTTCACTAGGGCGCACCAGGGGAGGCCAAGGAGCAATGACTATAAACTGTTAGAGGATGGTTTCAGATTGGATGTAAGGAAGAACATCTTTACGGTACAGGTGACCTGAATCTGGACTAGACTTCCCAAGGAGGGGGTGCAGTCCCCAACCTTGGACGTCTTCAAGAGGAGACTGGACAGACACCCCGCTGGGACCATTGATCTCCGCAGTACTCCTGCCCGGAGCAGGGGGGTTGGACTCAATGATCTTACGAGGTCCATCCAGCCCTGCATGTCTACGATTCTGTGATTCTTCTCTGAGTGCTTAGAAATGGATTCCTTGAGGATCTTCTTCATGATCTTTCCAGGGACTGAGGTGGGGCTGACTGGTCTGCATCCTTCTTCCTCCCTTTCTTAAAGATGGGCACTATATTAGCCCACGTCCAGCTGCCCCAGACCTCTCCCAATCACCAAGATGATGGCTAGCAGCTCTGCCTACAGCTAAACCATCAGAGTCTGGACCGTATCCTACTTCCCTTGGCAAAAGCCAGAGGGTGAGGAATCGCCCTGTACACTTCCCGGTCTACACTCCCTAAGGGCAGCATCACCTCCACATCTGGTTTTGGTCTCCCACGGCGCTGTTTGACTCTCCCAGCTGGCGTCCAGCTGCCGCTGGGGACGATGGACTGAAACCGTTATGGCTGGAAGCCGACTGACAACCCTGCACTCACAGCGCAGGAGTGAATGCTGTTCGGAGGTCCACGATCCATCATTCGCTGTAGTGGCTCAGAGGGGACGTCGTGCCACGAAGCGCCGTGGAGGCTGGGTGGCTTCCTCACTCCCAGCCCCACCCTGCAAGGGTGGCTTGCACGGGCAGTATGCTGCTTCCCGGCTTCTCCCGTCTGGTTGCACCGCGTTAGTGAAATCAGGTGTAATATTGTGGCAAAGACCAACCACGGCACTCCTGCCACAAGCGCTCCGCACAGGCTTCCTAGAAGCGAACGCAGCGTGGATGGGGGTTGCCACATGTGGCGGCTATTAAACAGGGGGTCGCTTTAACACAGAGAGCAGAGGTATGCAACGTGGGAGAGTCCTTCCTGCTGCTGAGTCTTCTCCAAAAGACAAATCAGAAGAATACAAGGGGGTCGAGGAACGTGTAACAGTGTCGCCTGCCTGTTTTCTTTAAAAGCGCGAGACGTGGCAGCAAGGTCTCTTGGAGATTTTCCTCAAGGTGATGGGACGTGGGACTCCTAGTTGCATATCTAGATTGTAAGGCCTGTCGGGCATGAGCAGACACCCTCTTGCAACGTGTCTCTACAGCCCCTAACACAAGACCTCTCTTCTGGCTGGAGCTTGGAGGCTGCACTATACGCCTAATATTACCTTTTAGTCTCTACCAGCTTCCACAGATAACGAGAGCCTCCTGCTAATCCTCTCTTTTCGGACGTCTGGATCGCAACGCACGCTGCAGAGCAGCAAGCTGATTTTTCTTTTAGGTGACATCCGTTATCGCCGATCATACATCAAGAAAAAACTCCCAGTGATCTTCCTTTGACAAAGCATTCGGCTAGAACCCTATTTTTCTCATACAGCATTGAAATAGTAGAAAGAAACCAGGGAATTGTGACACTACACATGCTTCTTAATCTTGGTACACAACCATTATTGAACCTCACAGAGGATCTAGCTATTTCTGTCATTTTTCTTAATGAAAAATTAGAGAGCATAAGGAATAACTTGTCAAGCTATAGGGGAGAGTTTCATGCATGACATATTTTTGCAGACGTTGTAACAGCAAGAGAAGCCAAAACAAATAGCAAGAAGTATTTTCATTGCCTAAAGTTGAATATGATTAGGAGAAACTGCAACCACATTTCTAAGAGAAATTTCTTTTCTGGCAATAATTGGGCTCCCTCCGTTCTCAAATCACCAGCCCTTTTCCAAATGCAAATTAAATCACCAGGACATTTTCCCCACTATGCACAGACTTTGTATGAAGCTATTCCCACCCCCCACACCCCACACTTTTTTTTTTGATTTATGCTTGGATCCGAGAGGAGTTTTTCGTGTTTCTGGCCATTTTCCCCCATCCCTTCTCCCGTTGCCGCTCACTACCCCTTGCTTCTTCCAAATGACAACATAGCTGATATTTATTGGTGGAAACCGGTGGCACGAAAGGACAGAGCACGGGTCAAAGAGTGGGTCAAAGTTAACACATAAAGCAGCTTTATGGTCGTAGAGTAAATGAACTGGCCGCGATTTAGCTATACTTTTGAGAGCCCGCCTTTGCTTTGAAAACAGACTTGCTTTTTTTCTATCCAGTTCATCTGAAAGGTACTTTGGGCCGCTCTGACCCCTTCATCTGGAGCTCTCAGGCCCCCTTTACCATTGCTGTTTAGCCTCCGTGACCAAGGCAGTATTAACCCGATTGTACAGAGGAGAAACCCAGGCAGGGGAGTTTAAGCAACTTGACCACGTTTGCCTAGAAAGTCTGTGGCAGACACAGCCCCCTTGGGTGTTTTTGGATCTCCTGGTGCCCGGTCACGCGTGCTGGTTGCAAGGATGCTCTGCTTGGATAAAGGATGCTCCCTGAGACGAGGAGAGCAAGAAAATGGGTGAGACCAGAGGGGCAAAGGGGTTGATTAGGAGCGGCAGGAAGGCCTTCTCCCGTGTGTGAGGTTCACCACCTCGCCATGAAGACTGCGGCGTTTCCATTACACCCCAGCATGGCTGCACCCGCACGGATAGGAAGGAAGACAGAAAGATGCTCCCGGTCACGACCGCGATGGGAATTCGGATGGGAGGACCTGGGCGAGGCCGTGTCCCTCTGTCGTAACAGGAGGAAATCGGATGTGACCCCTTAACAAAAGCAACGGACCCTCGGCGAGCGGGAGCACGCGGCCAGGATTACTGTCTGCATCATTACATCCGTAACATGCTTTTGATGGCAGCGCTCTGAAAAGCCCATATGTAAACCATTTCCTAGGCTGTTCAAACGAAGGGTCATTAGCGCTATTTTATGGCAGGCTACAACCTAACCTTATTGATTTTTCCATCCTATTACCCCCCTTCGGTGACTTTGAACCGTAAACAAGAAAATTGTCGCTGGGACTGCTTGCATTCCCTGACGGCTTGCTACAGATGAGGAGGGCTCTCCTAATAGCATGGCTGCGTGCCCGCGAATGCAGAGTGGGCAGGGGTGCCATAAACCTCATTGCACAGAAGAGGTGCTTATCAAATTACATTTACACCTCGGTGTCATTTCGTGGCGTGCCCCATCCTTCCCGGCTGGGGTGGCTCCGGGCAGGGTGACGGGGGCGGGCAGAGCCCCATTAGCGACAGGTCAGCTGCTTGGTGTGAATACCGGCAATGCCACGCTTGAATGCACCGGGCCTAATTCTGATTTCACACCCAGGAGCAAATGCAACACGGCACCAGGCCCACGCCTTAGAGGTCGACACTGAATGCAAAGGCATCCCCAACGTCCTAGCAGATGTAATAGTCTACCTAGTCCATGGGAACTGGCTAAGAAGAGCTACCCCTTCCTTCCTCCTCATCATCCTGGGAGCCCTGAGCTGAGGCAGGGCTTAAAAACATATATCAGAAAGGACCCAGATCTTGCTCAGATGTGTAAATACTGCAGGGTTCAACCTGCCAGCACTTTATGCCGCCCACCTGCCTAGTACCGACCCCAGGATCTCAAGCACTTGGAAACCACTTGCTTGGTAGCCGTGTTGGTCTGAGACAAAAAGGCATACAAAAAACTACCGCTCTTGGTTCCAAAATGATAACTTTTATTAGGCCAACTGGAAAATGGCAAGAAAACGATCCTTTTCTGCAAAACAACTGGAAAACAGTTGTGAATTAACAATACCAGGCTGAAACAGGGAAGGAGCGGGTACAGCGCTAGGCCACCACTATGAAAGACTCTGATGACAGCGGATAGAAGAGGCAAGAAGGCATCCTCAGGGCCAGCGGATAAAGCCCCAATTTGTTAGCATTTGGCTTGTTCCCAGGAGGATGAAGAAGTGGCAGAGAGGGAAAAGAATCACACATGAAAAAAATAGGGGAAGATTTACACCCCCCAAAAAGACAAGAACACAGAAAGAGGAGGTAAGAAGAGGCTCTGATCTCACTTTCACCATCAAAATTGCAGCCCCCCCAAATCTCTCCAGGTGTTCAGTGATGTGACTGAGGTCGGGGATGGCCCCTACATGTCTGTGGAGCAGCAGGCTGTAGATGGGGTTTCAATGCAATCCCCTCCCAGAGTAGTGAAAGCACCGGCGGCCACCAGACTGGTCCCAGGGCACAGCACCAGCCAGGCATCTGCAGCGAATAGCACACACGCCAACGTTGCTAATGAGAACTGGAGGGCAGGACCAAGCGCTACTAATTAGTCTCTCTGATTAATTTCCCAGGCTTGCTTCAACCTGCAGACCAGCGCTGAATTCGATGACTGACATTTGTGGGATTATTCCCCCCCACATGTCCTCGGTTTAGCAACGACAGGACAGTCTTTGCTTTCGGCCAGGGTCTTCAGACTCGGCTACTCGATCTCCTGTTGCGCTATCTCACCGCTTCGCCTGCTTGGGACCCGAGCCAGCTCCTGGAGAAGTGTCTGCGAAGGCATCTGGGGAGCGAGCTCAGACCCTTACGTTGAGAGCGTTCACTTTTCCCAAGCACGCTTCTGGACAGTGCTGTTGGAGGAGAGCAGCTGGTGATGCCCATTGAAGCAAACCTTTGTTTTTATTTCTATTTCTTTTTCCTGTAAACATTATTTCTCATTTCTCTGAAGCATAAGCACATTATGTGAATGATAATGATGCAGTTCCACTGATTGAGCAAGATGCCCCATACCATTCTTTTTAAGTGGCTTGTGCATGTACAGTTGTGTTAGTTTAGTAAATAAGGATCCACCATGCTCATAAAATTTCAACACAGCCAAGCATGATGGTGCCATCTGCTACTTGTTCAGCGAGACGTCACTTTATAGCAATCAGCTGCAGGAAGGTACAATTCTCGGTGATTAACTCCAGTGGCAGTTGTTACAAGGGTTGTTGCAGTTGCAGAAGGCAGAGACGTAGCCGGTTTCTCCTTCAGCATTACGGGGATATTTGCTTTACTTTTGATAGCTTCGATGTCCCTTCAGCCGGTTAGCAAAATGGAAGATTTCTGCAGTGGGGATTGCCGGTCTGAACTCAAGGAAAAGGGCTCGGAATAACACATCCAGACAGAAAGATTGATTGTAATTGTATAAGCTAGCCCTTAGCTCACCCATGATTATAATTACGTTAAATTGCTATTTAATGGTTTTCACATCATCTTTGACAGTAGGTTATTTTTGTAATCTTTACTTAAAATAAACTCTCTCTCTTTTTTTTTTTTCGGTCTCGTCGCTGAAACCCTTCTCGGTTTCCTTTTGTGCGCTGCATTTGGAAATCAGTTTGTCTTAATTATGCCAAGGCTCCCGTATCGCTTGCATTGTTACCATCCGATTAGAAAATAAGTGGCTCCCCCAAAAGGACTTCTGAGCAAACAAACTTCCTAGTAAGAAATAAAATGAAGTGTAACCTTTTCTTAATGCTAAACACATGCTGTCGTTTGCTCGCTCCTAATGCTATCCTGACAGGCTGGGCATGCAAATTTAGTCGACTTCTTCTTTAGTTTCCCATAAAAATTCTTTCCACCTTTCGTGACAGCGAGAAATGCAACATATAGCAAACAAGGTCCTCTTTGGGGGCAGAAGCAAAATCTGTACAACCACGTAAAAGACACAGGGGTATTATTATTCCATCTCAGAAATGTTATGGTAATAGCCACGTACTATAATCCATCATTGCTCATGTACAGCCAACATACAGACAGGCTCCCAAGCAGAATAAATGGAATAGAGATCTCCTCCAAAGCTTGGTTCAGGCCCACCTCTAAATCCATCCTGGCTCTTGAGGGTACGAATGCCCCTATGAACCTGTGGTCGAGCTGCAGATCCTTAGTTTATTGAATCAACCCTCCAGGGCTTGTAACAGATTCTGGGGTGAGGAGCCTTTTTCAACAAGGAGCCGTCCTGTCCGCTCTCAAGTTTCTAAATAATTTTTTTTTTGCAAAAATCTGGTTGGTCTAATAAAAGCCATCATCTCTACTACGAGTCCTGATTGCCTATAAGCAACAGATACTTCTCAAGGGAGGCAGCAGTCCTGGAACAATTAAACCTGCCGGTAAGTCAGCGGGGAACTCTGAGCTAGAACGGGGCCTGTGGTTTCCCTGTGGAAAACATGACCTTTAGCAATATTTATCCAAGCTTATTTAGGTCATCTGGAAAAATGCATCACGGCGCAGAAAAACCGTGCCCTTTCAAGCCTGCCTGGGTAGTCATTTTCTGAATATCAGTTTATGAGCACGTATTGATCAAACCCTCTTTCAAGGATGGGCACTTTCCCGTCATCTTTTCCTGCTCCTTTGTCTGCTTGGGGTAGTTTCATTCAAAGAAAGAAGAGATAGATTCACTTCTTGTTTTAGTATGAAAAGAATCACTTCTGTATGTAATTCATGACTAATGACTTACTTACTTTGGGTCTAAACGAGTTTATATTTGGTTGTAATAAAAAAAGTTGGATTGAAGAAATAATTCACCAAAGATCAAATTTACAAAACATCATGCAAGCCTCTTTCAGTGACAGCTACATACTAAAGTCATCACTTAGTGCTTGATTATTTACAGGGATGACTCTTTGACTTGTTATTTAGAACAGAGACCAGATGCTGTCCTTGAGACCCCACGGCACGAGAGAGACCCCAGGAAAGCAAACAGAGCTGCATGGATACGAATGCAGAATTTAGGCCCCAGGATATTAGATCATGGGTATAACTGCTAGGAGGGCAAAATGACACCCAGGCGCCGATTCTGGTCTGATGCATCCTGCGCAATTCAGGGAATTCATGGCATGCTTCTGATATCAGCAGGTCTACTAGGGTTGTGAGGGTTACTGAACCCATGAGGTTCGCAGGGTGGTCTCTACTAGGGTTGCAGGATGGTCTCTACTAGGGTTGTGAGGGTTACTGAACCCATGAGGTTTGCAAGATGGTGTCTACTAGGGTTGCAGGGTGGTCTCTGCGAGGGTTGCAAGTGTTACTGAACCCATGAGGTTTGCCGGGTGGTCTCTACTAGGGTTGCAGGGTGGTCTCTGCTAGGGTTGCAAATGTTACTGAACCCATGAGGTTTGCAGGGTGGTCAGAGTGGGATATATCCCCTTAGAATAGCAAAATGCCTAAGGACCTGGGGGAAGATAACATTTTCTCTGCATCTCTTCAGTGGAGCTGTTCATCCTGGCAGTGAGGCTGCCCTCGGGGCTATTCCTCTCTCATGGCTTCACGAAGAGCTCTTGTTCTGTTCCCTTTTTCCAGCTCTCTGTCCTTAGCAGGGGTGAAGGAGGCCAAACCACATCTTTGTGAAAGTTACAGTTCATAGGGGCATCATCGACTTCAGTAAACGTGCTTTGAAATGCCCAGAGGTTAGCCGCGGTGGTGTTGAGACTTGTCCCTCCCAGCACTTGCTGTCCTCGCCTGACTTAAATTTATGACGTGAAGTTCAGACCCAGATGACAGGCAAGTCATGTCCGGTTACAGGTTTTCTTATCAGTTGATTGCTGAGCTTTCACTCGCTCTCAGGGAGCACGTATTAACCCTATGCAGCCCTTTCCTGGAGTCCCTGTGGCGTACACGGTATGGTCCCAGATTTTGCATCGTTCAAATCTTAGGACAAAACCTTAGCCAGGGCTACCACCGCCTTATGATGTGACCATTTTGTAGGGATGTGGCATCCCCTTCTGAACTGGATGAATAGGAAGCTGTATGTGCCTCCTTACAACACACGAGAAAGGCACATTTTAATGGCACAGCCCATGATAAGAAAGTGCAGGTCTAGGCGCCAGCTCAGTGAAAGATGCTTTCAAAAGAAACCGAGTCTTCAAACGTGAATGTCATGAATTAAAGAGAGTCCTTCTTACCTGTGACCCAAAGTCTATGAAGAGGGGAGGGAAAAATACTGACGGGAATCTCTAAATTCAAAATAGATTTTAAGGTGTTTGTTTAAAGAGGGAAAAAACCCATCTTTGTTGGGGGAAATGCAAGTGCCATATATTTTTCTAATTGCTATTGGGAACAGGAAAAAAGGTAGGTTTTGGGGCTGGCATTTTCTGGGCCTGCTCTGTGCAAGAAGAGACGGCACAATACGGCTCATCTCGTCTTGAACGCTCTGGTTGCGAAGCCCCACGGTGAAACACAGACCACGAGTGTCCCTCTTAGAAAGAAGATGACATGAAGCATTTCAGAGGTAGGTCTTGATTGGCGATTTGGATGGGAGCCAAATGCACCCAGTCTAAAGGAAAGGAAGTTACCTAATGAAGTCCTATGACCTGCGCCTATCCCTTATTGTTCAAAAGAAACTGCTCTTGTGTTGTTTAAACACTCTGCTGTCAAAATCTGATGATGCTGAAACAGAAATGACCTCGCGGAGACACGCGGCTGGAAAATTTGGCTCAAGCAGTTTGCGTAATTAATGGTCTTGTTCCCAGAGCGAGACAATGATGAATCTCTCTGTGCCAGGCTCGGTGGGCAGGCCTAATTCAACAACCCAGTCACACTTGTCACCCTCACTTCGAGCGGTATCAACAAGCCTGCTGGCCTAATGAGCCAAACTTAAACAGAAAATGACCTCATAGGGGACAAGACCTCAGGCATGAATTTGCTCTTTGTTATTTCGGCAGCCTCTCTTTGACATGTCGCACTTAGACCAGGACTCGGCTGTCACTTGAGGTCTGCATAACTCGGGAGCTTCCCTCTGCCGTGCACACGCATGTACACCCACACCCATGCACAAGCACACATGCACGTGGTGTAACACATACGTACGTGCAGAATAAATGTGTTTGCATATCTGTATATATGTGTGCGCGCGCCACTTGATGGCTCAGATGTCATTTTTTTTTAATTGTTCTTTTGGGTGCATTGAGGTGTTTAGGGCCAAGCTCACATTTTTACAGGCCATCTTACACAACAAGGTTTTGCGGAGTGATTTGATGGGGAAGGTCTTCGTCCAGCTGGTTTAAAATCGTTCCGGTGAATCTTCCCATCAGGACTTTGCAAGTTGTCTCCTTTGTTCCAGTGGATCTGGAGAAACGCTGCACAGCAAATGGTATCTGGGCTTTTCCAGGGCTGCAGTTAAGAAACATGTAGTGTCCCCATCACATTCAGGTGAGAGTCCGTTCCAGGGACGTAGAGCTGATAGTATTCGTTTTACAAGATGGATGTGAATCGTGCCACGTGTTGTGCGTTTCTACTACAGGGTAGCTTTAGGAGATTTAAACCTCAGGATTTAAACTTGCTGCTAGATACACCAACAAGTGTGTATGTGCATTGGGGGAGTGTGCATGCACACACGTATACATGTCTATGTATGCGCACATAGGTGCATATATCTCCCTTGTTCGCCCCATTGACCATCACAGCAGATTTAAACTTCTACAACATCCCTGACCTGTCTCTTCCCTGACGTGCCTGCCCCACCACCATCGTCCTTGTCTTGGTCAAGCTCTTCCTAACCACGTTGGCAGGCAGGTCCTCAAGAACTAAGAAAACCCTCTGGCTTCTGGTCTGAAGATGCGGTGCAATAATACACAACTGTGAAGACAGGGGGGCTACAAAGGTGTTGGAGCTGACAGCAAAACCACGTGTGCCTTGCAGTCTCGCTGCGGCTGGCGTTACGTACCGCGTCCCGGGTAAGTGATGGGTTAACAAAACAGAACGGAGCAGTAATGGGAAACAGCTTCCTAATGCATCCTTCCTCATTGCCCTGCTGCATTAATAGTCAGTCGGTTTACCGCGGTCTCAGTTACCACATCTGTGAAATGACTCGACCCGAGAGCCATGCTAGGTGCTCCTTGATTTCCACGGCGTGATCTTACCTTCTGAGCAAGGACGTGCAAAAGCTTGCAGACTTGGGGTGACAGATACAGAAAACACCCGTGTATGCTGCAGGGGAACTTAAATGCTGGACACTGTAGGCTGCTGCTCCTTCAAGAGGACGTGGGAATCAGTTGTACACGATATGCCACAGAGAGAAAGCAGCTAGGACTTAGCACGCTTTGTGGGAGATGTTTTACTCCTCCCCACTAATTGTGCACCTAAAGAAGAAAGGCTCGGCTCTGGTCAGGGTTTGCTCTGGTTTTCAACCAGGTGATGCTCAGGACTTGCTGTGATTTACAGCTGAGATCGGCTGCCTGGAAGTTAATGAAGAAATCCCACTGCCAGGACAGCAACCCACTGCTCCACTGCCAGGCCGCTGACATGCTGCTGCCTCGTTTGATGTTAAAACATCTGCGCAATTAGAGACCAGGATACCCTCCAACGCCCACTCTCCTGCTCAGGAAGAGGTTCCTCTCGTGGTTTAACAATGTATTCGAGAACCGTTCCCCCAAATCTGTACATTAACACCCCACTATCGCAGGGCTGGCCACACTCACATCCCCTCTACTTCAGCCCCTGCTGCTGCTTTCCCCACCACTGACCGCCAGTACTTCCTCCCATAGTTGACTGCTACCAATGCTCCCGCGGTGATCGGCGGAGGGTGAATCGGCAGCCGTGGGTGGCCGTGTTTCACGCACCTCCTCCCCGAGGAAGCTTTGATGCCTACCCCAAGGGAGGCGCACCCCCACTTTGGGGAGGATGAACGTCACAGTCAGAATACCACAGCCAGCATTAAATGTGGAGAAAGTGATAGAAAGTCCAGGTCAATAGAAATATAGGACTAAACCAGCCCTCCCCCCAATCTTATTTATGCAAGATCTTGGCCAAGTGGATGGAAATGTAATGAAACCCTAAAGCTTACCAGATTTCCATGGTTCAAGCTAGGGAAAATGTGAGTGTTCACTTTGTTTTCTAGGGATATCTGTAGCTTAAGGGCTAAAATTTCCTAGCAGCTATTTATGAGGTATTAGCACGTTCAGTCCAAATCTTAGCTCAGCTGAGGACCAACCGTACAGCTTCGCTGTCTTTTAGACCCCAAGTCAAAAGTTTCGGGTTCTCATGAAATTCCGACTACGATCGTTTCAGATGCTCCAACCCTGGGCCTTTCTGAAGCAAAGCAGGATCCTGGGAGCTAGCAAGTGAAGCCGGTACGATCCTCATCGATTTTCACATCTGGAAAGCACAGGTTTCCAGAACCGGCCGCTCCGGACTGCAGTATTTGGACAGCTTGAGGACTTCCAGGCATCATCTGTAGGCACTCTCTGCAAACCTGAGAGTCCCCGAGCTGGAGGAGTCTGGCTGGTGAGGTGACACCTCGGAGACCGATACTGGAATCCTGCTCCGGGGCATCCTCGTGTGGCTGTAGGGGGTCTGGTAGTCCCAAGAGCCTTCCTGGAGCCAACGCTGGGGCGCCCCAGCCTTGGTCATAGCAGGGGATCCCTGCACTTTTGGGCTTTCAAGGGGAAGGGAAACTGGAAGCCCTGAGGTCCCTGGCGCTGAGACTGCCCATGCGCTGAGCCTTGGGACCCCAGTGGAAACCTGCCTGCAGTTCGCTGCAATCCTTTTCAAACGCATGTTTCTAGCAGCAGTATTTGCATGAATTAACATTTCCCAGTGAAGTCCTGTTTGGGCTGAAATTCCTCAGGGGCTCCACTTTTGGTTTTTCCATTTTTTTCTCTTTTAAAAACGAGCGGCTTTGTTTTCTCTGAACGGGGGGCTGGGCCATTTGCCATGTCAGGGTGCATTATTTGCTTGTGTTTGTGGAATGAGTTTGAGCAAAAGAGAATGGTCGATGGCCATTTTGGGATACATCTTGCTGTGGACACTCCTTTCCTTTGCAGTCTTCAAATAACTCAGGAACGCAACGGGAGGGTTGAGGTTTAACGATCAGATCTGTCACTAGACCTAACAACATGGAGGGTGGCCACACGTTTATAGTGCAAGCAACTGGAGATTTCCATTCCATCTTTATGGAAGAGTTAGGCTCAAACAGCACCCCAGGAAGCTAGGGGACAATCACATTGAAATACTAATGCTCGTTTCCTCCAGCCAGAACCCTTTCTCTGCGTGGGGTGGCCAATGCTTATATGTCATGCAATGCAGAAGAGACACTTGTTATAGTAGATGAGGACACATTATGATCAATGGGATCATTCCAAGGCTGCAGCATTATGGATATCAGGTATAGGGGCAAAAATCTAGACAAATTCCCCTTGTGTGGCCTTAGATTGTCAACATCCTCTCTCAACATGTCCCGGCAATCTTCCCCATCTGTTGTGAGCCATGGTCTTCATAGAGAAAGAGCAGCCTAGGAAGCTCAACTCTCCACAGCCTCACGTCTAGTCCAAGCCCCACCCCCTGCCAAAACTTTTCACAGGACTCAGCTACAAGTGGATGACGCACTAATACACCGCACCTTTTGCCACAACTGGCACAAGTCTGCATGTGTCCTACTTTGCAGCTGTGAAAGGACTCAGAGCTGAGGTTACCAGGTACAGAGCTGGGCAATGTCACCATCAAGACCACCACGGATGAGCAAGCTAACACACCACCACCGTGTCCCAAAATACGGGTCTACTGCAATTGCACCTTATCATTTCCCAGCAGTTGCTGAATCTGGCTTGGGTAATGGATCCTCTAGCTAAATAGTTGGTCCACTGGGCTAAACTTTTCTTTGCCGAAAAGTCATTTGTCTACCATGTTTCCATTCTCATTTCTGTTGTCGTTTGTCTACCGTGTTTCCGTTCTCATCGTAGGCATCAGCACAGCCTTTATAAGACACGGTTTACGTGCCCCTGCGATCTTTACAGCTGCAACAGGATTAATTGACACCTCCTGAAGTCAGTGCTATTGGTGATGGGCGGCGTTGCGTAAGCGACCAGGAATTAGCCTTCATTTACCCCGGGATAAGAGCATGCAGACGGACAGTAATGGTGGGGCACTGGTGTGCTGCAAATCCCCACCCTCTTTCCCCTGGTATTAACATATTTGTATGCCAGCGCCCCTTGGTAAGCATGGCAGGGGTGAATGCAAGGTGTGCATGTCAGCTGGTTGGCTGTAATCTTTTATACAGAAGGTCAAACACTCATGATGCCGGACACAGACTAAGAGACAAGAAGAGTGAGACAAGAGAGGATGTCCCAAAGACTAGCCATGAGTTTTCAAGCAGACACCATTGTCCTGTAGTATTACAGGTCACCCAGAGAAGACAGGATCCTGTTCCAGAACATTTTTGGTGAGCAGGGCTCCAGGCCCAGTCTTCTATCCTGCAAAATGATGATGATGACCTATTTTCACACACTAACCTGCACCTTTGCATGCAAGGTCTGTTAAGGATACCCTTGTACTCCCCTGAGCCTTGCCAGTGTAGTTTCAGTCACAGATGACACAAGGATGGACCCTCTCTCGCTGCATGTTAGGTCTTGTTGCCCGCAGCCTGGCCCTTGTGTGAAATGACCTATCCCAACATGCATCCCCTCCCCGCCCCGCTGCGTCAAACCTAATGAAACAAGCTGCAGCCAGCCAGGCCAGTACTTGGTTGGGAGGCCCGAGTAGATCCCCAGCCTCATCCACATTGGGACCTCCCTCTCAAAGCAAAGGAAAGTGATTACCACCATGACCTACCCCCAAGTGCTGCAACCCCCAGGCAGAAAACCCAATCTCAATGGTGTTGCTGACCCACTGGGTTGCTTTCCTCCTCTGGAGCTTCATGACCCAGTGTGGCTTCAAGGGATGACGCATTTCAGTATCTCCAAACAGCATCTAAGTATAAGCAACTAGATTTTTAAGCATGTTGAGCATGATAAATACCACTTGAGCAGGCATAGGCATCATCCAGCACCTTGGACAAATCGCCAGTTTTATGTAGCTTCTTAAACGCAGGTTTAGGAAGTGCCATTTGAGCACCCAAAGCTCCAGCACACTCATCCCTGGTTTAGGCTCTCTAGAAAAGGGCCATTTGCAAAGACTTTGCTCAACTGGGCTGTGCAAAGCTTTGAAATATCCCTGCAGGGCTCTGCCAGCCTCCACAAGCTCCTCTGACCCCCAGCGAACGGCCCCGCTCTGTTACAGGTTATGGGAAAGGATGGTTAGGTTGTGTTGGAAACTCCTGGCAGGAAATGAACCTCAGGCTGGTTTTCCTTTTCCTGTCTCCATAGGAGTGTGCTGGACACAAATGGATGGGGCGGACCTACAATTTGGCAAAAGGGGGTCCAGGAGCAGCACCCCCCCCACTGTAGGGGTGGTTGCACCCCTTCTCCCAGCCTCCAGCAGCCACCGGTGGGGGAAACCAGCACTACAGGAGCCTCTGGGGACTGTTTACAGGTCCCAAAGCAGGTAAGCAACCCCCCTTTCCCCTCCATGCTCAGAAGCATGGCTCCTTCTCTCCCGTCCCCCCCTCCTCCAGTCACAACGGGGATGGGGATGGGGATGGGGAACCCACTCCCTCCCCATTGCTGCTGTCACTGCTCCCAGCCAAGTCCAAGCCCCAACACAGCTCTGCTTGAACGGCTAACTCTGAAGATTTCCCTGCTCCCGAGGCAGCAGGGAAAGCAGCCATGGCAGGGGGAGGACAGGTGAAGGGGAGAGGAGGGGATGTGCCTCTAAGCATGGAGGAGAAGGGGGATTCTCTTTTGTTTTGGGACTTTTTTAAAGTCCCCAGAGGCTCCAACAGCACAGCCCAGTCCAAAAGTGGGGCACAGCTGCTCCTCTTCTGGATCTGTCCCTGCAAGTGGACCTGCCTGCCTTGTCCGCCAGTCACCCAGCCCCATGACATGCCGGCTGGTGGCAGCTCTGGCACGCAGGTCTGAGCAGCCCGGAGGCAACAGTAGTGCACCCCTGCAGAGAAAGCTCAGGAGCAGGAATGGTGCCAAAGCAACATAGCCAACGGCGCATGGGAAGCAGGAACTGAAAACATTGTGGCTGGCTTCTCCGTGACCCCACCAAGCCTGGACGGACAGTGCGTACATACTGCTCAGGCTTTCACTGATAATTAACGGATGCATTGAATCGAGTGCAGCTAGGGAGGGAGTCTGGATCCCCCTCTTCTCCTGCTTGGTCATTCCTGCGAGTCCCTCGTCTCCCGCGGGTGCTGTCTGCTGGCACTCAGCCCAGGGGACTGCCTCTTTGGTGCTCAGAGCCTGTTTTTTGCCCATGCGCCCCTGCAGAGCGTGAGGTTTTGATCTCAAAGCAGATCAAAACCCTGTAGCCTAAAATACCGCACCCTTTGCAGCCAAAGAAGGCCGAGCTTTGTGTGTGGCGGGGCTGCCAGGCTGGATGTACTCGGAAGATACTGAGCAAAGCCAGGGTGTGACAAGTCCTATTACTACTGACAACAATTCCTGCTCGGCATCCCCCATGTCCCGCTCCCCACTTTAGTTTCTAAACTCCATGCACTAGGTGCTCCTTAATTTCAGGGTCCTGGGCTAAGGGTACTTGGGCATGCACCTCAATGAGTGCTAGGGCTTCAGTTCCCTTGGCTTCAATGCACCTGGGGCAGAAGCAGAGGCTTCCCTTCAAGCAAAAGTGCTTTTCTGAATTGGGGCTCAGTGAAAACTGAAGCCTCCCCACAGATTCAGCATGAGGCAGAGACACGGAGATAGCTGCAGGGATGCCTTCTGTAGTCCCTGTTGTGTATCTGAATCACAACTCGCTTTCCAGCCCAAAAGGGGCTGGGCTGAAAATTTTTCCACTGGCATTTTTTCACCTCCGTGTTGTCTCTTGCACTCGAGTAACACTCAGTGAGCCGAATCCTTAACAGGCAGCTCTCAGGCCACTAGTCAGTCACCTGTTAATGTTAAACTCTGACAGTTGGACCGTTTCTTGGTTTTCGCCTGCTGCTCATCTTTCCAGCACGTGGACTTGCCTCTTCCTTGCTACAAGGCACATGGACCCAGCAGAGAGACAGCACAGCAGAGGGAAATGATGGGCTGAGACATGGGTAGATCTAGGGTTTTGAAAAAGGGAGCGTGTGCAGGTGACGGGGCACATCATCACATATAATGCAATGCATACATGCGTCAAGTTAAAAAGAAACTAAAAGTTTTACTAATAAGCTGGTGGCCAAGGGCTATGTTATTAAGTTTAAAATCAGAGCAAAAGCAAATATAAATTTTCTATATCATATATTATGTGTTAAATCACAATAAAAATAATAAAATATGTTTTTTCATTACTTCTATAGTCATTATAATTATATGAACATCTCTTTTTCAGATTCATCGGACAAAATCTAGCCTTCCTGAGCATCTTGACAGTGCACCCAATGCTTCACTGAAAGTTATTTCCACACCTGAGTTAATGGTTTTAGCTAGAGAGAGAAACAGTCTGTAAGGTTGTGAAATAGGATCTCCATTGCCAGGAGCAGCTAACAGACATCAGGGTTGCAAAAGAAAGAATGGCTTAATTACTGGAATGTTAAAGTCATTAAAAAAAGGAGAGCGGGTCGTTAACACCTGTGGAATGAAGAGCTTAGAAGGAATATCATGAGCCATGAAATCAACTGTCTCTCTCTGCTGCCTGAATAGAAATGCCACTGCGTCTCCCAGGCAGTTGGTTTTAACTTTGGGTAGAGCAGGAATCAAAGGGCAGGATGCAACTGTGCCCCCCTCCTGGATCAAAATCTCTGCTAAATCCTCAAAATGACAGCACTAGAAACTATCCCTGCATCCCCTGTCTGATTTGGCAGGGACGCACAACTATGCTGGTGACAGGTGGCACTCGGCATCGACCTCCTTCAGCTCGGAAGCCTTGCCACAGGTCCAAATAACGATCGTTAACATTTCGCTGAATCCCCCTCTGTATGCATTTGGTTTGGCTTTCGACTTACTGCAGTGTCTTATATTCCTCCCACGCTGGCATAGGTTACCTCGAAACCTGAACGATCGAGCCTGAGAATTCAGTGAAGTATTCTCTCCCCATGGGACATTAAGGTCCAGCTCTTCCAACATGTTCGGACTCCTAACTTTGTTTCACCAAGAGATCAAGGAACGGTTTCATCTGGCCTGCAACCAAACGGATAAAAGAAATGCCCGACCTGAGCCCAGCCAGAGTCGTCTGTTTTTAAAACACTTGAAGCCCTGCTTAACTCCTGAAACCTGAAGCCCGCTCTGTGCACCAGTAAGAGAACGCAAAATGCCCACAATGTTTGTGTAGCATGAAATACAGTCGGCTTTCCACGCTGCCTCCAAAAGGCACCATAAAAGGTTTCTTGTGCTAGGGAAAGTGTTTTGGGTCCTGCCAGTCTACTCTATCAGGCTGCGGGGTTTCGCAGGCAGGGAAACGGAGAAATTAGAGAGGAAAAATACAAGCAAACAGCAATCGTCTAGCGTCCTGAGTAGAAGTTGTTGTGCAGAAACCTTTGAAGTGCGAGGTGGAAAATCAGATATGCCTTGGAGAAGCAGGACATATTTGCACATTTGCAAGACCTTATTTATACGAAACGAGTTTTGAAAAGCCGGTTTCCAGGCAGAACCAGACAGCGGCTTGCAAGTCGCAACCTGCGCCTTGCAGCCCTCCTGTCTGAGCATCGGCCATTGCAGCGGAGACGGCTTGTGTGCTTCTTAATGGCATTGCCTGACTCAAGGTTAATAGATCTGCTACTTTTAATACATTAGGGCTGGCGCTTTGTAGTACGTCTCCCCAAGGTGTTGTGCATGTAATAAGTGTAGCAAAGAATCTGGAAGCACATCAGGAAACTGCCTTTTTTTATCAAGAGCTGAATTCAACTCCATCCAAGAGCAGGAAATAAGGGGTTTCAGGCTCTGCTCAGGTCCTAGATGGGTTGAGGGAGCAGGTGTATTTTTTCCTGTAGTCTTTCCCCCAGTTCTCTTTCTGTAGTTTGCCTTGTTGGGGGAGAGGAAAGCTGGAACAAGAGCACATCCGTGCACACCTTGATCATTGCGTGTGTGCACGTACATTTTATCTCTCCTTGCAGGCTGTCTGGGGGGCAGAAGCTGCGTCTCCCTGGGTCTTTTTGCTAGCTCTGGATAACAAGGCCCTGATCCTATCTAATGTGATAAAAAAAAAATATCTCATCAATCCTTAGAACACCCTGATTAGCTCCACGTGCTTTAGGAGAGGCCACTGTTACCCTATAAACCCCTAAGAAAGGATTAAACCCATTTGCAGGAGTGAGATAAACCATTCAAAGTCATTCTCGTTATCCTACGATTGACTAAAGGAGAAAAATTCATCCTGAATCTCAAAAATGATTTTATATTAGCAGGTGCTAGAAAGAGTGCATTAATAGTCCACCCACTGGCAGTGGCGTTGTGTCCGAGTCAAAAGCAGGTTTCTACCTTTTGATGCTCAACTTAATTCAGGACTATTCAATTTACACTTTAGCTTCCATCACAGGTTCGAAGCTCTTTGCTTGGGGGGCTTCCATCAAGCAAATGTCCACTTAAGTAATTGGGTAAAGGGAATATGTGACATTGCTTTATTTGATCCGCTGTCACTGTGGGGGAATGCGTGTGCCCGCAGGCGGGAGAGCAGCATTTTGCAAATTACTAAAATCGTGTCTGTGCGTGAGTCAGAGGAAAGAGCAAACATTGAGTAAATGGTGACTGCAACGAGACTGAGCAACAGGAAATCTAAAGAGCCTTACGTTAGTCCAGCTTTCAAGGGGGCAAAAGGATAAGGAGAAAATGAAGTTTTGTCACAGATGACAGAACAAGGAGCAATGGGCTCCAGTTGCAGCAAGGGAAGTTGAGGTTAGATATTAGGAAAAACTCTCTCACCAGGAGGGTGGTGAAGCACTGGAGCAGGTTGCCCAGACAGGTTATGGACTCTCCATCCTTAGAGGTGTTGAAGACTGGGGTAGACAAAGCCTTGGCTGGGATGATGTAGTCGGGGCTGGTCCTGCTTGGACTAGACGTGACCTCCCATGGTCCTTTCCCACCCTTATCTTCTATGCTTCTACCTGTAACAACTAGAAGGCTTATAGCAAGGATCAGACATGACCTAAACCCTACATGTGTGCTGTTAACTGATAGCATGGGCTATGGTACATATTAGGAAAAAAACCCAAACCATACGAGCTCTCAGGCTAAGCCCGTGAGAGATGAGGTAGAACCCAATACCTAGAATTTAAACAGGAAGCAAACTTTACCAAAAATGCTTCAATGGATTAGGGGTGTAGGATGTAGCCATGTTGGTCTAAGGACATAGGCAGACAAGGTTCCTTGGGTGAATTTGATATCAATGGATTAGGAGCCTACATCCAGATTCACAGGATGATTTTGAAAGCCAGTAGGACTAAATACCTAACCCCCTTCTGCCTTGCAAATGTCCCCCCCCCGTATGTGCCTGTGCTAATGGTACCATTTTCCTCCACGAAGCACTGGCAATGGCATTGTAAAAACAGATGACTATGGCTGGGCTGGGGGCCTGCGGGTCTTTTATAAGTTTGGTTACTGGGCATAGAGCATAAATTCATAGATGTAGGGTCGGAAGGGACATAAGTAGATCATCAAGTCCGACTCCCTGCCCTGGGCAGGAGAGAAAACTGGGCTCATATGACCTCAGCTAGGTAATTATCCAGCCTCCTCTTAAAGACCCCCAGGGTAGGAGCCAGCACCACTTCCCTTGGAAGCTGGATCCAGATCCTGGCCGCCCTGACAGTGAAAGAAGATAAAAGTAGCATGCATCAGGCAACAGCTTTCCTATACCTTGCAGAGGCAATCAGTTTGAGCATGCTGCCATGCTAAGTGCAGGACTGCGCAGAGCCCGAATGTACTATAACCACTGCGTTATAACATGACAGATCTGCTTCCCGGCAGTTGAAGAAATAGCAGCACGCATCCCAACACCTTATAGTTGCTCAGTGCTCGCCGTAGCAGTACAAGAAGCACAGGTCTCATGATGTTTTAATCAGGTGGGAGTGTGGTCACAACATTATTGACTGAAATCTCTTTCCACTCTACCAGTCATTCGTTTAAACCCATTGTTTCCTACCTGTTCACTTTGTTCAAGAAGGGTCCATTTCCCTCATAGTAATTGCCCCTTTAATTCTCACACCTTAAAGCTTCTTTGCATCCCAACAACTGATGATTGTAGCTGTTGGTCAAGGCTTTGTACACCTGACCCTAGGATGAACCATCTGGCTTCCTGTCCCTTTGTTCTCAAAGGCTTTCTTGGCTCCCTGAAATCAAAGTGACAGGCCCATTTCTAAAAGCATCCACCCCCAACAGGCTTATGGCACGTAGCATGCATTAAAGGAGGGTTATGCTTTGGCTTAATACCGGTACTGTTACAAAACCAAACATCCATATTTGAAAGAGGTCTGATCCAGGAGTTGAAAATGACCCCTAGACAGGTGGAAAATCAACCACCCAAACAGTTGGCAGTCAGTCTGTTTGACTGCTCCTTGAATACAATATTGAATTTAGCAATAAGCAGTGACCCCGCTGTATTTCTTAGCACCCAACGTGCCAGCTAGCACGCATTCGAGCCATCCAGTAGGCAGCCGTCTTCCTTCCACGATTCAGGATGCACGGCTGTGGCTACATCATCCCATTAGTACAGGCAGTCCTCGACTTACAACGTTTCGAGTTACAACGTTTATAGATGGACACCCTGTTTCAACTTTCTGACATCAGTTTCGACTTTACAACGCTTGATCTGATGCAACGCCACGCCTGTGAACACGTTCACTGCATCGCCCATCTCCCTGGAGAACATCTGTCCACGCTTCCTGGGACGCTTTCTTTAAGAAAGCAGACAGGATGCCAGAAAAACCTGCAGCCGGGACACCTGAGAAGACTCCAGCCAGGAGTCCTTCAAAAAGTCCAACCAGGAACCCGTCAAAAAGTCCAGCAAAGTCACCTCAAAGAAGTCCTTCCAAACCAATGTGATTGCTAATTACAATATAAATACATTCATGTAGCTATA
Source organism: Alligator mississippiensis (assembly GCF_030867095.1). Classification (NCBI taxonomy): domain Eukaryota; kingdom Metazoa; phylum Chordata; order Crocodylia; family Alligatoridae; genus Alligator; species Alligator mississippiensis. Next base: position 4,369,379 of record NC_081834.1, read on the forward strand.
TTACTCATCTATAATTGATCAAGTATGAACTTCTGGGGTATTTTTGGTGAAAACAGGGTATCGGGCCTTGGCTCAGGAACCAACCCCCCATTTATAACATTGTTTCCTACGGGAAAATCAGTTCCGAGTTACAACATTTCGACTTAAGACGCAGTTTTCAGGAACCGATTGTGTCATAAGTTCGAGGACTGCCTGTAGTTAAAAAATACAAATGGTGATGGCTTGCATATCATTCTTAGGGAGAATAACCTGACTTGGCAACTGTGTTCGTGGTTCAAATCAATGCCAATTCATTGCCTGCTGCCCGTAGGGGGCAAAGGGGTAATCATTTCTAAATGGGGAAATGAATGCTAGGGTGCCAATTTAAAATAAACAGCAACAAAACCAGAATGAACAAAAAGAAAAACACCTGCCACCAACTTGACTTTTGTACCAAGGAGGCATTAAGATCAGGGTGAAGATGGTATTTCTTTCCAAGCCCGTTGACTTCCAAACGTGGAACAGGCTACTTGGAGAAATTGTTGCATCTCCATCCCTGGATGTTTTCAAGAGCAGGTTAGATGGATGCTTGGCTGGGGATAGTTTAGTCAGGGATAATCCTGCCTTGACCAGCTGGCTGGACCGGATGACTTGATGAGATTCCTTCCAGCCCTGCTTTCCTACGATCCTCTGACTTTGCAAAAGAGCTTACGGGTTGAAGTTTTCTCATGCTGAGTTTCAGCTGAAAAGAAAGCTGGGTGAACAGACTGGAGAACTGGGGGGACAGCCCCTGGAGCAGTATTTTTGTTCCTTGTAACATGTTTTCTGTGTACGCACGTGCACACCCTACCTAGAAGTGTCACCTGGTTAAATATATGCCAAAGCGTCAAGGTACGTGAGCCTTATGCCTTCTTAGAAACGCACAACATTTGCCTCTGTTAAGGCTGAATGCTCATAAACGACCCCAAGAGCAACTCGACATTTGTACCGATTTATTCAGTCTCCCTGCAGCGTCCACAGCCTTTTCTCCCACACCTTTATCTGAGCAGTAACCATGGTGTAAGATTTAAAACTATATCCATCTCAGCCCAGATTACCAGGTAGACGCATGGTACAAGACCAACATCCCATGTCACTATGCTGCAAGGGAAAGAGGCCTTAAATCCTTCTAGTTTAATTTTCAGAGCGTAGCCACTTTGGATGGGGTGCACACTTGTGCCTTTGTAACCAGGTGAGATTATGTAAGTCGAGGCTCTGATTGCAGACACGCCGCTGTATACCCATGAGAAAGCAGGCATGCTTATACCCGGTTCCTTCTTGCTTTGATCCTCTTTTGACTTAGGCCAGCTTCTAGGGATGTGTCCTGTACCCACTCCTCTTCGCTGGCTAGGGGGTAGGAGGTACTCTATTTGTGGCTCATTTTCCCCAGATCTGCACTCATGGGACCCACTCATCGTTAAGCCTGTCTATATTATAGACGTGAGCAACAGTCCTCTGCACACAAGTCACACCCGACCCTTAAAGAAGTGCTGTACTGTGCATCTTGAGGAAGCTGGATGGACTTTGGTTAAGAACTGGACTGCTGCAGTCTGTTCATGCCATATCTCTCCAAGAGCACTGTAACCTTATCAATACAATAAGAACAAAGTCAATAAAACCTTTTATTGTGCCGGATAAACTACTAGAAACAGACACTGCATATCTGGCCTTTTGCCTGAACCATCCAAATACCTCAAATATTACACAGCAAAATCCTTTTTTTATGTTAAACTACTATTTAAGTGGGCTTGAAACCAGCAAAACATTGGGGGGTTGCCAGTTCTGCTTGGGTGCAAAAACTTCCGGCATTTTGCCCAAAATTTTCACGGTAGCAAAAGAGGGAATTCTTGGGATTGAAAATGCCTGACAACTCCCTCTGGGCACCAGAACTGCGGCCTCAGTGAACTCAGTTTATGTAAGTAAGCCAGATAAGCCCTGGAAAACAGTCCCTGAATGATATGCTGAGCCTTAAACCTGAAAGCACGAGAAGACTTTAGTATGCAGCTTGAAATGAGTTATTACAATGTTGGCCAATTCTTCGTCATCAAAGCTTTATGGAAAAGTCTTACAGAATCTAACAAGAAAGGATAACAAGTGAAGGATGGGCCAAAGGATTTTTTTTTTAAATAAAGAAGGATTTGTGATGCAGAATGATGCCCCTGTGATCGAGTTCTGAAAGATGGTTAAAAAATATAACGAATACAAGCCTATAAGAAAAGCGCTCTCTCCCTCTTATAAGTAATTTATGTTGAAAGATGCTCTGGCATGGGACCCCCATAGGAAGCTGGGGGAGCGCCTCCAGAACGTGTCATGAGATATAAGGACTCAGGTGAGTGACAGAAGGACCCATTATAAGTAATATTTTTTTCAATGTCATAAGGCCCAGGTCTCGATCCATTGCTTTACAGCAGTCAGTGGCAGAGTTTGCCAAGCCAAGATATTGCTCTCCAAGAGAACGGGAACAAATAGCCAGGGTTGCTCGTTGTAGACAACCTAGACCACTGGTTCCCAATCTTTTAGGACTCAAGGTACCCCTTGACAAAACCAAGGCACCCCGGCTAGGGTCATGAAACCCTTGGGAACGTGTTGGCGCTTAGTTTTTACCAATTTTTGATGACACAAAAATACAGGGCAATTCTTTTGTGGCACAGACCTCACAAGGACCACAGCAGCTCAGGATGGGTTTAACACTATGGACAGACAAGGTTCTTTGGGTAAATGTGATATCCTGTATTAGACCAACTAAATACTTTAACACTATGGACACCTATTTGAAATCTGGTTTTACCTTGTGAATCGTGTTTGCACACCAAGGCTAGGAACAGACATTACACATAAGCTGGTTTAAGGGATCGGAAACTGGTTTAAACCTGTAAGAGAACAGAAGTTCACTGCACATAAACCAGTTTCAAAGTGTCTGAAACAGGTTTAAGATAGTAACTGGTTGAATATAGTATCAGACTTAACTGATTTGCGTTAAACTGGTTTATGCAATGTCTGTCCCAGACCCTAACGGTGCTAATGTTGCACTGTATTTTGGGGTACCCCTGAAAGGATCTCAAGGCACCCCAGGCTGCCGTGACACCCTAGACCAAGACAATATATAAAATCTCCATTTTCTACCTAGACTGCATGCTCTTGACTTTAAGGACGAGCAGGCTGCTGGAGTCAGGAGACAGCACGTGGCTCTCTGTAAAAACAACACGAGGCAGAAAACTACCAGCCATTGTCATACCTTATTGGAGGGTCAGCTTTTGGGGCTTCCCTCAGGATTTCATGCCCATTTCCGGAGAATTTGCGTGCATGAAACCCAGCAACATGCGAGTGCAAACAGCCCGGTTGCACGTACGCTATACTAACTGGGGATTGTTTTCCCTCTCCTGGGAATACGCCTGCCCACAGAGGTGACTCTTACGTTCTCAGAAGCCCTTTCAGTATTGTGCCCTCACTACACAGTCCCTAGTGTCAGTATGGCAAGACGTGCCATTTTACAGGGCAGAGTAAGCAAAGAAATACGCTAGCTAATTGACCACATTTCCTGGAAAAAAGAAAGCAGCCCTGACAGCCGGATATGCCAGACACCGCTCTCCTGCGCCTCCCCGATACCACGTATCTGAAGGGTGCCACGGGCCATTGTACTGAGATTTTCTGGTAGAATAATTCAGGAGAAAAAAGGTAACTTTGCTTAGCTGGGCCTTTTCATTAAGCCTGGCCTTTCTATAAAAGAAAGAGGTAACTAAACACAAAAAGGAAAGGAAAAAACCAGTGTCATCTGGGGTTCTGCCTCGTTCCATGTTTCATATTCCACTTCCTTGAGTTTCCCATTCCCCGTTAAGCACCCGAGCTAAATACCAAGGAGCAGGAATTTAGCATCTATTCTCTCCTCACCCTCTCCAGGAAGGGCGCTGGCCCTTTCTCACCGTTCTCCACAAGCCACTGAATCCGACGTGGGTCTCTTGGTCAAAAAGCACAAGCAGAAAGTTGGGTGAATCCCCGGTTTTAAGCACCAGCTTAAATATCAGGGAAGGAGATCATATTTTGGACGGCGCTGCAGGGGGAGAGCAGGTTGCTGGAACTGCTTGGGGAGTTCAGCTCCATCACATGATACCTGGAACAACCCTTCAGAGCAATCCCATTAACAGGAGCCCAGGAACGGTAATTAGCTCCACCAGAGCTGATGCTTCACACCAGAAAGAGAAGCGAATGCAAGAACCCTGCAGTATTCACACGTCCCTGGTCCCTGACAGCAAGTGGCCTCAAGTCCAAGGTCTAACGACCCTGAATCGCGTGCTCACTTTTCTCTACTCGGGGTCACCTTCTGTAGGCACGGCACTTACCCTTTCTATTTAGGAACAACGATACAGGGTCATAAAGTAACAATTCCCTCGGCTTGATTTTTGGAAAGCTGGGTCCAGTGGGTACAAAAGGCTTGGAGAGGACTTTGCTTGGAGAAGTCAGATGTGTGACTCTCTCTCGAGTTTAAAACACAATAAAAATAGGAACTGGTTATTTTCCAGAAGGCAAAATAAACTTCTAAGTTTCCATTGACTCGGAGTTGCAAAAATGCAGCTTGGATTCTAGTGGGCTTGGTAAAATATTGTGGCTTAGCTTGGTAAATAGCACAGAGTGGGAGTGTAGAAATAGAAAGGTAAATATGCAGCTTTTAATGGGTTAGCTGGCTTCAGGATCTTTTTTTGGGTCCTAGCCTTGCCTACTTGCAGCTGAACTGTCACGTTTAAGGTCAGCCTAGAGCTATGCGTGCTCGCTTGGGCGTCCGTGCCGTGCAAACAAGTGCGGGCATGCCACGTAACAAAACTGGTCCTCTCACTGACTGTGCCGGGGGATGCGGGGAGCCAGAGAAAACAGACCTCCCAGATGACAGAGGCAATGAGCCAGGAGCAGAAAAACACTGATTCGAAGGTCTTCGTTTAATGTGGACCTGCAGAAGCAAAGTGACCGAAACAACCGAGCTGCAGTAGTTTGCATTCAGCATCAGCACTGGAAGGGACCCGAAGTTCCCACTCGACTTGGACAAGGCCCTCCACGGGTACATTTGAAGGGAGAGGATAACAGCTAAACTCCCAAGACAGCAGAATCAAGTGAAATCATGCCTTGCTCCATGTTGTAATTTAAAAGGGGAGAGGCTCATTTCCGTCAAATCAGCAGCAGACAAAAGAAGGTGGAGAAGCTGCTCTTCCTTTATGTGCTGGTCACTCGGATCGGCATGCAACCTGGCCCCTACCAGCCAGCCTTGCCCCACAGGATGGGACGAACTGAGCTAAGCGGCTTTCTGAAGCCGTCTCAGGCGGGGTGCGTTCAGGCCTGTTCTTGAGAAAGAGGAGGAGGAGAGGGCAGTGGCAGTAGCAGCAGCCGTCGTGCTGCAAGACCAGCTGATTTTAAGGGGAAATGGGCAATCATAATTAAACCCCAAACCAGAGAAGCGTTTCAAAGCCGAACTTCCAGGTCCAAGGAAATACAGGGTTGGATGCAAGAGCTTAACTCTGAGCATGGCAGTGATCAGTGGAGGCGGAGGACTGGCTATAGAGCGGATATACGGGATGCTGGATGGAGGTGCACACCGAGCATCGCTGCGGCGCCGTAGTGCCAGCATCTACCTAACTTTACCTTCCCAGTTGCCGGGAACCACTGTGCCCCTCCACTTGAATCCTCTATGAGCCAGGGAAGCTGACATGGGTGCTTTGAGCTGCTGCAGAGGGTCTGAGGCCCTGATCCACAAACACTAACGCTAGCTGCTGTTGGGTAGCATCATTACAGAGATGCTGCTGAGCCCCGCACCTTCGGCGGTGACCTTCAGCACCAGCCAGTGTACGGTGAGAATCAGCTCTAGTGCTGACCGCAGTTGTTCTCCAAGTGGCAGAGCATCTCTCCGTGCGGGATAAAAAGTCACAGAAGCACCGGCCCGTTTCACGGTCCTCTCCTAAGTGGTTAGTAGCAAGTGGTGGGGCTGGCCGGCAAAACTGCTTTTGGGGAGGGATCCTGGGAGGAATGAAATGAGAGGCAGGGTCTGCAATTGCAAGCTCTGCTCTTGCCAAGCAGCTGGGAAGTGCAGAGCAGGCTGTCCAGCATAATTAAAGCTACTTGACAAAGAAGTATTTGTGGCAAGCAGGCATAAGATAGCTCAAATCAGTCACAGGACGAGCGCGATTGGGAAGCGTGAGACACTTTTAGGCTAAGGGGTCTGGGTTCGGGCTCTTGGCTCCTCCTGTAATAATAGCTGAAGTCTAGGCATTGCCTGTGATGATGATTTTGTGGCGTGTGTTCTTGCTCCCAGGGACAACGTAGGAAGAGTGTCTTAATTCTGCACTGGCGTCAGACTGCAAACTCCACTTTGAAGAGGGGCCGCGTTGGCACGCTCTACGTCTTTCACCTCCGGGGCCAACCAGAGAAAGTCCTGCACCTCGTTTAAGGATAACAGTGGAGAACCAGTGGGTTTTGGTAGTCCTCTATCCAAACGGAGGCACTTTGGACTGAGACATAGACGGCGGCCACGCAGAACACCCACTTTCTCAAGCCTGAACTCCAGGAGGAGAGATCAAAAAGGGGGTGGGGGCACTTTAATTACCTGGGGAAGCTGATCAGAGGTAATCTGAGAAAGGGGAACTCAGAAAGGCTCAGGAAACTTGGCCTGTGGGCAGGCTTTCATCCCAGAAGCATCCTTTTTAGCTGAGACCCAGCCAAGGAAGGAGAGGGCTAAGAGCAGCATGGGGAGACCAAGTCAAAGAGGTTCCTTGGAGGACTCTGAACATTTCAGAGCGGCAGAGAAACTCATTTGGGAGTTGGAGCGTTTAGTCTCGATCCGTAGGTTTCTTATGCTAGTTAAAGTAAAGCGGTGTTGGTGTTTGGAGCCCTTGGCAAAGCCTGTGATGTGACAATGAAAGCAGAAAAACACACGTGCCCCTGCCAAGGAAAACGCTGCTCAGACCACCCCCAAGCTGGAGCTCTGGGAAGGGGAGTAGTTACGCTGTTTTGGCGCTTGCTGGTGCCACCATTGGTCTCGGAGGCCGAGGACAGCTGGGCAGCGTGGTCCCGTGTCTAAGGAGCCGTGCCCGTGAAACGGGGCCAAGGAAAGAGCCTGTTCGGACCAAGGGCAGCTTGAGCACGCAGGCGGAGCGGCTGGGGGAGGCATGCCGGGCTCTGACTACCCCCAACCGGGACCTCCCATGCGGTCATGAACTTCCTCAGACAGACTTGCTGGCATCAGTCCTTGTCGTACCAGCTGCTGGAGCTGGTGCCTTTCCAGGAAGGACGATGGAAAAACACGGTGTATCCCATGAGCAGGAAGGTATTTTGGGGACAAATGGCGGTTAGGGATATTCCAGTATACTGTTTATTGTTGTTTAAAATAGGGCATGTGATACACACTGTGTTCTCTCCCGAAATAAAGAGCTGGTGCCTATCAGGAAAGAGGGAGAGGTACTGAAGAGCTCTACTTTAGTCTCCAGACTCCCGGTCTATTTTCCTATCCTCTACTTACAACATCCATCTAAGTGCATCCACTTTATACAAAACAATAGTTAGACTAAGCAGATCTAGCTGCCTAAATAAGAAGTTTGCAGGGTATGTATACATGCATTCGCCAACTGACTGTCAATCTTAAACGGCTTGCCGCGGTGCCCAAAAAACACACACATAATTAGCATTTCTTGGAAGAAACGCTAGTGGCAGTGTTGTTATATTTAACTCCCCCCAAACAGAGGGCCTGTGCTTTTGTGCAGCCAACGTGCTTGCGAGGAGATAATTCGTGAAGCTGTCATACGCAAACCAATCCGAAAAACAAATGATAAAGCGGACTCCAGAAAAGCAATTGCTCTTCTGGCTCCAACTTGGTTTTACCACTAGGTGGCAGGGGTCATTGAGAAATCTTCTCTTATTTCTGTTCAGTCTCACTGCAGAGCCCCAGCCCCAGCTGCGCACGCCAAGATCCTGCTTCAGAGCATCTTTGTACGCCGGTTGCTGGCGAGCACACACCACGGTGCCCTGAGGTTTTCAGTAAAGAAAGCATCCATCCAGCTCAGGTTAGAGCTGAATCAGCTGGATAGGTCTGAATGCCACTGCATTTCTGTACTTTGATTTGACACCTTCTCCCCTTCCTAGGTAGCAAGTTACATGCAGAAATTCCACATTTCCCAAGTGGAATTAAAGGACCGTCTTGTCCCTGCAGCATGTCAGCAATGGGACCAGACTAGACTGCAATTGCCCGCTTCTAAAATACCGATAAAAGTTAAGTGCGACTTTTCCAAAGTGAAAAATGGAATTGCCGGCCGAGTGGTTTTTCCTTTTTTTTGATACTCTAACTTCTCCTTCTGTGCGTATTTTAAATTTCAGCCCCTCTGCTGCCCCTATATTAGCTGCCTCGCACAGTACTTGAATGCCCGCTGATCAGGGCTATTCACCAGGAGTGAAAGCTGAAGGGAAACAACTTAGATATAGATGGTCTGATAGGTAACAGGGACTCAAAATCCAGGTGACAAACATTTACATAAAAATACTGCCAGTGAAAAAATGCAAAGTATTTCCATGAATATAGACCTGGACTTTAAGATGAATCCCCTCTAGCTCTGCTGCTAGCCACTTGTGTTCAGCTTCCATAGACGCTCCTGGGATTGAGTTTTACCTGCATTATTATTTGTGGAGAGTGCATTTCAAAGACACAAGTACTCACGGAAAGCTCATTTTCAAAGTGCATGCCTGTGTATTTGCCAGGCTGCGAGTGATCAGATCAACCAGAAAGTAGGAGCAGTTCCATGCGGCTTATCTGGCCGATCTCAGCTACCCAAACACCGATAAAGAGAATTGCTCTCAGTCACTGCGGACAATTAAAAAAAAATGCAGACTACAATCAGCCAAACCATTATGGATGCTGACTACATTTGCAGAAATGCTCATGAGATAGCCTTGATCTCAGAAAAGGACATTACATGAATTAGATCAAATCAATCATCTGCTTGGCTTTCAGCAGAGAAGAGGAAGAGCACGTAGGGGTTGATTATGCACACACCCGAGCCGGCAGCAAAGCTCTCACCGAAGTCTGCACGAGAAAAATGGATACCAGGGAGATTGCAATGATTAGTAAAACGAAGCAAGCCTTGCGCTGTTGCACATGACAGGTCTGACCATCGTCAGTGCAACAAGTCCAACCCTTGTAAAAGCTGTAATGGAAAAAGCAGTTTCACCGGTCAGGGTCCTGAAAACGTGCTTGTGGTTACTGCGCTGCGCCTGACAAATGGGAAAGGAGGATTGCAATCGGGAATAGGTCTGGTGAGCCGAATCTGTAGCTCATAAAAACAAGACAACTTCCCATAAGTGCGGAGACTGGGAAGCGAGCAGCGAGTTACTGTCAAATGAGAAAAGAAAGGCACAAGTTTTCGAAGCAGTGCCTTTGGGAACCGTGGGCTCCCGACGGGCATGGGGCTGCGCGATAGCGCTGCTTTTCATGCAGTTGTCATTTGTGACAGACAGGCCACAACCAAAGCCTGAGTCCCAATCCCCACTGAAAGCTTTGGGAAACGTTTAGATCCAACACCCGCCTGGGTGACTCAGAAACCCTCTGCACACAGCAAAGGCCGGTAACTACACCCCACCGTACCAACTGCGGGCCCACTCCTGTCAACCTTCATGAGCGACTACACGAGCCCGCTGGGAGAGGTCATTGGGACAGAAAGCTGCTCACCTTGATAAGTACCCACAAGCTCGGAGCCCGCTATGCAGAAGCGGGATTTTGTCTGCATCTGGAGCTGCGCCAGCATGTCCCATCCCTCCCAGTACAGCCTGTCTGGTCTGCCCTGGGACCGGGCAGGGCTGAGCAGCATGTACAGACCTGTGGCAGGGCATCTAACTCAAGGGCTGGGTTTGCCTTCCCAGCTGGGTTTGTTAAGGGAATCGCCCAAAGATACTTTACGAGCAATGCGTGGGCCGTGTCAAGGCCAGCAGAATTACAGGCTTGGTACTTGAACCAGACGTGGGGTTCCCTAGCGCTTCCCCTCCAGTGACAAGCCTCCATTCACAACTTTTCCTCTGTCTTAGACAGATGTGCACAGCTGTTCCTGGCACTTATGTCACAAGTGGAACCATTTGCTGCAAGGCCCTGGTCCTTTCTCTCTGCTACGAGGCAGGGTCTTCTCACGCACCTCTTTCCTTTGCTGGAGGGTAGCTACGAGAGTCCTCCGACGTTGTTGGCAGTACTTTTGCTGTCTCTGAGTGGCACCGGGGGGACCGCTGGCATGGGTGTGACCCGTGCAGTTGTGCCAACATGGGTTAAAGCATTTGCAGTGGCTCGGGCTCGGGCCACCTGGGTCCATTGAATTGCACCCACAACCGTCTCTTCTCTCGAGTCTGTGGGTGTTCAAGCGGCTCACAGAGGGGACTTAAGTGCTGGGCAGTTCAGAGGAGGGTTATTTGTGCTAGTCACATGATGCCCTTCACTTTTTTTGGAAATAATCCCGGTGATCCCATGCAGAATCGGGTAAGTCTGGTTAAATGCAGAGTCGAGACGCTCACCTGGTGTGCTTCAACTGACCTCAAACTGGCCTCGTGTCCAGCACAGTATGTCCGGCTGCAAGATACCCACATGCCATTTGCTGCCTGTAACGACTTGTGAGGGGCATGCAAATCAGAGAGATGCTTCTTCTTGCTGGCTGGGAGCTTTTTAGAGTCACCTCATTTGCTCAGAGTTGCATCCCACTGTTTGCGCTATCACATATCTATAGGCCAAAGGGTGAAGCATTCATTGGCTCTTTCCTCAAAAACCCAGTAAAGCTGACGGGAAATGACTAAGCGCCTTATGAGGATGCAGACGAAACGGCTTTAAATCTAAATAAGCACAAAGTCTCTGGTATGTAAACTCCTTTTGTCCTTCCAACAATTCTCCTGTGCTCTTGGAGGCCCGGGGCTGGTAGCCCGGCAAATTCACAACCCATCACCCAGACCTATCGCTTGCATGACAAAAATGTTGTGTGCTGTACAAGGACCTATGGATCCCTCCTGCTGCAAATACATGCTGACCTGAAGGCCCATATGCTTTGTATGGAAATAAGCCGCGATGCTTTATGGGCAAAGCTTCAATTCCAAGTTATTGGATCTGGAATCTGACTTTCGGGAAGGAGTTTGTAGGAACAGCTTTAGCTAGTGCTGGTCTACAGTTGTCGAAGAACAAGAATCACACCAACAAGAGTTTGCCTCTCGGGGTCTGATCCATTATGGCTTCACAAAGTGAACCTGGTTCCTTTTGACCTTCCAGTCTTTATCCTCCGGCTCTCTCTTGGCTCCCCTTAGCTTGCACAGAGCTCGGTGGGTCTCACTCTGGATTGCGGGCCTCTGGGTAGAGAACTCCCTACAAACTTCTCTTCTAGTCCTGGTCTCCTGATGCAAGAACAGTCCTTCATAATACTCATTTGACATCAGCACTTTGGACACTATTCCTAGCTTTTTTGCTTGACCCCTTCCAAACGCCCTGCTTTTAAATGGGGACTTTAGACCCCACGGCCCTTAAAGGGACACATCATCCAGTCACACCGATCATTTGTGATCGCTCGTGAGAATAAGAGCAACTTGGCCTAGTTGAGTGAAGACCACCTGTGAGCTTTGAAAACGAACAAAATGTCGTTTTGGATTGTTTAGATCTTAATATTCACAAGCTGGCTCTACAGCTAAGGATTCACTTGTGCTAAATGGCATTTAACGGCCGCACGGAAGACTGGATCATCAGCCCAGACCCTCCTCAGGGTTAGGAAATTGCTTGCATCAAATATGTTTTAGGTTAGGATGTTTTGGGGGGGATTTTTTTTTTTTAATAACCTTCCTGCCAACAACATATTAGTGTTCAATGAGAACTGTTTATGGCATTAATTGCAATAAAGAAAGAAAAGAGCAGGAGAACAGTCCAAACCAAAGTCTGCCTGGAAAGACTTTAAAGGAGAGAATAAATAAAATATTTTTCACAGGCTGTCCCAGTTCCTTTCTGTATGTGCGCGCATGGAAAACTTTAAACAAGTCTGTCATTCTGAAGGAGACGAGATGTACTTGCCTGGACACCCCCAGCCAGCCTGGTCCCAAGGGGCTCCATGACTAACCTCATGCAAATCAAAGTGTCTGTGGGCATGTGGCCCCAAGTCTTCCTCCTCCCCGTTGCTTGTTGCAGTCTAATGCAGACGAGCACCGATTGCAAGGCCGATGCGAGAAGAATTGCTCGTGTTCGGCAGACAGACATTCAAGTCGCACGCAAATCTGGCAGCGGCATGAGCAGAAGGGCAAGGACTGACCGAGCCGTGGGAGCCTAAACCACCTTCACCACTTTCTAGATAGACAGCCCCTACATTTCAGGAATATTGATGTGATAACTCATCAAAACGGGCTCTGTGGACAATGAAAGGGTACAGCTCGACACACAAAGCATCCATCTGAAACATATTTGATTCAAGCAAAAAGTCCTGGAACAGGATTTGGAAAGGTAACGATTAAATAAATATGAACGCTATTAAAATTATTTGTTAGCGTTATGAGAGACATGTGATGGCACAGAAGTGACGTTTTGAGAGCTATTTACAGACATTTGCAAGGCATTTTTATTGTGATCAAAGCTGGAAAGAACTACAAATACTTTGAGCAAATGTATGATCCCCAGCTTTTTATCAAATAAATGCACTCTGCCTTGTCATTAGCTTGTCTAATGCATCCAGTGACTAGATAAATGTGTTTTCATTTTCATTTGATCCTTGTGAAAATATCCTTTCCAGTTAAGGCCTAACTGACACACACTCGGTCCTGGAAAGAAACCTGGATGTTATTGGAGTTCTTGTGCATGTAACTTCCAGTGAAGGTCATGAATATTTTATCTATATGGGGATTAGGTTTATAATCCCCAATACTTAGAAAATGATTGCATTCGTTATGAGCTGATCACTAATTTCAAGTATCATTGTGTTTAGTGATGCAGATGTGCTTTGTGTCTAACTGTTTTACTATCAAGGTAACAGCTATAAAGCTTGCACCTTGGTATGGATCAAGTCTTATCCCCGTTACCCAGGACTTAGACCCCATTGAGTCGTGAAGGGAGTTCAGTGCATCTCAGGATCATACACTTATATTAGAAAACTGATGGCACCTTGGGTGGCCGTTTAAAACACAGTGAACACTTTCAATTCTCAGGTAGGCTGATGTGGTTGTACCAGCATCAAAAGACTTACTATGGTTCTGTACCAGAAAGATAGGAAGCATAACTTGGTTCAGTGTGTTTAAACAGGCTGTCGGATCCAGCAGTAATGTGCAGTAATATAAGGACCTGAATGGCATAGAAAAAAAAAAGTATGATTTTTTTACTGGATACAAAAAATCCTGGACTAAATATAGATGTTGGATTTATGGCACATTATAACCTGCCTAACATCTGGGAACCCCAGGTAACCTCTCTACAGTTTACTAGCCGTGTTCTTTCACCAGGTCAACATCCCCTTCAACCCCACTCCCCTCCATTGTCTACCAGGCATTTGCATTTACACAGACCTACATTTTTGCATATTGGCTTCTAATCTACCCAAACCAACAGCAGATTATCTCCCGTGCCTGCAGAAGGGTGTTTGTGTCCAAAAGCTTGCAAAATACAATTTTTAGTTGGTCTAGTAAAAGATCTCACATTTGCCCAAAGAACTTTGTCTGTTCTGTTCGTAAACATTTTAAAACCTGAAGAACAAATTAAATCTGTACAAAACAATTAGTAAGAGTGTACGACGTACTCTCACAACCAGAGTGCTGTGCAAACAGGCTGCTGCAACGAACAAGACTGCAGATTTAGAGGGGGCAGAAAATCATCAGAAAATGTAGCTTCCTTTCGCCAAAGCTACCCGCAGGCAGGACAGTAAATATGTGCAAGATGTCCCTGTCTGACGATATGTCAGTATAAGGGCTGGTCTGACATTTCCTCCTACAGACCACTGAAGTTTAGAAGCATCTGTAACAATTTGACTAAGGGAGGTACTGAATTTTCATGGATGGGAGGGTGGCTATGGTACTTGGATGCTGGTGAAATGGCTAGACATAAAAAGGACACATGATTGCATTGGCAGAGATGCTTTCAATAGAATTACAAAAGCTGTTCGGCTTGTCCTGGCAGCATTATGAGAAGAACTGGCAACTTACTGCAACGTAAGGTACATTTACAAGTACATTTGACATAAGGGAAGCGCTACCAGGAAAATGCTATATTTCTTATAGGGGGCGAGTGACTGCAACAGTCCCAGGGATGACTCCGTTTTATAGTGATATAAGTTACTGTTAATTGCACAGGTAAAGACAGAATGAGTTCAATATCCATGGATGCTATTTTAAGCTGTCTTCCCCCTCCCCCCCCAGATCACACAGGAAGAGCTACTTCTCTAAAGATCCAACATCCAAATTTAGAGAAAATGTGGAAAACTTAGCAGGACTTGTTTGCAAAGATTTTATTTTAATGGTACATTAGACTGCATCCTCTCCTGCCATGCGGACACTTTTTGGTTGAAGAACGGCTAAGGGACCCCACCCCGTCAAAAAAGGTGCTCACGCTGAAGTGACAGGCAGTTAGCAGCTCTGTTCAGGTTGTTCTCTGGCAGAAGCTACAACCTCTGCGTCCCTGAACATTTGGACTCAATCCGGCCTTTGGATTTTGGCTCAGTTGTCTAAAGGGGGGACGACAGGTCTATGGCAGCCTCCGCTCCTCCAACACTGCCTAGGCGTATGCGCTGAAGGTCTTGGCAAAACTCATCGGCGCACACACCATGCTCTGTAATGAGTGATGGTGCCAATTGAATTTTCTTACAATTTAGAGAAATATAGATGGGGTCTTGTACTTGGAATTATTGACACAGATATTTCATAGATTTTAGGGTCGGAAGGGACCTACTAGATCATCAAGTCCAACTGGAAAGAGTGCTGGGGTTAGATGACCCCAGCCAGGTATTTGTCCAATCTCCTCTTAAATACCTCCAAAGGCAGGGGAGAGCACCACCTCCCTGGGAAGCATATTCTATATTTTGGCAACACTCACTGTAAAGATTTTTTTTCCTGATGTCCAGTCGGAGTTTGCTCTCCTTTAGTCTGTGGCCATTGTTTCTAGTTACCCCGATGGGCGCCCGGGTAAATATCATATCCCCTATTTCCTGCTGTTGATGAGTTTGTAGACGGCCACAAGATCACCTTTCAGCCTTCTGTTGCGGAGGCTGAAGAGATTCAGGTCCCTCAATCGGTCCTTATAGGGTTTTTTCTGTAGGCCTTTAACCAGATGGGTGGCCCTCCTCTGAACCCTTTCCAGGTTATCTACATCCCTCCTGAAGTGCAGCACCCAAAACTGGACGCGCTACTCCAGCTGTGGTCTGACCAATGCTGCATAGAGGGGAAGTATCACCTCCCTAGACCTGTTTGTCAAGCACCTACTTATGCATATTAGAGATAAGCAAGAGATTTCTATTGTATAGCCCTGCAGGATAGCATTCCTGTGTAATGCAGAGCGAGGCACCAAAGCAAGCGATCTGTCTTCAGCAAGCTGACAGATCTGGTAAGAAGTTACTCCAAAAACCAACACAGATAAATCCTAGTTTTGATAAACTACAGCAAGAGCCAAGGAAACAAAAGAATGACGATGGTGCGTTTACAAATGAAATAGGTTACAAGAGACTTCGTTTAACAAAATCTATGCATAAAATGTACCAGTGATTTCAAATAGGATGCCTGAGGATTTTCTGATACCAGGCTGCCTTGATTTTTCTAGGTTTGCTATTTACATGCTTGATTTGTTTCACTTAGAGAAATGATGGTCTCAAGAGATGCCAGTCTGTTAAAAACAGGATGAAGAATAGCAAAACTTGTCAGCTATGATGGAGAATCATCTGGGGATGCTGAAAACAGATGCCTACAGGAAAGACTGTATCCATAAGTAATATCATATCAAACATCAGTAACACAAATACACAAGCACTTAATAGCCGGGCACGGTATCTCCTATATTTAACTCAAGGAAAAAGGGAGTTCACTAGAAGAAACCGAAGTTAATTTATGATACTTTGCCACCTAGTTGGTAAATCAAGTAAGATCAAGGCTGAATGCGACACAAAGCACTGACCTGATTCCATACAGATGAAGTAATTAAAAGAAACTACCAGATAGTGCATGCTAAATGTAAAATGTAAATGCCTATTCTATAGACAGTACTTCGGAGCCAGGGAATAGATGAATCTATACGTTAAACCGCCTCGCCCTCGGCTCTCTGATCATGGGCTCCTTGACTTCATCGGGCCCCTCCGGCGCCCGGGGTTGCAAGCTCCCCCAACACGACAGGTTGTGTCTGCCCCACCGCCACACTGCCCCATCCCTGGGGTAGGGAAGGGGAAGCCAGAAGGAGCTCAAAGCCCCGCTCTGCTGGGTGCGAGCCTGGGGGCCACAACTGAACCTCTTGCGGGCTGTACATGGCCTACCGCTGGCCACCAGTTGGACCTGCTTTAAATGATTGTCAGTGACAGTTATGGCTGGTATTTCTTGAACAGTCCAAGTAAGACAGTGGACCATTGATATTTTAGACCTCGAGTCAACTCTAAATGAAACCAATGTGGCAATTCCTAAACCCCCATATACATTGTTAAACGCCTATACAAATCCCCTTAGCCCAGTAAAGTGGTTTCCCTTCACGTTTGCAGATCCATGGTATACCAAGAAGGTGAGCCATTATTGCATTCTGGAAGTATTTGAGCAAATCCAAGTGACTGTTATAGAGGCATTTTTTTTCCAAAGGTTTAAAACAACAAGGCAAAATGTCCATAGGCATTGAAACAAAGGTACTTTGAGATCCTTTAATGGTGAAGCCAGCCCAGCTAAGGAAGAGAAGGCTGCACTTCACTCATCACCCTATCACTTTAACCTATACCTAAAAGCCAGATTATACCCTATGGATCTGCCTGCAAACATAATTCCCTTTTCTGAGTAGGGCTGACCCCTTCCGTGGCCCTGTAACCCCTTTGTCTTGATGGTGCAGAAAGCAATCCATCAGCTTGTGGGTCTGCAGGTGGGGACAGGGGAGGTCAGGGGACCCGGTGGTCTCAGAAATGAGAGAGTTGGCCCTCTCTGGGTGGTGGGACATGCTAACAGGTGGTACCCAGGGGCCCAGGTCTACATGGAAGCTGTGTTAATACAGCACAGTGGCAGGGCCCTGTCATAGCCAGGGTGACCACAAGCGTTAGCAAGCAGGAGAGGACTCTTCTGCAGGACGGGGTGGAGGATCAGCTGTAGGACTATCAGAAATGGCATTTTTAGAAACAAGATAAAGTTGCAAGCAGAGTTGAAATATCTTTGGTCGGTCCAGTGAGAAGGAGAGCGAGCTCTGAAATCTGGTCTGCCCCCGCGTGGAGCTGACCAAATAGATACAGGGGTCAATGAAGCCAAGATTGTTTTTAGTGAGGGTCACTGCCAAAATGTCTAAAGCAGGGGAGGGCCCTGAAAACCTGGCTCTCAATACCAAGCCATCGCAGAGGCTGGGGAAAATTTGCTCCTGGGCGAAGAAATGGACGGATGACACGAAGCCAACTTTTGGGAAACAATCGTTGAAATCCTGCCTTGCAGTTCTGCTAATTACAGGCATTGAGAAAGCCTTCCCCAGGAGAGCTGAAAAGCCAGGCTCTCTTTTTTATGTTGGGATTCTCAGGAACAAGATAATTGCAGGGGACCGAGAGGGTCAAATTAAGATCTGGACTCTGCTCAATCTCATCGGTGCATCACTGTAAAATAAGGGGGGTGGATTACAACTTGGCTGTGAGTCCATGGACTGGGGATTTCTCCTCCCTGCCCATAAAAATGCCTGGTATGGAAGATGGGGGAGTCAGAGTTAAAGCGAAGAGCTTGTCACAGCAATTTGTAGCAAAATACTGATGAGAAGAAAGAGCCCTGTTCATGGAAAAACACCGACGCCTGCTTGCTGTTCTCTTACGGGGACTTGACAGTAACTCACCTAATGTCTTTCCTTACCAGGGAGCACTGGATCATGGCAGTTGTCATTTGACAGGTTAATACCCCCACTTCTTCCTGTAGGCCCACGTCCCTGTCTGAACTACATCATCCACGATCCAATGACTCCTCCCACCCGACCGAATTGCGGCGGCATCACGCGAATCACCGAGTTTCCTCATTTCCATGAATCTTGTGGCCTCCATGGGACCCACCTTCTAGCAATAAATGCGGTTTAATAAATAAAGGTTCCCCATCCTTAACTGCAATGACTTGTCTTGAGGGGTTCCTCCTCCTTCACGTTGGGCACAACATAGCTACTGGTGCAGGAGCCAGAGCTGAGGGTCCATGCCCCTCACCGACCACGGCAGAGCTGTGCGTGTGTTTGTGAAAGGGAGGGGACGATGCCATGGCTGGGTGGAGTGGAAGGCAGGGATTGCACTTCCAGAGGTCTACAGTCATCATGCCAGTGAAATAAAGGGCAAAGCAAACCCAGTGGCAGTAATGGCCACATGGTTCCTCCATGACTGAGAAGGAAACCGTCTCCAAGTCCTCCTAGCTCCGCCTAAGTACAGTATTCAGGATGGGGAGGATTCCCTTTCAGACATCTCATGGCTCATACTTTGCTCATTTGTTTTCACTCTTGTTCATTTTTATTGTGCATATTATGTTCATGCTTAGTGGCTTTGACCAAGCTATGGCCTCCAGGTGAAGTATAGCACATGGTCCCTGCCCAGAGGAACTTAAATAAGCAAGGGGAGAGAGGGGCTGTAACCTGTGAATTGTGATTGCTTCAAAGGTTTTCCCATTCTTGGGCTGACGCTTTGCTAGGAAAGGATTAATACAAAACAATGGGTAAAGGGAGAGAGGTAAGTAGGGTTAAGGGTAGGAAACACCGATTGCCAAATGGAGGGTGGGAGGAACTTGGCTGAAATGAAGAGACTAATAAGGGACAGCTTAGAGCAAGCAGCTAGTTACTGGAAGAGTAATGAAGATGGTGAATAAAAGTCAGGAGAAAACAGCCTGACTCCATCCTCAGTGCCTAGAAATCCCTAGCGTCTGGTGAAGGCAGGGCTTCAATGAAAGCCAGCTGACAAACGCAACGGGGATAAGCAAAACAGATGAGCGCTGAGGTTAGGCCCGCACTCTTGATTATCATCTGCATTTGGCAGCAGCCAAAACGGTATACCTCCCACCTCTGTTTCTCTAGAAAGTAGTAAACTCTTTTCAGGGACATCCAAGCTTTTGTCACACTCACATTAGTATTTAACAAATGCAGTCTTCATTTGATTGCCTCCTCAAAATGCTTGGAAACCATCATGAGCACACAGCACAGTCGTCTGTCTGCTTCCTTGCTGCGCTTCTTGTCCAGAGCACGTTGCACTGGTCCAGACAACACCGGCTACCCTCTGGGTGATGGTGAATAGGATACAAGCCAGGGCTCAAGCCATGCTGAGTTTCTGTCTCAAAGTCAGTGCCTTTTTCTCTTCCCAGTTTTAGATCACCCATGACGCCCTTGCCAGCAGACCTCAGATTTGGAGGCAGGAACTGTTCGGTGCAGGAAGGCAACCATTGACACGAGAATTCACTTCTGCTTTTGCTTGGGCAAATCTTAGTGCACGACTCATAAGGTTACCTTGGTGACGTTGGGAGCCTGAATGCTCAGAGTTGTAACTGGTGGGGTGGACGAGATATTCCTTTCAAGTCTTCTTAACAATTTTATAATTAACGATGTACTTGCAGAAGGATGAAAATAACTATGGTTGGACAAATGGAATAAATGGAAACAATTGAGCCTGATGCACTGCTCCAGGTGGTAATTATTAGTTATGTGTATCTATAGAAACCATGTGCATAATGATGTAATAAGGGGGAGGAACTGACACACAACAGGCCGAACTAATGGAAAAGTCCAGGAACGAGAATTAAAAATGAAATCCAGCGTGAAACCTAAATTTGCCTTTGGAGCAGACAGGCACAAACTCCCTTGGCATCACACTGCAGACATGCCTTTTTATGTAGGAGGAAAATTTGGCCCTAAAACTAGAAATATCTAATAGATACGTATATCTATCACCTTTACCAGACTGTCCTTGAAATGCAAATACCCTCAGTACATAGATGATCTCAGAATAACGATTTGCCCTTCTGAATTCAAAAGTACCTCTAAGGAGAGCACAAAGCACAGAGGAGCAGTTGTACGGGGATTCACGAACTTCCCTATAGAGCACAGTTAGCTACAGTACCTGCTAGGAAATGTCCCTATAGCAAACCGAAGGGCAGACTCGGAACCCGCTTGCTACATTAGGGATTGCAATTAGTGCAGGTATTATAGTCAGCACGAATGAGTCACTGTAACAGGGGGCCTTCTCTGGGCCGATTTCCCTGTGGCCTGCCCACCTTCACACCTGCCATACCTTGATGATATTTAATTAGTAGTTGTTAATTAAGCAGGAGGATGCCCATTTCTTGTCCCGATGCCGGGGGGGCGCTATCTGCGGTTCTACACCTCCCCTACACCGCAGCCCATGCCTTGCAGATGGCACCCAGCTGTTATCAACATCACCGGCCCCACACTGGGCCCCAAAATCCTCCTATCATGACCCCTCCACGATCCCTCCATTCAGGCGGCCTACCCCACACTCATTCAGGGATGCCTCACTCCCTGAAACTCTTTCACCTCTCAGGCGTGGTCTCCTCCCAGGACCTTGGCCATACAGGCCCTGGCCTCGCCTCCAAGGCTAGTCAGGAACCCCAGGCCCTCCAAGCTCTGGGCATCCCTCACCGTGGGCCCCTGGCCCTTTTGACCATTCTGGTCCTGGCCCCAGCCCAGGCCAGTCAAGGGTACTCTTGGTCAGGCCTCCAAGCCTCTAGCCCCACTCCCACTCCTGAGGTCTGCCTTCTGACACCTACTCGGGGTTAACCCACCCGGTTGTGGGAGCTGGGGTTAAGGCACCCTGACCCACCTTTCACCAGGGTGGTAACTGGCCTGGTATTTCCTGGGGGCTCCTGCACCACTGAGAGCCCCACCAGGCCACCCACTCCTGGCAGGGTGCAGTTTTAGGTCATGACCAGGAGCCTCCTAGCCATCCCCTACAGCTCCTCCCTTACCTCCAGCGTGTTCCAAGAAGCCTCACAGCTAAGCAATGTTGCTGCCTGCCTGCCAGCAGTGAACTGCCCTGTTTATATGGGTGGCCAGAGCTCTAAAATGACTGCCACAATTAAGCACCTGCTGGCTGCTTGGCCTCAGGTCTTAAAGTGGCAGGCACCCACAGTGCCCTGCCACAGTCACCCTTGTTCTGAACCCTCCCCACACTTGTACAATAGAAGTAATGTCTTTTCCTTTCTTTTAATCATTCTTCTAACCCCTGTCTTCCCTTTCTTAGGACCCTCTACCCCCACCACCCAAGCCCATGACCTGACAAGACATAGATGCATCTTAGATATGAGGATGTGATCATAGAAATATAGAAAATGAGGGCTGGAAGGGAGCTCAGGAGGTCACATCTAGTCCAACCCCCTGCTCAAAGCAGGACCAGCCCCAGCTACATCATCCCAGCCAAGGCTTTGTCTAGCCAGCTTTTAAACACCTCCAAGGATGGATGGTTCACCACCTCTCTGGGTAACCTGTCCCAGTGCTTTACTACCCTCCTTGTGAGAAAATTCTTCCTAATATCTAACCTCAACTTCCCTTGCTGCAAATGAACTGTGATGCGGCCCTCTCTCTCACAGCCCCTCTTTCACTCTGTCAGTGGTACCATAATGACCACTCATTATATTTGCAAATGGGTAGCTTCACACTCTCATAGCTCACGCCTCTCATACCTAGGACATGTTCCCCTTCAACACCCAAATAACCCCTTATCTCCTTCAGATCCATTGCAGTGCCTGTCCCCATCCCCCTCCAATAATGTTTATATCAAAGCTTGACGGTAGATCAGCATCAGATGTGCGGACACCACCGGTTTTCACTAAGACCAATTTTGTCTCTCTGCCACCGCTTTATAAGCTTGGATTGCCAACTCTTTGGAGCAGGAGCGTTTTTGTACCTCTTTTTTCTGTGCTTAGCACATTGAAGCCCTGCTCCAGGATTACCATGGTACAAATAATGACTATTGCTAATAATGTGTCCTCATCCCGGGCCACTGTGCTGTTTGGATGGTGATTCTTGTAAGTTTTTTACTCTGGAAAGAGATATGCATGGGGATTGCAGTTTAGTGCACCCGTTGCCATTAGGGAACGTTTGCACGTACCAGCTGTGCGAACCCCTCAATATGTGGGTGTGCCAGGAGCACAGTAAGACACCTATGTATGCTAAGGGATGCTTGTAGCTGAGTAGTCTAAATTTGCTGGTGCATAATTCAGATAATTTTTGCATTGATTGGACATGACCTGGACCTCCAAATCACTTTACTGTCTCTTCCTAAGCGCAGAAATGTTTCTGGTCTCACTACTCCAAGACATATTAAGGAGGTTGTTCAGAAGATAGATTATTCCCATATGTGACAAATGATTGGCAATGACAACTCTAGCAGTTCTGGAGGGGCTCAGTACAGCATGTCACCAGACGCTGATGCAAGCACTTCTGATCCATAACTGTATCCCTCAGTTGATAAAAGAGGATGATGTGTCACCTTCATATAGCCGCTCTTACAATCAAAGTCCATTTCTCCAGCTGAACACAGAGCCATGCATTTACAGAGCCGGTGAATGGGAGAATGAAGCTCCATTGCTTCAAGCTCTGTGTAAGTTCATTTTGGTGCCGGGTTTGCTGCACCCTCCTGCTCTTAGCTGTAGCAGTCTGAGGTAGGACACGGTGTTTCCCTCCACTGTTGGTTGAATTTCAGGATAGGGGTGTACATATAAAAGAGCTTTGAATCCTTGCATCTGACCTATGCTGTGACCTATGCCCATGTTTGACCCTGCTCCCATTTCACCCCTGGGATTTTCAAAGGAGCCATTTGGGGACTGAACTGCCCTCTCAAAAATAAGTAGACAATACTCAAAGCCAAAAGCTGCTAAAAAGCATATGGAGTCAGAGCTATCAAAGAGTTGGGACAGCCACTGCTCTGTCCCCCTGCCCTTTCCCTCCAGCTAAAATTTACACAACTCCCAAACCCTCATTTTTCACAGCACAGACTTCAAAATGGGGCTGTGCTGGAGTAAACCTGCAGGATTGGCCCCTTCGGGGGTCTTGCTATAATTTGGGACTCACCTTGCTACGGCTTGAAAATTTGTATTGCTACGTTTGGTCCAGAGCCTTCATCCCATTGTGCCCTAGAGCAGAAAGGGTCTGGCCCCATTTGAACCAGACCGTGGCCTTGGTGCTCTCACAGGCCATCTGGAAAAACCTCTTTGAACACATGTCTTTGTAAGCGGGAAAGGCAGGCTCCGATTTGGGAGGGTGACTGCCGTGGATCATGAGCACAGCCAGGGTATCTGAGCTGCAACAGTCACACAAATATCAGCACAGCAGGAAATGTTTCAGACCGTCCTCCTGCTTGTCCCAAAGCTGCAAATGGAATTTCCCTGCAAGAAACCAGGAGCCTCTTAATTTGGCTGGGGGTATCTCCTGCTCTTCTGCTTTCTATTCAGTGAATGGCCTCATCCTGACATGGGGGGTGTTGGTTGTAGCCGTGTTGGTCTAAGGACGTAGGCAGACAAGGTTCTTTGGGTGAATCTGATAACTTTTATTAGACCAACTAAATAATAAGGCTGTGCAAAGCGGTTAGTATTCACTTCGGATTTGGCCGATTTGTGGGAGAGTGATTCGATTCGGTGATTCGAATCCCCGTGCCGAATCAATTTGGCCGAATCAGCAAGGCCCATCCCCTCCCAGCCTGACAATGGCTGCCCTGGCCACCCCAGCTCCTAGCACTTGGGGGAAAAAAAGCCCCAACTCACTGGGTGCTGCCGGGCGGGGGGTGACCCCCGCTACCCCGCGCCATGTGAGGGGCTCTTCCGTGAGCCCCTCAAAGCCCCGAGGCCGCTGCACAAACTGGTGAGCTCGGGGGGTTTTCCTGGGGTTATTTTTCTTAAAGGGCCGGAGCTGGCCCAGGCAGGGCAGCCATGGCAGGCCTGAGGGAGTGAGTGTGGGGTGAGGGGGCTCATGGCAGAGCCCCCCATGCAGCATGGGGCAGTGGGGGGCAGTGGGGATTGCCCCCCTGCCCAGCAGCACCTGCCGAGTGGGGCGTTTTTTTAAAGCATTGGGAGCTGGGGGGGCAGGATAGCCATGGGGGGGCTGGGGGAGCAGGGGCTTGTGGGGGTCCCCCATGGTCCCCTCCCCCCCTCCAGACTCTCCTCCCCTACCCCATTCTTACCAGTTCCAAGTCCGGCTCCAGCTCCCTGCTGCAGACACCGGGGACTGCCTGAATCACCAAAGCCCTCCGAATCTTTTCCAAAGATTCAGAAAGCTTTGAATCGATTCACACCTTTTAACTGGTCCCCTGATTCGATTCAGAGGAGATTCAGCTGCCAAATCAGGACGAATCTCCTCTGAATCAAATCACCACCTGAAGCTTCACACAGCCCTACTAGATAGTTGGAAAAATCATTCTTTGCAAGCTTTTGGGCACAAATATCCAGGAGAACACAAGACACCAGCAGACTCTCCCTATGCCAGAAGAAGGGTGTTTGTACCCGAAAGCTTGCAAAGAACAATTTTTCCAACGATTTAGTTGGTCTAATAAAAGATATCACATTTGACCTGAAATCTGCCTTCACAAACACTCAGGAGAGCTTTGTTTGCAGAAGGGATGCAGGAAGCAAAGCATTGTCGCTGACCTGCAGGAGTAATGGGCACCATCAAAAGTTATTCTGTGGCCCCTTGTTCTTGCATCATGAGACAGAGTAAGTAAGAAATCCCTATGTACTTTCTCTTCACCATTTAGTATCTGTAAACTCACATCATGTCCCCCTTCAAGTGTCTCTTTTCTAACCTGAGTAGGCCTGGCCTCTTTAGTCTCTCCTCACATGGAAGCCCCTTGAATTTTCCAATTTTTTTTCAAGATTTCCTTGTTCCCCAAACCATGGTTTGACTAAAGAGAAATATTTCTATTCTCTCTCCTATTTTTATTACTTTACATGAACAACGAGCAAAAAAACCCTAAATCTCATCTGATAGGATTTTCTGCCAGTTTTTCTTAGATGTTCCTGGTCGGATGCACCAAGCGGTGGAGAAAAAACCAACGCAGGATACTCCAGAACAAATGAAACTTCCCCACGCATCTTTGCAAACTAGCTGTAGGGGCAGTTCTTTCCAACGGGATAAACTGGATCACTGCAGAGGGACTGCATTTTAGGGGAGGTCACACAAACACATCACCAGGATTTTTTAAAGCTGCCGGAGTCAACGTTCTGCGTTATATAAATCAGAACAAGGAGCAGAACGTGAAGCCTGGGACTTTTACTGCCACCTCCATGGGCAGATTTAGGATTTTGAAAAGTGGGTTGCAGATGGCGTGGTGTATCAGCCCATATAACACAGCACATATTTTTCTCCAAGTAAAAATGAAACTAGAAACTTTATTAATATTCTAGGGGCCTAGGTAGGGCTGTATTATTCAGCTTCACATCAAAACAAAATCAAATACCACTTCATTGGAATGAGTTAAAAACCAGTCTGCAGGGCTGTGACACAGGAGTGACATGAGCAGAAACAGCTCACGGACAGCACAATTGCAGAACGAGGGGATGGCTTGATTAGTGGAACATCAAGGCCATTAAAAAGGAGAGCGAGTCACGAATACCCGTGCAACGAAGAGTTTAGAAGGAATCGGGTAGGATTTAATTCAGCTGATGCTCTAACTGCTGCCTAAACAGATATGCTGCTGCCACTGCCAAGCAGTTAGTTTTAAACTTTGGGATGGAGCAGGAATCAAAGAGAATATGCCACTGCACCAGCGCTCCTCCCCTGGATCCACCCTTATAAGCCTTTGGCAACATGGATTATGCATTTGCTCCCACCACATTTCTGGAGAAATGTTATAGTTGAAAGCCTAAGCATTTTTCCTATTGGGTCTAGCTGGGGTTGACCTGTTTTCTTCTATTCCAAGGAGATTTTCTAACTGAGAAACCCCATCAGCAGAAGCAGATCGTCCAACCGGACCTGTGCTTCAAGGCTCTCGAGAAAAGAGACCGCTTTTCCAAGGAATCCCCAAGGGCGACTATATGTTATCGCTTGGATTGTCTTCAGGTTTTGTGACAAAACACAGGAGACAGTCCTATGATTCACCACGGTCACTGGTAGTATTTATTATTTGTAGTCCGGTAGCATCTCCAGGCCCCAGCCACAACCCCCATTGGAATAACGGCTCCAAGCAGACAAGGGGCAGGAGCGGAAATGGAGGTACGGAGAGGTGAAACGACTTGTCTGAGGTCGCCCAAGCAGGCAAACCCAAGCCTTCTCGTTCTTAGCCTCGCAGCCTTGTCCATGAGAGCGCTGCCGTCACACTAGCACTTGCATTGTGGAGCTGCCTTTTGCAAGATAGGCAGCTCTTCAGAAGCTCAGCTCTAATTGTTTAGAGGCTTAATAAGTTGTAACTTAAAACGAGTTTATGGCAGTACATAGGGAAAAAAAAAAGTCCTGTCGTAAAGTATTTATTACACTTCCTTTGGAAATGATGACAGTCCTCCAGTGAATGTTTTTATTGTTATTCATCATCTTTCGAGAGGCTTAGACAGCTCTGAAATACTGCTTTAATAAGAGAGCCAAATGAGAAAGTGCAGATTTAAGGGAAAGCTCCACAGATCGGATTTCACTCAGTGCCTGCAGCGCTTCCAACATGTGTTTCTGATCGAAAGCTCAACTTTGTTGTACCAAAACTTGAACGGCATTAAATATGCTGCATAGCTGGGCAAACGCAAGTGAGAAACACGCACAAAACCTGCTCGTCTTCTGCATGCGGGGACTTCTGTGCAACTCCTCGCCAGAGTGAAGTGAATAAACCTCCCCACAAGATGGATTAAAGTTACAGCGTTGTTTAAGGAAGAAAACAAACACATTTTACAACTCGGTTTTTACTAATATTGTGGGCTGAAATGCAAAGCTAAGGTATCCGGGAATCATGTCCTTAGACCCCGCAGTGCTGGAAATGGCATAAAATCAGACTGACAATCTCTTGGGGAGTTGCTGAAGGTCGGAACTGAATATTTTTCATCGCTTAATTTATGATCTTAGAAAAACAAGCAGTATTAAATAATGAAAAAGTATCATTCCCTTAAAGCAGGGATCTGAACTCACAAGTAAACAAGCACTCTGGTTTTGTTCGCTATTTGTCACGCTCAGAGAGCAATGGTAGGCTCTCGGTGCAACCGTTTTTAACTTCGGATTTGAAGAAAATGAAAATAAAGCCAAAAGAGAAGCAGAGCATCTAGGAGAGAGTGCAGGGTACGTATCCAACATAACATGCTACCCTACAAAGCGGCCCCCGTCTCGAAAACGCTTAGGTTCGACATCCAGGAAGAGCACACACCGACTGCTGAAACTTCCTTAGCCTGACGAAGGGTTTTTGAACCCGAAAGCTTGCTTAATAACTTTTCTCCAACTATTTGGGTTGGTCTCATAAAAGATATCAGATTCACCCAAAGAACCTTGTCTGCCTAGGTTCAACATACACACTTTCTATTTTCACCAAGGCTTGTTTGGTTTCAGCCACCATCGTTTTGCAGTCTTGCCTCTGCCATATTACTTTAAACGTGAGTCGTCAGGCAGTTCATAGTCTAGTGGTTAAAAAAACCCACGTGGACTGCATTCATGTCTTGTCTGGGTGCAGTAGGGTAAGAAACAATGTGGCACGGGTATTTTGTGCTATTTTGTTAACCTCACTCGCTGCCAGCAAGAACCCACGGCAAAAAGGGGAGTTGACCAAGCGGGTGAAATCAGCTTTGGAGACGAACCTCTCCAGAATGACGTATTCCCTGAACATACCTTTGCTCCCTGCCGAGCCAAGACAGGAAGAGATCCTAGCTGGGAAGAGCTTGGCTTTAAGATAAATTTAAGGAGCCCCTTGTTAAGCAGAAATTAAATATTGAGGGCTTGCCATCCAAGGCAAAAGATGGCACTAATTAGAAGACCTCGGCCCTCGCCATCTGAGGTAGCAGGGCTGTTCCCAGCTGCCAAATCCCAAATGCTGTCCGCAAATCCTCCAGTGCAGAGCTTGATGTGATAGGAGAGGATTGACCCCAAATATCCCAGCTGCAGGATTTACATGAAAGCATCTGTTCTCCCGTGAATGCCAAACAGCGTTAACTAGTCTCAGAGAGAGTTTTTCTTTACAAATGGCAGAAAAATGCCGTATCTGCTTCTAAGAAAGAGTGAGACTAACAAGTGTCTAAGTAATAATGATGTAATGCACTTAGGCTTCGTTGTGAAAAGATTAGTCCCAGCTAATAGCTATCGCACATCCTAAATTGTGTTAACTTGCTGGCATGCCTTAAGTCATCTCGCTGTGCTGTAATTAAACTGGGGATCTGTGAATTTGCCATCTGAAAACTGCACCGGCAGAAATGCACTTAAAGGACTTTTCCAAGCTCATGCCGTGTAACAGGCCGAGGCGTTAATTTGGAGCCAGAGGCCCAAGGAATCTCTGCCATCTGGGAATGGAAAAACACATTATAAGCAAATCTATATTGCAGTTCAAACTGTAGCGAGGTGTCACAGCCCCAGCCAGAGAACCACTTCATAATCCTATCAGGAGCCCAGAGGTTCAAATAAGGTTTGTGGGTCCAGTCCTGTGCACTCACAAGGGATGAGTTTCATGGCCCAGAGGGAGATGTTCACAAGCTATTCCTAATCCTTGTCCCAGCCCTTGGCTCCTTGCCTAGCAAGCCAAGCAGTGAAGGGCCGCGTCTCAGACAGAGCCATAGGAAGCGAGGGTTGGAGGGTCCTCTGGAGCTCACATCCAGTCCAGCTCCCTGCTCCAAGCAGGACCAGCCCCAACTACATCATCCCAGCCAAGGCTTTGTCTACCCGGGTCTTCAAAACCTCCAAGGATGGAGACTGCACCACCTCTCTGGGTGACCTGTTTCAGTGCTTTACTAAACTCCTCGTGAGGAAATTATTCCTAATATGTAACCTAAACTTCCCTTGCTGCAGCTTGAGCCCATTGCTCTTTGTCCTGTATCTGCCCCCACTGAGACCAGCCCAGCTCCATCCTCTTTGCAGCCCCCCCGGGAGGGAGGTGAAGGCTGCTATTAAGTCCCCTCTTGGTCTAAGTCCCCTTCTCCAGACTAAATCAGTCCAGTTCCCTCAGCCTCTCTTCGTAAGTCATGTTCCTCAGTCCTCAAACCATTTTTGTTACCCTCTGCTGGATTCTCTCCAATGTGTCCACACGCTTTCTGTAGTGGGGGGCCCAAAACTGGACACAGGACTCCAGATGTGGCCTCCCCAGTGCTGAGTAGAGGGGAAGAATCACTGCCCTTGATCTGCTGCCCAGGATGCCGTTCGCCTTCTTGGCACCAAGGGCACACTTCTGGCTCCTATTTATCTTCTTGTCCCCTGTCCCCCCAGGTCCTTTTCTGCAGAGCTGCTGCCCAGCCCGTCACCCCCAGCCTGCACCGGTGCAGGGGATCGCTCCCTCCTCAGTGCAGGACTTCGCACTTGTCCTTGTTGAACCTCATGGGATTTCTTTTGGCCCAATCCTCCAATCTGTCTAGCTCACTCTGAATCCTAGCCCTGCCCTCCAGCCTATCTACTACTCCCCCCAGGTTGGTGTCATCTGCCAACTTGCTGCAGATGCGCTCTGTGCCATCTTCCACATCGTTGATGAAGACATTGAACAAAACCAGCCCCAGGACTGACCCTGGGGCACTCCACTTGATACTGGCTGCCAACTAAACATCGAGCTATTGATTACTACCCTCTGAGCCCGATGCTGCAGCCAGTTTTCTATCCACTTTACAGTCCATTCATCCAGCCCGTACTTCCTTAGCTTGCCTGTGACAATGTTGCGAGACACTGTATCAAACACCTTGCTAAAATGGAGGTACATCACATCCACTGGTCTCCCCACATCCACAGAGCCAGTCACCTCATCCTAGAAGGCGATCAGGTTGGTCAGGCATGACTTGCCCCTGGTGAATCCATGCTGACTGCTCCTAATCACCTTCTTCTCCTCCAAGTGCTTACAAATGGATTCCTTGAAGATCTGCTCCATGATTTTTCCAGGGACTGAGGTGAGGCTGACTGGTCTGTAGTTCCCTCAATTCTCCTTTTTCCCTTTCTTAAATATGGGCACTGTGTTTGCCCTTTTCCAACCATCTGGGACCTCTTCTGATAGCCACGAGTTTTCAAAGATGATGATCAATAGCTCTGCAATCACATCAGTCAACTCCATCAGCACCCTTGGGGGCATCCCATTCGGCCCCATGGACTTGTACATGTCCAGCTTTTCTAAGTAGTCCCTAACCTGTTCTTTCACCACTGAGGGCTGCTCTCCTCCTCCCCGAACTGTGCTGCCCAGTGCAGTATCTGGGAGCTGCCCTTGCCTGCGAAGGCTGAGGCAAAAAAGGCACTGAGCACTTCAGCCTTTTCTACATCCTCTGTCACCAGGCTGTCTCCCCATTCAGTAAGGGACCCACACTTCCCCTGATCCTCCTCTTGCTACCGACATACTTGTATAGCCCTTCTTGTTCCCCTTCACATCCCTTGCTAGCTGCAACTCCAATTGCGCTTTGGCCTTACTGACTTCATCCCTGCATGCCCCAGCAATGTTCTTATATTCTTCCTTAGTTATTTGTCCCAGTTTCCACTTCTTATAAGCTTCCTTTTTGTGATTTAGTTTACTGAAGAGTTCCCTGCTCAGCCAAACTGGTCTTCTGCCATACTTGCTAGTCTTCCTGCGCATCGGGATGGTTGTTACTCTCAGTAAGACTTCTGCGAAGTACAACCAGCTCTCCTGGACGACTCTGGCTTCCCAGGGGATCCTGCCCATGAGTTCCCTGAGCGAGGCGAACTCTGCTTTTCTGAAGTCCACGGTCCTTACTCTGCTGCTCTCTTCCTTCCTTTCTTCAGGATCCTGAACTCAGTCATATCACGGTCGCTGCTGCCCAAGTTGCCATCTACTCCTACATTCCCCACCAATTCTTCCCTGTTTGTGAGCAGGAGGTGAGGAGAGCATGGCCCCTTGTTGGCCACTCCAGCACTTGCACCAGGACGTTGTCCCGCACACTCTCCAAAACCTTCCTGGATCGCCTGCACACTGCTGTATTGCCCTCCCAGCAGATGTCAGGGGGATTGAGATCCCACATGAGAACCAGGGCCTGCGATCAGGAAACTTCCACTAGCTGTTTGAAGAAAGCCTCATCCACCACTTCCTCCTGGTCTGGTGGTCTACAGCAGACCCTACCACGACATCACCCTTGTTGCTCTCCCCTCTGACCCTAACTGAAACTCTCAACAGGCCTATCTCTAATTTCTTACTGCAGCTCTGAGCAATCATATGCAACTCCTCCTCTTCTTCTCCCCTGCCTGTCCTTCCTGAACCGTTTGTGCCCATCCATGACAGTGCTCCAGTCACGCGAGCTCCCACCAAGCCTCTGTTATTCCAATCATGTCATAGCTCCATGATTGTGCAAGGACTTCCAGGTCCTCCTGCTTGTTTCCCAGGCTCGGTGAATTCGTGTGGAGGCACCTGAGCTAACTAGTCGATTGCCCTGATTTCTCAGGAAGTAGGACAGCACCTCTCTTATTGCCCACTCCTGCTTGCTCTTCCTCCAGGTCTTCCACTTCCCCACTTACCTCTGGGTTTTGGTCTCCATCCCCCGGTGAACCTAGCTTAAAGCCCTCCTCACTAGGTCAGCGAGCCTGTCTGCGAAGACGCTCTTCCCTCGCTTCGTTAGGTGGATCCCATCTCTTCCCAGCAACCCTTCTTGGAAGAACATCCCATGGTTGAAGAAGCCAAAGGTCCTGGGGCATCTGACTTCAGTGGAAATAAGGTGCCCAAGTCCAACGTCCAGTGCTACACAATGAACTCTGTCATGCTTCCTGCAACTGCACACAGGGTTAACCAGGATGGGTTTGGGCTGTCCGGCACGGGAAGCTTGGCGAGAGGATGCAACCCTCACCAGAGCATCGCGGGGACCTGTTCCCAGGGTTACCAGCCAGCCAAGAGCAATGCCTGTGGTAGCAGTGGGTTTGATAAGCATGACTGTAGCCCGGGTACACCCGGGGGGTGTGCTAGTCCTCCGATGACAGAGGTGGTGGTCAGGAATGGTGCTGAAGAAGGGATCAGCTTCTAGAGTGTCTTCCTCCCCTCTCTATAGAGCTATGCCGAAACCAAGCACTCAACTATGTACAATTTATTACAAGAATAAATACAGACACTTAATATAAAACACAAAATATTTACAAGGCTTAACATACAATACTATATATATTATTCCACAATTCACGTAGAATACCAAATGTGAACCAAATAAATTACAACCCATACAACACAGTTAACACTTAGGGATATTAACCTATATAACCCAAGTAAATTATCAATGATATTTCTTTAAACCTTCACAATTAACAACACCAATATACACACTGAGGCATTAAAACACATAAACCATATAAACCCTCTTAAAAAATACCCCTAGCTATATAGCCCTTAACATAACGACAACCTCAAAATAGGGAGTGCTGCACTCAGCAGCTCCCCGAGGGGTTTCCCTGAAGCCCCTCGCGCAAGGCAGGGTGGAGGCGGCAGACCCTCCTCACCCGTGCCCGCCTTTCCTGGGCCCTGCTCTGGGCACTGGGGCTCTTTTAGTTGAAAGTGGAGCCGAACTGCGGGGCTCCGGTCACTCGGCCTAGGGCCAGGGCTAACGTTAGCAGCCGCTAGCTGCTTCCAAGGCGGTTCTCCGCATGCCAACCTGTGCACCAGGTGAGGCCTGAGCAGCCTCGAGCTGCTCCCAGGGCCAGCTCTCCGTGTGCCGATCTGCACACCGTGCAGGGCCCGAGCAGCCTCGAGCTGCTCCATGTGCCGATATGCACACCAACTGCCCAGACGCTTGCTGGGTTTGCAGGGTTAAGCCGCCTCGAGCGGCTCCTAGAGCCTGATGCCCATTAGCCGATTTGCACACCGCTGAGGCTCAAGCGGGGTCCCGAGGCCGGCCGTCTCCGAAGTTCCTCTCTTCTCGCTGTCCCTCGCCGTCTCTCCCCAGCGTGCCAAGCATGCTCCCCTTTTATACCGCCGACCTTCTCCGGACCTGGCGGGCACAGTTCCGATTCAGGTCCAGCTGCCCCTTGCCCCCTCCCTTCGGAAAAGGGCGGGGCATTGCTTCCCTTGTGCTGCCTCTGGATTGGTGGGCGGGCTCCTCCAATCAAACAGCAGGCCCTCGATCCTAGGACTCAACCCAAGCCTTGAAAAGGTAAGCCTGCTACAGGAGGGATTACTTCTCATCTGCACCCAGCTTTTTCACGAGGCCCAGCTTAGAGGTGCACCAGAGAGCACCAAGTCTCCTCGAGTCTCTCCCCAGCCCAGCGTGTCGGTCAGAGCAACCTGCTGGCTGCTCCGAGATGTGCCGTTTGCCGGGACCTCCTCAGGAAACCATGGTCCAGCAGCAGACTAAGAGCACTCATCAGGCTCTGACACATTCGCCACCCTCCTTGCCCTGAACCAGCAATTGCAGGGAAGGAGGGATCACATGTGACACTGCTGCCCCTTCCAGCCAGCCTCTGCCCTGCTTATGAGTTGCAAAGGGAACGCAGCCAAGCAGGGAGCCTGCACCTTCCTCCGCACACCCAGCACTTGCTGGCCAGCCTCTTGTCTGTGTGCAATACAAGTCCCCTACTCCACCTCCAGAAGGAGACCATGGCAGCTTCTTGATGGCGCCTTGAAGCTGCGGGCACTAGAAGCAAGCTGGAGTGAGACCTGGAGTAAAGACCCTCTCCTAACCAGCCATGTCTTGTGCTGGCAGCACTGCAACCGCATCCTGAAGGTTTCCAATATCAGGTTGTTGGCCCTGCCATCCCTTAGCGCTGCTCATCAGTGGTCCCAAAGTACTTGGCCAAGGGGGTCAGTACCATCAGCCCCTTTTTACTGATGAGAAAAGTGAGGCAGGGGAAGGTGACATGACTGGCCTACCCTTGCAAGCTGGTGCCAGAGCTGCAACTAGGCCCCCTGTCTCCAAGCCGCAGGCCAGGCCTCTCTGCTGAGCAGCCAGCCTACCCCTGGTGCCTTGGGGGATGCTTTAAGACAGACTTCACTGGATACAGCGACAGCTCAGCTTCACTCCCACAGAGCAGGCATGTTAAGGAGGGCAAGAGCCATTTCACAGCCCTCATGCATTGAAGGCCACGGCAGCATTTAACCACTGACTGTCCTGAAGGCAGGAAGCCTCAGAGCAGGTGCCTTCCCAAGGACTCTGGAGGATGTGAACGAAATGTTGATTAAGGTTATTGGACTTTTCTTCTTCTTTTAAACCCAGACTTCTGTATTTTCCTCCCAGCCTCTTACTAGTCAATTGTCTTCAGGCTCTTCAACAAGTTGCTCATGGATGACTGAGTTCTCCCTCTTTAGCGTTTTCACGTTTAATCTGCATTGCAAACTGGCCAAGGGAGCAAGGCAGCTTGGGCGAGCTCTTTTTTTCAATTTTTATCCTCCTGTTGTATTTGGGAATGACCTGTCACCACGCCAGGACACCGAAGCCCAGATTCCTTCCCCTGCCAGGCTCCAAGGAACTGCCGGTAATTACTTGACTCCCAAATTTAGCATTGCATCATCCCATTTGCATGCGGAGATGCGTAAGACAGTGAGGATAAGTCTTTTGTCCATCCTTGGCACTGGATAATGACCAACTTTCGAGCTAAGTGTCCTTTGTAAAGGACTTGTTTGGAGAATCCCTATCATGTCTCAGTGGTCCCTATGCTGCACAGTAATGATATATAGCGCTCTGTGCTCCAACGCAGAAAGGCCAGGTGTTTGCAGAGGATCTACACACTACGAAGTGCAAATGAGGCAAGTGCCCCCTCCGTGTAAAACCAAACGCAAATGCTTTCTTGCAAAGCCATTTAGGCCACCTCCCAGATCGTCTGCCCCGAGATGAAAACCGTCAAGCTGGTTGTATTGAATAAAAACACTCCCCACGCTGTGGGCACTTTGTAAAATAGGATATGCCTGGATTCCCAAGGCATCGCATGACACCGCTGGTATTTTCCTGAGAATTAATACCTCCGAATACAGTATGGTTTACATCATGTCAGCATCTCCCACGATGCGGGGTGGATAGACCCAGCAGAGGCATGTGGACTACAATGGACCAAGAAGCATAAGGACATTCATTTTCCTGTCAGATAACAGCTGGTCTAAAGGAGAACCCAGCAATGAGCTCATTTCAAGGAACCGCATACGTACGGCATTAGGAGATCAAAGTTTGGCCCGCTAATAGCTCTGTAGTTCGTGTCAAGGTGTTATATCTAGGACAAAACTAGGAGTTCTTTAAAAACAAATCAAATACATCACTCGATACCCTTTGTGCTCACTCTGGGCGACTGAGCTGTCCAAGTGAATTACATCCCCGCTAAACTGCTGCCGTCGCTGGGATCTGTACCTACAACATGATTTAGCTCCATCAAAACCCACAGCCCGTGACACACGGGTCATGATACATGAGGGTGGAGGCTGGGACAAGATTTGCCCCCAATGCAGTGGACGTGCTTGGAGTTTCACACTCCTAATCTTTGAGAACATGATACCGGGAATGCAGAAAACGGACGCCCCATCGCACCGCGTCTGCCTGGCTGGCCTCGCGGGAAATCGGCCTGCAAAGTGTCAGAAATATGTAACAGCCGGCATCCAGAGAGCACCCCCTCGAGACACCGCGGCTATGCCTGGTCCATCAAAACCAACTGCGATAGCGACATACATTGAATCCTTTGCTCTTTACTCACCGCCCTTCTCCACTTCGCTTCACTAGCTGCTAGCCAGCTTTGTGCCCAGCCTGCCCCCTGCCCGATGTATAAGGAGCAATACAGTAGCCCAAGGGCAGCAGATCCCAAACTAGGGGGTGTGACGAAGCGGGCCCGTTGTATTCCCGAGCTGCACCCCAAGCACAACGGAGATGCGATTACATGAGGGGGGCTCACACCTGGATGCACAGCTGGATGTCAGGGTCACATGCCCCTGGGAAAATTTGGGAATCCCTCTTCTCAAGCATGAGCTACTATCACCAGGCCCAGAGGTCTTCTCTTTATCGCTCACCCATGCAAAATGAGGAAGTCAGGATAAAATTTAAATTCTCTCAGCCACCCCTTGTTTAAATCGCGGGCACTGAGGGACTCCCGAGCTGGACGCCTTCGACAGACGTTCAAGGAAGAAAACCTCTCAGCCATGCAGTCCCTGTCGAAAACCGTGCTTTTGTCAAAACCAAAGTGTGCCATCCACAATGAGTTTGAGTGAGCACTCAGCACTAACCCACCCAATTTACCTTGCAGGGCTGAGTCCAGATATATAGCTGGGCTGGCCTTGTTCTCAAAAAGCACTGTCTCAAATCTTCTGATAGATCTAGGCAATGCACCTGCTTGTTTTAAGAAAGTTTGCCATGGTGTAGCACTGGTGACATGTCCCAGAAAGAACAAAATCCAGGTGTCCAGTCCACCTGTGCATCAGGAAGCGGCTGGCAGAGATGGGGGGTCTATCCAGATCCCACTAGGAGACTGGGAGGATTGCAGAGTCCCACCCACAGACTGGTCAGGGCACCCAGGTGCTGCATCTCACACCTGAGCGGGTGCTTGCAGGGAGATGACAGACGGGCAAGGGGCCAGGGGCCGGGCTGACAACCTCGCTTGGACAGAGCTGCCCTCAGGCCCTTGGCGGGAGCTGCCAGGAGATGCATATCTAACAGCTCCCTGCCTGCCCTAGCTGATTTTGTGACCTGAAAACGAACTCAGCCGCGCTCTGCGAGTGCACCAGCTATTGTCAGCCCTGAAATGCTCCAGGAGATGACAGGGTGGGTTAAATTACATGTCAATCATAGGCCACAGAGCTAGTGTGTTTAAAGCAGGTCAGGTCCTGTAGCCCAGAGTGCACAAGGGAGTGATGGGGCCAGCATCATGTCTGCCCACAGCTGAATCCCCTGCTTCAGTGACCGCATATCCATTTCCACCCCTCTGCAAAGCCATGCCCAGGTCACCGTGCCCTTGCTGTTTGTGCATACACTCATGTTGTCTAAGGGCACAGCCGATGCCAAGACACAGGGGACATGTTCCCAGTGAGTTGGGCCAATCCTTTCTCTTCTCCTTGAGCAGAGATGGTGGGAAGAGGCGGTGTGCTGGAAGACTGGCAGCACCCAAATGATTCAGCTTGCACCCTTGGTGCAAAGCAGAGGCTAACCCACACCCCAGGCAGCTAAGTGAGCTGGGGTTTACACCCCTCCCAGGCCTGTGTGAACGGCAGGCAGGGTGGAGGCGAACCCCTGAGGAAGAGCCTCGGGTAGCTGTGCATTGCAGACCTGCTCCGATGCCGCTCCAAGCAGATACTCCTTTTCTTTCTCCGATATAGCTCGGCATTCAAAAGAGAGGCACAAGCCTGAAGACTTCAGCACGTTTCAGTTCAGGGCTCGGGGCTGCCGCAGTCAGGAGAGGCTGGAAGCCATTCAAGATGCTGTCTGAAGCCATCTCTAATGATGCATGAAACGCGGCTCTCCATCTGCAACCCACAGGAGCAGACGGTTCAAAGGACAGGTGTTCTGCCAAACACAAGGTCTCTTAATACAATGCAGAGACGTGGTAGACAAAGCCCAAGGGGGTGGGAGGGGGGGCACCTTTGTTTGGTCTAACAAAGGGTCGGCATCGTGCTTCTGCGAGAGAAAGGCAGATTCACCAAACACGGCCGCGGCCAGAGCCAAAACGCTGGACACCAGATGCTGCAGCAGCCGGAGCCGTGCAGCCTGTGTCTGTTTTCACTTTGCTTAACAGTTGCCTCTTGGATTCCCCTCCGTCGTGGGCTGCGGCTGACGGGGGCATGTCAGGAAACGCACCCGAGCCTTTACCTGCTCTGCCCTGAACCAAGTGGGACCAAAGACCAAGTCCTGGGGGCTTACTAGGGCAGGTGAGGCGGGAGATTGCTTGTTAAGATATTATACCCCTCTTACCCTCAGGAGGAGGGAAAGAAATGACCAGGATCACTATATGTGCAGGACTTTTAGGGCACTTTTCCCCCCAAGAAGTATTTTAGGGGGAGCACCATATACATGCACTCTCCTCTGGGACACCACCAGTGCAGAATAGGTGTCCATAAGTATTTTAATTGACTTATCTTAAGGTAAATGGACATTCAAAGACATTCCCCTCTGGAGTTCCAGGATGTCCCTACCATCCTTTGCAAAATCAGCCCATACACAAGCCAGCAGCCTGTCCACCCCGCTCCTCCCCATCCTCACCCATGTAACCATCAGGCTGCAAAACACCATGCAGACCAAATCCGAATCGCCGCTCCTCCGGTTCTCCCAAGGTCAGTGACCCACACGCAGCTCTTCCTTCTCCGGGTACGCGCTCCCAGGACATCTGCATGCTAGCACCAGCTCTATCTTAACTTCACCCCAGAGCTCAGTCCCAAGTAGGCATGCACCTAGAGAGTCAATGTCCCAGTAATTATCCCTGATGGGGAGCTGAGACACAGAGAGGCTTACTGGACTTGCTAAATATTAGGAAAGCTGGGGCAGAGCTAGAAAAAGAGCACAGGTCCACATCCCAAACCCACATTAACCTCCCAGTCCTGCGCATTATCAGAACCAGAATCCTCCCTCTCACCAAAACCCTTTTTGATCCATACTGGCGCTAAGGCCTGGCTTTCCTGGAGGCACGTGCAATCCCTGCCTGCAGCTGGGCCCATGCAAAATCAACTGGAAGTGCCCAACACAGCAGCTGTGCCTCTGCAATGAGTTCTGCCCTGGAATAAGGTGGATAAAGATGTGGCTGTGCATATCTGCACCCAAAACCTCACTGTGGAGGTAAAGGTTTGAGGATGAAAGCATGCCTGGGACTTTGCAGGTGTGTGAGACCCCCTGAGTCGCTTGCATTCACCTGTCTGGGTCTCTAACAGCAAATGCCTGGGCTTTCTGCATCTCCAACCTCAAGTCTGCAAAGAAAATTCTTCCTGGGAGACCCCTTCAGACACACTATAGCCCTACATTTCCTTTTTTAAACCAGCTGAAGTGAAGTGCTTCCGTTCACAAAACCAGGAATTGTTTGAACTGAGGCAGGAGACACACGTTCAACGTAGCACTTACTCAGAGATATAAAGTGCAAGCAAACAGACGCTGAAGCAGTTTACCCCAGTTAAGTGCCCTTGTGGCAATGCAAAGTTGTTCCCCTTCAGGCAAGGGTTATGTCCCAGCACATACTACATTTAATACATCACAACATCCCAGTGGCTTGCAAGTAGTGGAGCCGCATACATGAAACCACCCCATTATCCTATCTTTCCTTATCATCACTGTAAGATTTGCGAATCTTCCAGGTGAGTCTGGGCTGTGTCCTGGTTTTCTCCCATTCGATCTTCACTCCTGCCAAGGGTTGTTACTGCTCTCAAGGCTTTGGCAGGCATGTCCCAGCATTGCTAAGTGACTCTCTAGTGCAAACAGGGTCCCCGCAGGTCTCTGAATTTGGGCCGCCACGTTATTTAAGCGTCTTCTGCGCAGGTCTGGAAACGCATGCAATCGCAGCAATGGTGCATGTGCTCACGTTATCTCTGGTACTGGCAAGATTTTTGTTGTTGTTGCTAAAAACAGTGCTGTAGAGCTCTACCACATCACTGGACTCAATTTATGAAAAAGAGAACAAATGCATCAAATTGAGACACACGTTGGCGTCAGCTGGAAGATGAAAGGTGCTTGCTCCTTAGCAGCCAGTTTCCTATGGCTGCCCTTCGCAGTACGGTACTCCTCCCCCCGGCCCCCCACAGGCGACCTGCACAGATAGACAGGCCGTCCTTTGGCTGCATGCATGCCATTTGTAAGCCTCCTTTTTGGGAGAAAGAGGGAGGAGGTAGGGCTTGTTGGAGCCGACCCCAGGAAAAGATGGAAGGTCTCGCTTCCCATCTGGGCTGCAAACGCCGAGAGGAGCCAGTCGGTCTGACTACCACTCGCTTTTGCTTGCTTATAAATGCTGAGAACATCAGATAATCCAGGGAGGTCAGGGTCAGCTGTTCTAGCTGCTTTATCAGACAGGGATCAGTACTGTGGCC
The DNA here is from genome assembly GCF_030867095.1 of Alligator mississippiensis. Lineage (NCBI taxonomy): Eukaryota > Metazoa > Chordata > Crocodylia > Alligatoridae > Alligator > Alligator mississippiensis. The sequence goes on from NC_081834.1 coordinate 4,409,545, forward strand.
AGCCTCTTTCAGGAGACAGATTTCAGATGAATTGTCTGTGTGTGTGTTCAGTGCACTTGGGACACCCGGCTCCCACCAAAGGGGCCTCTGCGCTTTTATGCAAAATGTTATTTTAAAAGTGCCACCCGTTTTGGCTGTTTTTACAATCTATCTGCTGAAGCCCAGAGGGAAAGTACTGTGGATTAGCGAGCACAAATACAGCAGAAAACCAGATTTTCCCTGACTCTGCATAACAGGAGAAGTCTGGTCTCCCATCGCCTAGAAGCCCGGCAGCTCCAATGGCCCATTCTCCTTGGGGATGGAGAGAGAGAGACACAGATCCACGCAAGTCCAGGCCAAAAGGGACTTGTAGTCTCACTTGCTGTATGCTTAGGCGTGGCAGGATTCAGTTTTTATCAGATGTTGCTCCATGTCAATGTTACCTCTCGCAGACGGATGAAAAAATATTTCCATTGTTATTAACCACAATGTATAAAAAAGAGCGTGCAAGAAAAACGATGGCCGAGGGAGTGTGCGATGACAGGGGAGCAGTCCTGCAGAACCGGGCCGTCTGCACTTTGGACTGCAACACCCAGACGCCCCGGGGGACCGGGAGCAAAGGAAGAGGGAGTGACAAAGTGGGCGAGGGAGCTGCGACTGGTGGCAGCCCTCCCGTAGTTACGAGCAACTAAACTATGCTACGATAACAGCATGATGTCATGATTAAATTGTCTCCCCCCCACACCTGTAATTGCATGCGCTCGTGAAAATTTAAGTGGATAAACATCTAAATAAACGCGTAAAAACAACCATCGGTATTATCCGGCAAAATAGAGAAATAAAAAATCGAATTCTGCCAAGCCTGTGCGCTGTGCACAGCATTAGACCCAGGTCCCCCTGCACTCAACCAAGGAACTTGTATTCAGCCAAAATCTATCCTCCTCCTACTGATTTTTCTTATCTGCAGTTTTACTGCGACCACTCTGCCAGGCACTTTTCCCAAAAGCTCGGGCCTGGAAATGGACCAGCGACTTTGAGGCTCAACCAAGCTTTCCACTGCCGTTTTCAGTTTGCTCACTAAAGATAAATGCAAAGAAAACCACCAACACCCCCCACTATTCCCTGAAAACCAAACCTAATGCAAAGTGTTTGAAATGCTCGGCTTTTAAAGGGAAGTGCTCATGAAGGGCGCAGGCTTTCGGTGACACTGAAAGGCAAGTCTTTGCCTGGGATAATTCCCTCTTTAGCAAGTCCGTTTGAAACCAGAGGAGTGTATGCCTTTTGCCAAGACCACCACCCCCACCAACACCTCTTTCCACTCCCCCTCCATCCTGGGTTGGGTCCCTTTCAAATACAGTCGATAGAGTGTTTTTCTATGAAACATTTTCTTGTCAGAAAACACTAGTTTCGCCCAAACACGGCCTTTTCCATGAGAACATATTGGTCTCAACACAACTTGTCACCAGGACAAGCTCTCAGGTCCAGGATGCAAGGGAGATCAGGACCCCGGAGAAAGATCCCCTCTACCGGTGTACAGCTTTGCGAAAAAAGGTGAGGTGTCAGCTTTTCCTTTTGTTCCCGTGTGCGGACAACCACCAAAACCTCTGGAGAAATGAGAGAGATGAAACCACCCTGGAATAAAGCGCCCAGGGAAACACAGGTTCAAATCATCCCCGCTCTGAGTCAGGCACAACCCTCCCCTGATGTATCCCACATCGCAGGTGAGGACCCTGAAAGACCAGGCTGGTGGCACTTCTGGCACGGTCTCTCCCTCTCCCATTTTTAAGATCTTGGTTTTCTTCCTCAGCAATGTCAAAACCTCAACATTTTTTGCAAAACAGGAACCTTGTTTTCCAGCCAACCGTGCCACCGAGTCCTCGCCTCCCACCCGCCTCTGTCCTCCCTGACTGGCGTCTTGGACAGTTCAAGCACTCGAGACCCCTGCGAGCGCCTACATGTCACAAAAGGCAATTGTTCCAATTCCTCTCTTTTATCTCTGGAAATTCAGCTGGCACGCTTGAGTTGTGAGCCGTTATTCACGGCGCTGATATCATGGGCTGGACACGCGGTTGTTTGCTAGCTGAAAGCCCCATGACCAGTAAAGCAAGCAGCTCAAAAACTTATGACAGATTGCGATTGGCACACCCCAAAAGCCTTTGGCTGATTTTTTCCCCTTTTCTTGTAAGTCCTGGAGTCGGTACGCCCTTAGATGACACTCCAGGTCATTATAAAAAGCACTACCCCATGAAGGACCCCAATGCAAACCTAATAATAAAGAACAGATGCAAATGCATCTTTGACTTTGCTTAGCTTAAAATTGAAGCCCCTGTGATTTTTTCCCTCTGTGGTCTTTGATGGACTCTAGATCTGCATTGAGTCAATGAGTCTTTTTAATCTACTTTTCTTGACAAGGGACTGCAGAGTAGAGACTCGGCTGGTATAATGGGAAGTAGACCAGGAGCTCAATCTCCTGCAAAACGAATAGGGGACATAAAGCCACTGTTCTTGAGGTGCCTTCAACGGTGTAATGGCCAAAGATGCTGCGCGAGCTGGGACACAGCACTTATGCCTTTTTGATTGCACAGCCACTTGACTCCACATCTTTTAGCCTGTCATATACAGGAGTTGACTGGCCTACATTTTCGAGGGGATGGAGGTTGTGCATGCCCCCCAGGGCGCACAATCCTTAAGATGGCAAACCCATTACAATCCATCCCTGCCCCAGTGAGCAAAGGTCTTCCAAATTGTGGTGATTTGGGAGCATGAGGAAAGGATCATAATGACACAGGAGTTATTTGTAGGGTAAAGATGAAGGAGGAAGGATAATTGCTTGAGTTAGGGGAAGAAGAGCTGCCAGGAGCAATGGAGTGGAAGAAAGGGAACGTATAAGACTGGGATTAGGAGAAATTCCTTAATAGTTGAGTAAATGCCCAAGGGGACTGGCATGCAAAAAACGTGGTTCCAAAATGATACCTGTTATTAGACCAACTGGGAAATTGCAAGAAAAGTGTCCTTTTCTGCAGGGGGAATGGTGGAAACTGTCTTTCAAATCAATTAAAAGCACTGGATAAGCCTGGGTCGGTCAGAGACGATGAGCTCAAGTGACCAAATTAGGTCTCTCGCCTCTAACGTCTGTCGTTCTTGGTGCTTGTTGAAGCAAAAGTGGAAGAGCAAAGCAGCCTAGACAACCTGTGCTTCAATTTTAAGCTAAGCAAAGTCAAAGAGACTTTTGCATCTGTTCTTCATTATTAGGTTTGCATTGGGTTCCTTCGTGGGGTAGCGCTTTTTATAATGACCCGGAGCGTCATCTAAGAGTGTACCGACTCCGGGACTCACAAGAAGGGGAATAAACTAACATGAAAGCCTGTGAAATCATGGAGCAGGACATGCAGATACAGAACCAGTATATTGCTGTAAAAAGAAATGTGGGCAGGCAGCCTCCTGGAGTCTCTCCGTGTCCAGAAGGAGGCCAGTGGAGATGAGCTGGAGCTGGGTTTCCAATAAAATCATTGGGAATACACTGTTGATTTTAGGTGCTGAAAGTAATCTCCAGGAATAAGCTTATGACTTTCTTTAGCTCTTAATTCAATGGTTATGCTGAGTCTTTCAAGCTTTCCAATGTTTTGGAAACAAACTCACTTAAAATGGCCTGCCCGGGAAGTGCTAAAAAGAAAACCCTGCAGTGCAGCATTTTGCGTTTCTTTGTGTGGCAAGAGAACAAAGACTACAAGGGCGGTTGGTTTTTCCCAGCCGGGTTCGTTTCTTGTGCAACCTACAGTATTGTTAGGGGCGAACACTTAACAACAGTGTGGCCCCCCACCCAAATCCAGAAAAAAAGATTTAACAATGTGTTTTTTCCCTTCTCTTCAAGCTTTTCTCTGCAAAGAGTGTTAGAAATTTACTTTTCCCTTTTAACTGGAACCCCAGCTTCTCCCCTGTTCACCATATTGTAGGAACAGGGGCTAAGAAAAACAGCCACCGTGAAACGTGGACCAAAGCCACAGGAGTCGGTGACAGATGAACAGCGGCAGAACAAACCTTGCTAGAAATGAGTGGCTCACAATGTGCTGTCCCCCAAAAAATCAAGACTTGCCACTGCGCTGAAGTGGGTCAGGATGGCATCACCTTCTTAGCTGGAAGAAGACATTTCCAGCTGGACTCTCACCTGAAGTAAAACAGCCCACTTCCGATGAAGTGCATTGACTTTGCTCCATTTACACCAGCTGAGACGCCAGCCCCGGGGCGTAAAACTCTGCCTTCTCGGTGCGCAGGGGCTCAGACAGGCTTCTGCTCTCACTTCCCGGGGCTTTCCTGACACTGACTGCAGGGCACCTTCTCCTGGTTTCAATGTGTGTCAAGCCAGGCCCACCAACTTCTGCCCTTGCTTTGGCATCTTCATTCAAGTGAACTGCAGTGGGTGCCGTTTGGCTTGCCTTGTGTGTCTGGCTCTACCTAGAATAAACCCCTGTCAGCCTGAGAGGGTGAGGTTTATTAGATAATATTGTTCCTGTGCATTTCTTCATATAGAGAAACTGGAGGTTGATGGACCCAGGCAGCATGAATCTGCTTGCCAGGGGCTGGCGAGGCGATGCTCTTGTTCCCGTTGCCTTCCAATAGATTCCAATGCAACTTTGCCAGGAGGTCGGTACTTCCCAGGGTACGTCGGGGCATCGAGGTTTGGCCTAACATGGGACCGGGGATACTAGCTGACCTTAATGCAAGGCCCCTTCTGCTCTGCCAAACCCTCTGCTCCCTCTATTTCATAAGCAGATGTGACCCCAGCATTACACGGCATGGAAGCCCCCGCAGCTGAGAGAAGCCACTTGGTGCAGACTCCCTTGCTTGGGCATGCAATGGCAGCTCTCCGGCATTGCCTGCTCAGCGTGGGCTTCATGTTCCTGCCAGCCCTTTGTCTGATCATTTCTCCACACTCTTTCCAACTCGTAACAAAGATAAAACACTGCCCGTGTCATGACAGACCTGATGGTAGGGCTACGTTGCTGCTCAGGGATGCTCTCTACCCCAGCACCACGGCTGTTTGCTCCCATAGAGCGCCCCTGGCCCAAGGCTGAGCCCACGACTATCTCACCCCTCCCTGCGCTGGGCTCAGGGCTCACCTGGATGCTGCAGGCCACGAACCCTGGAAAAAGCCTGCCAGCAGCAACCCACAACTTCGGGTAACTTGTGGCCTTTCCGTGCCTCGCTTCCCGTCACGGCTGCCTGTAATTAGAGCCGAGCAAAGAAGGAAAGATGAAAAATGGGCAGAGTCAGACCTAGAGGAGCTCTGTTAGACATCAGCGGGCTGCTGTCTTGTCCCTCCTCTGGCGTTTGGTGCAGGGCTACAGGAAGGTGTCGTAGATGGGGTGGATGCCAATCTGCCAACACACCTTCAGCCCCAGCGAGTTCAGGCATTGCTTTAACTATGCACATTTTAGGCATCGCACAAAGACAAAAAGGTAGACTTGGCTGTAGCCCAGATCGTGAATGCGCTGACGGTGCCATAAAATACAGATGGAAAAAAGTCACGGGCTTCCAGTTTGCACCCAATGGCATGTCTACGACAGATCTTCTGTTCCTCCTGTGATAAGCTCTCCTTTCAAAGCCACCCATTTGGTAACAACTTCTCCTCTATGAAGGGCATCCAGGAGTCTTAAATTAGGAGAAGTTTGTGCTTTCATAGCTTTTAAGGCAAGCTGCCCACTTGTCAGAAAGCTCACCTTGCACTTCTGCTGGCATGCGTGGCCTGTCACAGCTCGGCCGTTGTGAATTTGGAGAAGGGCACCAGCGGCTGAAAGCCGTTACCCTCGGTGGACTATGTAGTGACTTTTGTAAGGCAAATGGATGGTATAAGTCAAGTCTACAGGAGAGGAGCAGTCCCTGGAGTAAGATTTAACCCCTCACCTCAGGATATGGTCCAGACTGGGAATCAGGATCCAAAGCCACTTCCCAGCTCTGCCACAGATGTGCTTTTTGGCCTTGGGCAAGTCATTTAAACTCAGTGCCCGAGCTCGCCACTGGCAAAGCAGGGATGCTGAGATTCCTTTGGCCTGTTTTGTACCTTCAATTTTGAGCTCTGTGGGTCACCTCTCACTGATTTTCGGACTAGCACCTCACACAAAGGTGCCTTGATTTCAGATAAGGCTTCCAGGCACTGCCGGCGCGGCTGCACAGACTGCGTGCAAGTGCTTGTCGCTTGCTTTTGCTGCCGTTATTCATCCGGCTTGCCCAGGGGCTGCAGAGGCACTTTCCTTGTTTTCTTTCCTTCGCACATTTGTTCATTCACCTTCACGGTCTCTGCGGCACAAATATTCTTCTCCTTGAGAGAGCAGGAACGTGAAGCCGATAAGATCTGATTTTAAAATATTGAGCATGAAGGAAAAGCACGAGCCGCAAGGCCAGGAGAAAACAAAAGGTCAAACTATAGAAAGGCTGGGTGAATTAGGGAGATTGCCAGCTTAAACAGAGGCGTCAAGGGACCATTCAGCTCCCGCAACCCATCACAATGGCAGAAAAACCTCCTGTGCCGCTGTGAATCTCTGAAGGGGCCCAACTGGAGTGACTGGGCATGGTGGAAACAAGGGTTGGGATGTTCAAGAGCCAAAGAGAGCTGTGGGGCCAGATCTCATCGCACTTCAGTGGCCGCTGGGGGTTTAGACCCGAACCATGACCATTAGCACAAGGGTTAATCCAACGCCGAGTCCAAATTGCACGCAAATTGGCTTCACGCAAAAGGGACCCTTCCCGCTGCTGCATTGAGCTCGCGGGTTTGCTTTCCTTTCCTTCTCACGTGGCTCTGCTTTTCTGAGCCCGTGGCCTGCTAGGGGCAGTGGAGTTTGGGGTCCAGCTGAGATGCAGACAGGCACGTGGGAGACGAACCCGGTTCTCTGCAGCGGCCTGGGTTTTATTCTTGTTCAGTCCGAACCACTCTGGGCTGTCCCTGCTGAGGGGTAAAGGCCGACTAATGCAGTGCTGGAGGAGGCCACGGGGCAGGGCTGAGCTCTGCATGGCTCGTACTCAGTGGGAGACCACAGGCAACTGCCTGCTTTGTGCGTAATGCGGGATGGTGCAGAAGAATGAATGAAACAGCCACCTGGGACAGAACGAACAAAACCACTTCAAACGAGTCAAGCCATCGCCCTCCCCTCAAAAGCCTCGCTCTCTACCGCAGGCTCCGATGCTGCAAACCTAACACCAGGCAGCCTTCACAACGCTCGGCCGCACATTCCTCAATTAAAACAGCTGTTGTTTACGTGCACGTTTAAATTAGCCACGAGAGGGCAGCCCTGTCGCCCAATGCATCAGGCAAGCTTGCTAAAAAGGTCTGGTTTTCTCTTCGGATGCATTCATTGCCCTATTGATCGCACAGATGGTGGCTCCTATTGGTAATGGGCTCCAGAAAGGGCCTCATCATTTTTAGCAAACACAACTGGAAAGAGAGACCAAATGGCGTGTCCAGGTCTTGCAGAGCCTGTCGGCTGCATTGGACTCTTGGGGATGTTCTCCTTAAATGTTAATGCTGCCACCTGGGAAGAAAATAGGTGAGGCCGAACGAGGGTGATTTTGATGCATATGACACGTGGGTGCCTGGTGTGCTGGGGACCTCGGAGGGGCACAACCACTGCCCTGAAAGGCTGGTGACCAAAGACCTTTTGTAAGGTTTTGCAAGTCTCTCCACACCTTCATCTTGCGACTAGCCAAGGGACTAACCGGCTCTGGGCCCGGGATGGAGGGGAGACTGACCCAAACAAAACTAGCCCTTGTCCTTTAGCGTGTCCAGTTTGGGCTGGCCTCTTCTCCCTACCCATTTGTGCTTAATGCTGGATGGTGCAGGAGAATGAATGAAACAGGCACCTGGGACAAAACGAACAAAACCACAAAACCCATTTTGCTCCCACCAAACACCTGTGTTGTTCACGTTGTTTCCACGAGACGGTCGATGTGGACAGGCGGGGAGCAGAGGCTGCGAGGAAGGGAGAAAACCTGTCGGAGGATGGGGGGAGGGAGACAGAGAGGGTGTGACCGGAGGCACTAACGTGGAGGAAAGGCTCGTAGAGGGTTGCAAGCAGGAGAGGCAGGTGTGAAGTGTGGCAGAGGAGAGGCATGGCAGTGCCAGGCCTGGGGCAGCCGGAGGGTGATGGCGAGGGCATGGCTGGTGTGTTGCTAGTGCGACGATGGCATTGACTCATGTATTGCAAGCAGGGCAGGTGCCAACGGTGAGCTGCCCATCAGATTGCCGGGATGCCAACCCCACCGCCCCATACTGCTTCCTTCTTGGCCTCACCGCAGTCAGCTAACGGGCATGAAAACTACAACTGGGAGTTGAAAATCGATTAGTGTTTCAGAAACAGACCTTTTCTCCAAGGCAGGCACCCTGGGAAAACCACAAAACCTTGGAGCGTGGAACGAACTTCAGGGAAGAGTCCAGACAAGCCTTCACCAAGGGATTGCCTACGTACCTATGGCTAAACAGGACTCAAACCACTGCAGGTATGAACACACCAGGGTTAAATATGTCACTCTAGACACCCTCCATTCGCCAAGGTGAGACGATTGCAAGGTCACGTGGCCCCTGTTTCAATAGCGTAAACTGCAGCAAAAGCATCATCAAGGGAAGCTATCTTGAGAGGTTATCACCTCTCTCGTAGATGCCGGTCATGGACCGAGACCTTAGTTTCTCTTCGGAAACCTGGAGTCTCTCTCCGGTCAACATTTCAGCCACCCTCTGGCATTCTTGAGACGCCCATCGACTTGGTATCTGGTGCCAAATCAGATGGCAAAAATGATCTGACCCTCACAAGGTCATCTAGTCCAGCCCCCTGCTCAAGGCAGGACCATCCCTCACTGAACCATCCCAGCCAAGCATCTGACTAGCCTGCTCTTGAAAATGCCGAAAGATGGAGATTGCACAGCTTCTCTAGGTAGCCCGTTCCAGCGCTCGACCACCCTCCAAGGCACTACTCGAACGAGCACTGACGCTAATAATAATCCAGAGATGGTTCAACACGCTGGTTAAAAAGCAGGCCAGTTAAATGATCTTTGGGTGAGTTCAAGTCCTATTTTATCTTAGCCACTATTAAGACCAAATGTAAAGAAGAGCCAAGTGAATGAATGGTCTCTCTCAAATCTAGGACTATCCACTAGCCCTTGAAGGGGAAGGGGAAGTTACCAAGGTGGGTAGGACTTCAACTCTTGCGTACTAAAATGTGAACTCTGCCTTGGAGCACTGGGTTTTCTTAGCTCTTAATTTAGAGGCAGAAGTACAGATGGAGAAGCTTGGCAAATGCCAGCTGAACTGCTGAGAGGCTCTTATTGAAGGCACCAGGAGACACAAGTCAGGATGGATCCTGAATACAGGTATCCCACCGGTACGTAACGACTGGCACTCTGCAGCGCAGTCACTTTTGCTTTCTGGGTTTTACACAAGCCCTGGCTGCCCGCAGTGACTCATTAAAAAGCATTTCCCCTGCAAGTTGGCACCGCACCCAATTGCCACAGTATTTTTCATTCTCTAAATAAACACAGTGTAATGCACAATAATGACATTCTGCGGGTGGAAACTTAAAACAACCAAGTCCGGCTTCCAGGCATTTGTCTGTCGTGTCACGTCAGCAGTGAAGGGCCATCAAGGCTTCACGCGCACACAAAGCTCGTGAAATGTGCACGCAGAGACGTCAGGAAATTAAAAGCTCCCCAAATGGAAGTGATGATTTCTGCAGAAACCGTAACTCAGCTCTTATATTGACACAGGATCGTTATCGGTGGTGTTAACCGTTGTGATCTAACAGAATGGCACGACGTGAGCTTCCTGAGCCCCGTGCATGCTCGTGTAATATTTCCTCTGGAAAGTAGCCCTGAGCTTTTGTACCCAAGCTCCTTGGGAAGGTTACTTCTTTCAGAACAAGCATTGGACTTTGCAAGCAAAGTCTCTCGTGCTCATTTCATTGTTCTCATTTGGTCAAAGACTAGCTGCGTCTAATCTGTAACCGTGACGTTTTGGCAAATGAAATTTTAGCAAAAACTTCCCCAAACTCCCCTAACAATTCACTTTTGGTCTAAGAACAAGCTTCTGAAATGCTAGCTTGTTATGCATGCAAAGACTGAAGTATTTTCCCCTACCGTGATATAGCCCTGCTAATATAATGCCCACAGTATGAGATGCCAGCCTGCTACTATGGGATCAGCAAGGCAACATGTTCATACCAATCACTTGAAGCAGGTGAGTATTGTGCCTTTCCATTCCGGTTTGGTCTGGAGCAAAACACGCACATTATTCACGATAATTCAGTTACTCCTGAGGGCCTATACAATGCAGTAAAGATGTCTGAGTGGGTAATATTTATTGCAGAAGCAGCACTTAACTGAAGTACCAAATCTGCTGCTCCTTACAGAGCAATCTGTAGTACTGCAGGTTCCTGAAGAAATAGCAGCATAAAAAAGAACAACATCTACAAGTCATTTTGAGAGCTGTTACTATTTGTGGATCGAAAGATAATTGAGGCAGAAATTTGTCCAAACCTAAATCAAGTAGAATGGCTTCAGGGTTTTGCTTCAGGATGTGAAAAGTGACTCTTTTTAAGTTTCTTTTTTTTTTTGGTTTCGGATCTTAAGGCTTCAGTTCTTCCTATATTAGTTTACATGTCACAAGATGTACAGTAATCCTACAGTCGCAGTAGGGCTAGAGACAGGAATGACACACAAACTGGTATAACTGATGGGAAACTGGTTCAAATCTGTAACACAACAGAAGTTCAGTGCACGTGAACCGCTTTCACAATGGCTGAAATCAGTTTCAGATAAACCTGGATGGATGTAGTATCAGACTGAATTGATTTAGGTTCAATCTGTTTATTGAACTTCTGTCCCAGATCCCCTCCAGATTCAAGTTAATTTGCAGTCCCCCAGTATCCCAGGATGCTTTGCATCTCCCCTCCAAACCCTGCCTCACAGGGTATGTGAGCTAGCATTGGCCCAAATCTTTCTGCTCCAGCGGAGCAAGGAGGCGTGCGCTAGCACCCCAGCTTCTGGCCTGATCCACTGCATTGCTGGAATTAAAAGTGAATGTCCACTTGCTTATCCAGTCAATCTGTGCCACTTAGACTAAACTACTAGGATTGGATCTATTCAGCCTCAAGCTTTTGGACTGTCTGTACTTAACTTAGGCTAGGATTAATTGTAGTATGAAGTTTAGATAAAAAAATTATCTGACTTATTGGTGATACTCAAGGATGCTCTCTGACCCCATGGGTCTTCCTTGTGTCCCCAAATGCCTCCTTCAGGGCACAACAGGACAGGACTATTGGAAGATCCTTGTGGATGAAGGCCAAGAGGAGGGGGGAAGTACCTGTTGGAAAATGCCTGGATGCATGCCAACCCAGAGGGTTTCAATGAAAATGCAGACTAACAATTTCAGGAAGTTGTTGGTAACTAACTTGACACGCATCAGTGACTCCGATTTCCTTTATTTCTCACCTTGCACCTCCAGAGGCCCAGCGCCTGAGTTAACCTCCAGTTATTATTTTTATACAGTGGCAACACCAGCATAAAATCCCTTTTCCTTCTTATAGCATTATATCCATACGTTAACTGCCCGTGTGCCTAGCTAGGACTCTGCTCACGACAGAGCAATTATTCCTAGGACCAATGTTCTAACTGGATGAAAAGAAAGAGAGAAAAACTGAGAAAGGGACAAGGAATGATGCTGGAGGGAAGGAGAGGAAATAGGTGGAATAAAACAAAGACGCTTAAAGCATGTAGGATGTGGCTGTTGTGCCAATTATTGCTGCTACAAGATGCTTCTAGGGTACAGCAGGACCGAGGAGCAGCACCAATAGCCCAGGTCTGCTTTAATGGGCAGAATGCAGAATTGAACTCTAAAAGATAGGGAAAAGGTCTTTAATGACTTAGATTCCCTCTTACTTCTACTAGGAACTATTTCTACCATGAGCTACTTTTCAGAGTGTAAGGATACATTGCACGAGCTTTGAAAGGCTTTTAAATCCAACCCCTTGGAGCCGAGAGCCATGCCAGGAGGTAGGTTAGTAGATGGATCTGGGCACATCCCTAGAGGCTGAAGTCACTTGCTCTTGGACCTCTTGTGCCTCATGGTCCACATGAGATGTGCACCAATGGCATATTAATGCACATCCCACTGAGGCTCATTGCTGTAGTGCAGACTCAGCATATTGGCAAGAATTTAATTGCTGAATGATTTTGTTTGGAAAAGCCACTCCTATCCTTGGGCAGTGTCTATAATGCACTGAAAAAATCTCATAATGGCTTTTCAGCATGCGGAGTTACTGCCATTGACACAATATGGACCTTAATGGCTCCCAAGATGGTATAATTGTCTATTGTTTCAGTGATCTGTAGATGAAGGCCTCCCTAAGTAGCATACAGTGGTCACCATTAACATCTTTACAATGCTGCTCTTGCAAGTGGATAACATTAGGGCGGTATAGGGAAGGCCAGGGGAATTCTGTGATTACCACCGTGATGTTAATTACTTGCAAGGGTTTTCATGGTGACAACCTGGTAGAAGATTCTCTTGCATCTGTGACTGATCCGTTTGTGCTGTGCTTTGTACACTTTGTACACACTTATAATCTGGGGTAGTGGATAGATATAAGAACGAGGGAGAGCCTTAGATCTGATCAGTCACGAGGATGGTCACAGTAAACCCTTAGCATTGCAGGTGTTTCATATGCAGCTAGGAAGACAAAGTGACTGGCCCAACATGTGCATAGTGCAAGTCTATGGACAGACAAAAGAGCTGCATGGGAGGGAAAGATCTTACCGCTTGCAAACACACATCAGTTGACCCACTGCAAAAGTTTCACGTCTTCGTATCCCACAATAAGTGGCAGCTAAAACAGACAAACATATCCCCGATTTATTTAGGGTAAAACAAAGCTTGCTAGAACAATTAACAACGGTAAAACTAAAACATGTTGGAGGTGGTCTAACTTGCCACAATAAATCTAAATCTAACACCAAAAAAAAAATCGCGCATGTGTACTTGGTTATGCAACTAACCTAGCAAAATGGCGATTTTTCGTGATGTTTTGTAACGCGTATGTAAACAACCCGTAACATGTACAAGCGCCCAACTAGCTTACATTTAGTGTGGGATAGAGGAGGCATGCAAAATAGCTACAGCAGATCAGGATCAGGCGGACGCACAGTAAACCCACTCACCTTTCCTGTCCCTATAGCTGTGCCATCTGCCCATGCCCTAATACACCTGTTACACCGTCTGCTGAGTTTATGCTGGAAGAACATACAAGGTTGTGAAAAAAACTTGGAGCAATTCAAAATAACTCCAAAGGAAAGTCTCTCAGTGACAGAATGCTAACGATTCTGCTTAAAATTAATTAGGTCCAAGAGAACAATACTGATTTCCCCTGCACAGGCTTCATAGCAGCAGATAGTGCGTCAGATGTGGTTATGACTTCAGGGCCAGGTCTCAGGTTGGGCAGACTGAAAAAGTTTCCGTCCAAATGTTTTTCACCTCCAAAACAGGAAACACCACAAATGTAAACTGACAGCACAAAGGTGATTTTTTTTTTTTTTGACTGAAAACTTAACATTTTCCATTTTTGGCTGAAAACCAACTTTTTTATTGGTTTTTAGGTTTTTGACTAAAAGTTTTCCATAGGGAGCATCGATAATTACCAACCAGTGTATTCAGCGCAGCTCCAAATCTTCTTAAATTTATTTCCTTAACATAAAAGGATTCTCAGTGTATTTTCTCCTAGACACAACAGCACAAAAGTTGTAACCAAGCTGGGACCTATAGCGCTTACATTCAACAAACACGCAGAAATCAGACACGGGTGACATCTGCCACGGCTGATGATAACCACACCTCATTATTGCAAACTGTGAGTGGGTTTTTTCCTCCAAGTCCAGGGTCTCTAAAACTGCTGCACAAACCATACCCAGAAGTACACTCTTCAGTTACAACTGTGAGATGCCCCACTTCCTTGCTCTCAGTTTTCTTCTTTTGTTAACCTTAGCCGGTACGGTGCATATTGCTGAATTTATCAAGGAGTTCAATGATTCAGGTGGCCCTGTTTTACATAAGTTTCTGAGTGTATTCAAATGTCACAGAACCACATCCCCCAGCCCTATTTTATTTCAACGTCTTGTCCATCAGTTGTGTGAAGACAAACACTTCATGTTCTAGATGAAAAGGTGATGGAGATGCTCCACAATAATTTGCAATACCTTTTGGTTCAAGCACTAAAGAGGTCAAAGGAAGAAAAGCCTCTACAGATTAGCTTCTTTATGGCTGGGACAGACATTACACATAAATAAGTTTAAGTGATCAGAAACTGCTTTAAACCTGCAACAGAACAGATGTTCAGTGCACACAAACCGGTTTGAAAATGCCTGAAACCAGGTTGAGATAAACCTGGTTGAATGCAGTATCAGACTTAACTGATTTGGGTCAAACCAGTTTATGAAATGTCTGTCCCAGACCCCTTGCTGGTTCAAGTTAAATCAGAGTCCCCCAGCATCCCAGCATGCTCTCTGGGCTGGGCAGGGCTCTCTGCTCCACAGCAGGGCTGGCCCCTGCAGCTCCGGCAGAGACTTACAGGCACAGCAGCATCTGCCTGGTTTCCTTCTGCTTTCCCCCTCCCCTCCCCACTCCTTGTGAAGCAGGGATCCCCCGTCCCCTCCGCCTTACACAGACACCTCAGCGTTAGCTAGCAGACCGCATGCTGGCTACGGTCCATGCTGTGGCAGACAGCAGTGTCGGCTTAGAGCTTTTGGGAGCTAATCAAAGCTCAGCTGGTAATGTCCCTCCATTCCTTCTTTGTTTAAGAAGAGCTTGAACCAATGAGAGAGGCTGTTTGCTTTCTGATGGGGTGATAAATGCTGGTAAGAGAGCTGATAAATGCTCTGTTATCATACAGGGGGGGGGTACCACTCCCTAATCCTGCCAGGGCCCCTCTCAGATCAGCCCTGTGGAAGGGAAGGGAGGGCTGCGCTAGCTCCCCCGGCTTCTAGCCTGAGCCACTGCAGGCACGTGCCTGCATTTCTGGACTGTCTGTACAGTTACAAAGCAATTCAACCTAGCCAGATTAGACTAACCTGAAAAGATTAAATCAATTCAGGCTCAGGCTTTTTGAACATCTGTCCCCAGCCTATGTGTTAGTTACTTCTCCTATATTCTTACACAAATGCCAGCTTTCCCCTATACTCACCCTGTTTCTACTGGCTGCCTTAGTAATCCCTCACTTCAAGGAAAATATCCCATAAATGTTTTTGATGTTCCAACAAATTTTGGCAGCTCAGACTTGCGATTAAAGCAAGCACTGAGGTTAGATGAAGACATCTTTGGCTGTGTTTTTCAATATTTTGATTTAAAAATTACAGCAATCATCTGCACGGAGGTATAAAAAAAAATTCGCCCATTTATAACGGCTCGAAATACAAATGCCATGGCTCTTAAAGCACTAAACATGCAAGCTGGTTTAACAAAATTGTAACTGTTCTTCTGGTCTGACTCTATCATTAGTAGTGCTAGTGCCTTGGGAATGCTGAAGCAGAGATTATATTGTAGGATCCAGATCTTACAACCCTTGTTGTGAGCAAGTAGAATAGTTATTATGGGTTTTATTCATCAGAAGAGCTCTGAGGCTTTTCCGACTGCTGGATGACTTGGAACTGGCTTTTGCATATTTTGGATGACCTATTTATCCTAAAATTGGCAGGGCCAGGGAAGCCATTTTCCCCTGTTGGGCTGGTCTGGGTCATGGAGAGCTGGAAGGAAGGAAGGAGGTGGAAATTTTATGTGAAAACCTCTCCCTGCCCTGTCCAGATCGCTGCCTAACTGAACAAGCCTTTTTATGGCTAGCGCTGAGAGGAGGGGGCTTGTTGTTTGTCTAAGTAAATCACCTTTTAACTTGGATGAAATAAAACTGAAGCCTCAGAGGTCCAGCCAGCAGTACAGCCTTCCTGTCAACAACAGGATTTAAAATGAATATGCAGGGAAGTCTGCAAATTGTGGGCCTTCTTGAATTGACTACAAAGCCTCATCCCCTCTGGTTGAGGACCCTGGGGTATTTGGGGCTGTTGTCTTTAAAGAGCTGCTCCACTTGATCTGGGAAGGGTGGAAGATGCTTCTTGATTTCCCTGGAATTGGGCTTCTCGCATGGATACTTGCTGTGGCCCTTAGGATTCAGCACTGGGGAGAGAAAATGTGTGTGCGTAGAGGCAGGGGGAGCAGGACTTTGCACCCTCAAACACAATTAGCTTCCAAGCCCCTTTTTTGCATCTTACTGAGGCACAGAAATGTCATGGGTTATAGCTCACTGGGTATATTTTGTAACAGCTCCAAAGCTATTACACTGGGAATTGTGTCCTTGCATGCAATGAAACCTAAAGATTAACTGTAAAAGAAAAAAAAATGTAGGCTCTCTGCCTTAGCTAAGCTGGAAACTCCTGATGAGTACTACAGAGATGTTACTAACCCATGCAGAACAGTAAAGCCTTCTTAAAACCCACCCACCCCCTTCTTGGCCATCCAGAGAAGTGTGGGTGCACGTTTGAGACACAAAAAGGGAGCCTGGGTGGAGGGCGCTTTAATATGCAGACACTTAACGTTATCCAAAATGTCACTGGCCCCATCCAAGCTAATCATCTGCATATTTTAAAGCATCCCACTGTCTGTCTGAGTTATCTGATTTTGCGTGATAGACTGTCTCGCAGAAAACAAAGCCCTGAATTCATAGCAGCACCCAAGCAGGCACTGAGCCCAGCTGGAGCTGGAAAGATGCTGTTTGTGGCTCCCAGCATTATCACCCGCTTCCTTCCAGCCCCTGCCGCTCCAGCCTCCCTTCGAGTAGTCCTAGCTGGCCAGCTGTCACTCTCCTCCATGCTGGGAGGAGTGGATGTGGCCCGAGTACTACTTCAACATGTGGGAGCCCCTGGGGTATAGCTGATAGAAGTCATTGTAGTATAGCGCTTGTGGCATTTGGGATAAAACCCCATTAAAGAACTCCCACAACCACAGATGGTGAACACGCTTGTATTTCCATACGGATGTCCTTATCTCATCCCCATGTTCCCTCTACTTATTCTTCCCTTCCTCTGTTTTCGCACAGCTTTTCTCTGATGTCCTCTCTGCTTCTTTCTGTCCCCAGATGGGACATCAACCCGACAATGCACAGTCGAATCCTCCTTACGCAGCCCGGGATGCTGAAGGTGGTTGTATTCGGTACAAGTTCGCCTCTGCCAAACTGTTTCCTCACTTGGATTGAAACTGTTGTCCGCAAAGAGAGACTCATTTTGTTCTTGTCCCCATTCAGCTCCTTCAGTTATTTATTAATTTTCCCGGCTAAACCCCCATGCTCTTGAAAAGCTAGCAATATTGGAAATGTATACCCCAAGTTTTAATTGCAGTGGAAGCTACTACTTAGCATGTCAGGTTTTCTACGACTTGAGCTCTCTCGGGCAGGGCTTGAAGAACCATCCTTTGCAAAGGGAGACGCTTGGTACTCTCCGCACACGAGTTTCTATCGGTGCCATCGGTTGTCTACAACGATACCAAAGTGCTGCAATGTGAAAGGTTACGGAAAGTGTGCCGGCATTCGGCGAGAGCTGAATCAAGATGGCCAAACCCCTGTCACTTCAGACTTCAGAACTGAGTGGAGTTATAATCCCAAAGACAATAAAAAAGGCTTTATTTTCAACCATCAGTCAGTGTGCCCCCACCCCTTGCCTGCCCTCCAGAGAACGCTTTAAAGGCTGTAGGCTTATAGGTGATGAGATTTTATTACATCTCAAAAACACGCAGGAATGCAGTTTCATTTGCTGCTTCCTGAAACCCAAGCAGAAAGTTTATAAAAACTTTGGGTCATGTTTGGACTACAGGAAACAGCATGAGAAATCACACTCCTTTTCCTAGTTCTGCTTGCTGAGCAATCTCGCCAGTCCAAGAACATTCCCTATTTTCTTTTCAATAAAGGTATTGTGGTTTCACAGCTAGTCCTTGCTGCTTGGAAATAAATCAGTGTTAGGGACCAAACAAGATCTTTCTTGTAGTTCACACACCCTTGTATAAAAAACAAAGGATTAAGAAAGCAACTTGATCCTCATTTCCTAAGTCTAAATTGTCTGGAGATGGCTGTTATTTAAGGCCAGAACAAAAACCTTGAACATAATGCAGGGTTTAGCAATGCTCCCCCAACGTAGAAGCTCACATTAAAATCGGGTATGAACATGACAGAGGCAGAGGAATCCAAGTACGATCTGCTTCAGGCTATACCCGAATCCTGTGACCTCTCGCCGCACCTCTGCTTGCAGGATTGCTAAAGAGCAGAGTTTCATACACGCACGCTCACAATTATGCTATTATATGCATGAAAAAAAGTTGCACGTTGTACAACCCCCTTCTGCAGAAACGCTCAGGATCTGGCGGCCCGCTTTGCTTTGCAACAGCAACCTGGCTTCAATTTGGTTTTGCCAAGGAAACGTTTCAGAGGAAAGCATCTACCTGATGAGGGCCTGTGCAACTGAAGCAGCAGCAAAAGAAGGATGAGCAGGACATCTCAAAGTGAGTTGGCATTTGGGAGAAGAGCCTAGGAGGCTTCCTTACAGGACTGTGGGGGGCATCTAGTCTTACAAGCAATGGAAGGAGCCACATCCATAGTTATGTAGCCCATTGTAAGACCTCATTGTCATTGTGTATGTATTTTGCTAAACTTTAACTGTTTAGGCTACAGTTTAGTGCACTGGGCGGCTGTATCAGGTTGAGCTTTCGGAGGGAAAGGGAAGATTTTATGTTATGAGCCAGCAGTGTGCCCTCCTTGCAAAGAAGGCGACCGGCATCCTGGGATGCATTGGTGGGAGCGCTGTCAGCAGATGGAGGGCAGTGATTCTTCCCTCTGTTCAGCACTGGTGAAGCCACATCTGGAGTCCTGTGTCCAGTTTTGGGCCCCCCACTACAGAAAGGATGTGGACAAACTGGAGAGAGTCCAGTGGAGGACAATGAAAATGGTTTGGGGGCTGGAGGGCATGACTTGTGAGGAGAGGCTGAGGGAAATGGGCTGATTTAGTCTTCAGAAGAGAAGACCGAGGGGGATTGAATAGCAGCCTTCACCTCCCTGCAGGGGGGTTGCAAAGAGGATGGAGCTGGGCTGTTCCCAGTGGGGGCGGATGACAGGACAAGGAGCAATGGGCTCAAGCTGCAGCAAGGTAAAATGAGGTTAGATATTCATAGATTTCATAAGGCTGGAAGGGACCCTGGAGGATCATCGAGTCCAGGCCCCTGCCCCAGGGGCAGGAAGTCACCTCAGGTCAAAGGATCCCAGCAAGAGAAGCGTCTAAATGTTTCTTAAAAAAGAGTCCAGTTAGGTGCTTGCACCACCTCTGGAGGCAGTCTGTTCCAGGCCATGGGGGCTCGGACAGTAAAGAAGTTTTTCCTTATGTCCAGCCTGAGATGGTCTTGCAGGAGTTTGTGACCGTTGGACCTTGTCGTCCCTTGGGGCGCTCTGGTGAACAGACGTTCCCCCAGATCCTGATGTACACCCCTCATGTACTTATAGGGAGCCACCAGGTCCTCCCGAGCCTGCGCTTTTCCAGGCTGAAGAGTCCCGTGGCTCTCAGCCTCTCTTCATAAGGTCTGTTTTCCTGACCTCTGATCATGCACGTGGCTCTCCTCTGGACTCTCTCAAGCTTTTCTGCATCCTTTTTGAATTGTGGAGCCCAGAACTGGACGCAGTACTCCAGCTGCGGCCTCACCAAGGCCGAGTACAGCGGGAGGATGACATCCTGGGATTTACTTAAGCATCTATGGATGCAAGCCAGAGTATTGTTTGCTTTACCAGCTGCAACACCACATTGGTGGCTCATGTTCATCTTGTGGTCAGTCAAGACCCCCAAGTCCCTTTTGGCCATGGTGCTAGCGAGTCTATAACGCTGAGCCTATAAGCATGCTGCGGGTTTTTTTTCCTGAGGTGGAGTACCTTGTATTTTTCTGTATTGAAGGTCATCAGGTTTTCGTCTGCCCATTTTCTGAGCTTGTCTAGGTTGGCCTGGATCACTAGCCTATCCTCGGGTGTGGACGCTCTACCCCAAAGTTTAGTGTCATCGGTGAGCTTGGCCAGTCCTCTTCTGACACCAGTGTCCACATCATTAATAAAGACGTTGAAGAGAACAGGTCCAAGGACAGAGCCTTGGTCATGGAGCGCCGTGGTGATTCACTTCCACCGACCACCACTCTCTGGGTCCGACCTCAGAGCCAATTTCCCAGCCATTGGACTGTGATGTAGCCAAGGCCACAGTTGGCCAATTTTTCCATGACGAGATCATGGGACACCAGATTAAAGGCTTTTTTTAAAGTCTAGATATATGACGTCAATCTCTTCTCCCTTGTCCAGGTGATATGTCACTTGGTCATAGATGGTGATGAGATTGGTCAGGCAAGACCTACCCATGCTGGCTGTCCCTCAGGATGTTGCCATCAGCCAGTTTAGCAAGAATGGTCTCTTTGATAATTTTTTCCAAGATCTTCCTGGGGGTGGAGGTCAGGCTGATAGGCCTATAGTTCCCCGGATCTACTTTCCTCTCTTTCTTGAAGATGGGCACCACATTGGCCTTCTTCCAATCTTTGGGTACTTCATCTGAGCGCCACGAGTTTTCAAATTTTTTTGCCAGTGGCTGAGCTATGACCCCTTCCAGCTCCTTAAGTACTTGGGGTGCAACCTGTCAGGACCCACTGACATGAAGGCGTTCCTTTACAAGGTCTACCCCGATATTGGGTATAAATTCACCCTCACCCTGGCCGTCCTGCATCATGCTAGGCAAGGCGGTCCCTTTCGGTTGATGAAAAACCAACGCGAAGTACCCGTTAAGCAGGTTGGCTTTTTCCTGGGTGTCGGTTGTCAGTTGTCCCATTTGGTTTATCAGGGGTCCACTGTTACCTTGCCTTTTTTCCAACTCCCTACATATCTGAAAAAGGACTTTTTATTGTCCTTGATACGTGTTACCAGTTGGAGTTTGGTTGCAGCCTTGGTTTTCCCGGTTCGCTCCCTATAGGTACAGACCAGTGCAGAGTAATCCTCCTTTGTGGCGATTCCTATCTTCCGTCCTTTATAAACCTCTCTTTTTAGGCATAGGAGGTCCACAAGTTCCCTGCTGAGCCAAGGGGGCTGCTGTGCCCTTTTGCTACCTTTCCTCCGAGATGGGATGGACATCCCTTACACTTTCAGGATCGCTCCCCTGAGGCTCTTGGACTCCCCTCCCTGTCAAGTCATGGCCTCTTAGAGCCTCGACAACAAGCCTCCAGAGCTTATCAAAGTCAGCTTTCCTAAAGTCAACGACTTCTGCATTGCTGACTGACTTGCCAGCTTTACGATGGATAGTAAAAATGATCAGCTCGTGGTCACCGTCTCCCAGCTTCCCTTCAATTCTTAGGTTGCTGACTAGATCATCCCCTTTGGCCAGCACCAGGTCCAGTAGCACTTTACCTCTTGTCGGCCCATACACTTCTCAAGCCAGGTAGAGATCATCTATGCATGTGAGGAAGCTTTGTGTCCATTCAGATTGGCCAAGTGCTCTTCCCACGAGATGTCCGGGTAGCTGAAGTCTCCCATGACAACCATGCACCGAGAGCGTGCAGCCTGAGCCAGTTCCCTGGCGAATTCCTGGTTGAGCTCTTGATCCTGGGTAGGGGTCTGTAGTAGACTCCTACCATTGTGTCCCCTGTGCCGTGTTCAGCATGGATTTTAACCCAGAGAGTCTTCAGTCATCCACCCTGGGTGCCAATGTCAGCTTGCAGGGATGTGTAGCTTTCCCCGACATAGAGAGCTACACCTCCGCCCCTTTTACCTGCATGATCGCTCCTGTACAGGGTATAGCCATCTATACCTGTGGCCTAGTCATAGGTGGAGTCCTACCAGGTCTCCATTATCCCTATGATATCATAGTCATTCTTGTTTAGCAGGAAGAACAGTTCCTCTTGTTTGTTCCCCAAGCTCCTGGCATTGGTGTACAGGCACATGAGTGTCCCATTGGAAGCCCTTGGCTCCCTTGCACTCCCAGGAGGACATCTCTCTCTCCCTCCTCAGCCCATGACCCATACCCAGGAGGATCGAGGGAAAAACCACCTGCATCCCCAAACCCTTTAAGCCCTGCTCCCAGAGCTCTGTATCCACTCATGACCCACCTGGGATTGCTCTGAAAAACCTCTCTCATGAGGAGGGTAGTAAAGCACTGCAATAGGTTACCCAGAAAGGTGGTGGGATCTCCATCCTTGGAGATTTTTAAAACCCGTTTGGACAAAGCCTTGTCTGGGATGATGTAGTTGGGACTGGTCCTGCTTGGAGCAGGGGGTTGGACTAGATGTGACCTCCTGAGCTCCCTTCAACCCTCACTGTCTATGACTCTATGATGGGAGGGCAACCAAGGTTCTTTGGGTAAATGCAATATCTTTTATTAGACCAGCTAAATAGTTGGGAAAATTGTTCTTTGCAAGCTTCCAAGTACAAACACCCTTCTTCAAGCAGAGGGAGACTCATGGGAGGGGGAACATTCAGTGCACACTCGTTTCACGTGTGCTCAGTCAAAACCCGTAGAGCCCGATGGCTACGTTCTCTGACGATGCCAACCTCACTGAGCATGTTCCCACTCCTCCGAGCTCCTAGCGCCGGCCAGATTGCCCATCTATTGTCCCCTCAAAGCAACAGAAAAACGGCATCTCGGGGATGCTGGAGCCAAGAGCACTGTCCCTGTAAATGCTCTTCCCAGCAGCGATGGATCACTATGGTGCAGGTAGAGGACCATGTCTAATGCTCTCCAAGTACTTCTCCTGCTGCTGCCACCGCCCATCAAACAACATAACTGGAGAAGCTAGGCTGACAGCGATGGAGAACCAGGAAGGGCATCCTGGCAGGGAACTCACTGACCAGGTAGTTAAAGAATGGTATCATCGGTGACTGCTGGGTTGCATGTCTTTCACCTTCCTTTAAAGCAGTGGATTTTTGCTGATATAAAAGTTAGCATGCATGGTGTCAGAGCCCCAGAAGCTTTACATGAAGCTGGGGGTCAGCCCTCTGGCACTTCCTTATGGGGACCAAGTGTCATAACTTGCACAATTTTCTCTTGCTGAAGGCAAGCAGAGTCACACAGGGAAATGCAGCTGCCTCTCCAGCAGTGTTAATGGCTCCGTTTGTGGATCACTATATTGGCAACAGCTCTCATGTGCTGAGGCTCCATCTCCAGTTGCCCATCATCTACGTCAGGAGTGGCCAGTCTGTGGCATCTGGGTGTACGCGGCAGGTCAGGGAGGGGACAGGCAGCGTAGCAGCGGATAAAAGCGAAGCAAAGCAGCAGTTCAGGCAGGGGAAAGGGATCAGAAGGGCACCTGGGCCTGATACGGGGCTGTGGCACACCTGCCAAAAAGGATGCCCACCGCTGATCTGTGTAATAAAGTCAGCTGAAGAATTTCGGGAAAGCAGGGGCGGTGGTCAGAAATTTCAAATAGCTTTTGAATAACATGGGTGGAGCGCTAGTGAGATCCTGCTACTGCAGGTTCATAAGCAATGACAGCACAGGCTGCTTTCTCATGGAAACACATAGGACACAGCCAAATAACAGATGCCTTCAGGGACAGCAAGTCACAATGGCCTGTCCTTACAGTCGGATGAAGCTGACCACGACACTTCGAGTTGCATTTTGCAAGCGCTTTTCAACTGTCGCTGTGCATTAAAAAGTGCCACGGAGCTCTAATTGCTGGCAAAATACGTGACAAGCCCATCATAGCAGAGACACACATGCTACTCTTAATAGAAAAACACATGAATCCAGCTCTGACTAAATTGGCAGGAGCATTCATAAGTCCACAAGCACCAGAATGAACGTATTGCAAGACACATTTCATCCCTGCACCCAGTAATTATCACCTGCTTCTCCTAAAAGTCCAAGCATCTCCAGGAAAGAAAAGGGACATATGTGCACCCCGGTCCAGCAGGACAGAGGATGAAAACAGCAGCATTTTATCTTTCATTCAATCTGTCTCCAGAGAAGTTAATGATGTTTGACATTGTCACTGACATCCAAGTCAAACTACTTAATTATCCGTATAGAGACAGATAGATACACCCTCTCTTTCCTCCTCTCCCTTAGAAATGTTCCATTAAACTGATAAGTCTCAGGGTCTGGTCTGAAGATAGCAATGGTAAGGCCGTACCTTCTTTAGTGTGCAAAGTAATGCCCGAGTCATGTCCGCTTAGCAAACTGAGCACCTGGGCCTGCAATTGTCTTTCCATAATTGTCTTTCCACTTTTGCCAGATTTATCTAGAAGCCTTCGACTATCTGTGGAAGCCACACTTTGCTCCCCAAGTGGTTCAGAGCTTTCCTTTTCACTAAAGCAGGCAAAGCTGGCTCAGAATAGTCCTGAATAACCACTTTCCAGTGCTAGAACAGTTTTCCTTGTTATGTCGCTGTGGGATCTGCACTGTGGCAAAGTGGAGGTCCCTGGCTAGCCACAGGGCTACTTTCCCCACCTGCCTCTGGGCACGCCACCCACCTGTCTCTCCTGCCATGCCTTGTTGTTAATTAATTAATTAGGTTGTTAATTAAGGTGGGAGGCTGCCCATTGTACACCCTGATATTGGGGGGACTATCCACGGCTCTGTTCCACCCCTACACCGTGGTCCAAGCCTCACCGATGGCATCTCAGGCAGCTGGCTTAACCGTCCATCCCCTTTGCCCATTAGCTGTGGCCCCCAATCACGGGACCTTCGGCTTCTGTAAGCCCTGGCCTCATCTCAGGCCAATCAAGACCCTGAGTATCTTTGCTCTTCATGGGCGTCCCTCACGGTGGACCCCTGGCCCTTTTGACCCTTTCAGTCCTGGCCCCAGCATTGGCCAGTCAAGTGCCTCAGTTGGGATTTCGCGTCCTGCCTGCACTTAGGGATCAGGGCCCCTCATTCTCAGCTCAGGTGCTCCTGGAAGCATGCCTAGCCCTGTGGGGTCACTCCCCCGGCAGGCTCAGGTGCCTCCAGAAGCTTACCTGGCCTACCCTGCTCTGTCAGAATATGGACCACCCGAAGGTGAGGGCTGGGGTTAAGGTGCCCCTACTCACCTTTCACTGGGGTAGCAACTGGCCTGGCATTTCCTGGGGGCTCCCGCACCACTGAGAGCCCTACCAGGCCACCCACTCCCAGCAGGGTGCAGTTTTAGGTTATGCCCAGTACCAGGAGCCTCCAAACCATCCCCTACAGCTCCTCTCCTTCCCTCCAGGATGTTGTATGCAGCCTTGCAGCCAGGCAATGTAACTGCCTGCCTGTCAGCACCAAACTGCCCTTTTTATATAGACAGCTATGAATCTAAAATGAATGCTGCAATTAGGCACCTCTTGGCTGCTTGGCTCAGCCCTTAATGTGGCAGACACCAACAGTGCCCTGCCACATGCACACCTAGAGAAAACAGCAGAAAGGCTCATGGCCATGAGGGTGGGCAGGAACCATCAATGGGGTGTTTGAGTGGAAGGTGGTGGCAAAGAGCACACAGGCAGGCCCTTACATCTCTGAACTCTCTGGACAGTTGCAAGGGAGGCCAGATGCTGCTCGGTGAGGTCATTACATTTCCAGTGATGGGTTTGTCCTTTATACGGAAAGTGGCATTTCATCCCAAGCACTTTGTTCCTCAACTTCATGCTCTTCTTCCTTCTGGTTGACCACTCTAGCTTTTGGCTTCCATTCCTGGCACAAACTAAGCAAAAAAACTCATAGCAAAGGTTGAGGTGGGAATGAATGGAGCTGCATCTGCTCCTCCTCTACGCAGAGTTATACAGTACAGGAATTCCAGCAAGTATGCCGATGCCCCTTTCTACGTCTTTCTCGAGGGCAGAATTGTGGTGAACAACTCAGGTTGCTACTCTCATCAGGGTTCAGGTAGGACTAGTCAAAACTGGAGGCTGAAGCAAGTGAAACACAATCCCACAATCCTTAAAACGCTGTTTTAAAATAAGAAAAACAGTTTCTCTTATTGCAAGCTACCCTAAGCCTTTGCTGGGTTGGGCAGCCAAGAAACTTCATAAATAAATAAATAAATACTTGCTAAGTATTGAGAGAACTGTGTTGGTCTGAAGCCAGGCAGAAGGCAGGGCAGGGTGTTTTTCAGTGTTGCCATTGAGGGTAGTAGTGATTAGCTTCCCCTTAGTTCTTAGTGGGTGCATCTACACATGTGCATTTACTGCACAGTAACCAAAATTACTGCATATCAACACATGCACACCTGTACTGTGCAGTAAATATGGTGACTTATGCTGACTTGGGCATAAATTTGATACCTGCATCATGTGCAGTAACGTGCAGACACCTTACTGTGCAGTAATACTGTGTGTGGACTGACTTGGGACTAACTTTACTCCCAAGTCAGTCCACACATAGCCTTAACGTACTTTAACACCTGCACATGCAGATGCTGGCCTAGTCCCTCTTACTGAGCAGTAACTTTAAGCCGGTGTAAATGCATGTGTAGACACACCCAGTTAGGCTTCTATTTAGTTGGTCTAATATAAGATATCACCTTTACCCAAAGAACCTTGTCTGCCTACGTCCTTTGACCAACACGGCTACAACCAACAACCCTGTAGCTTTCCCTTAAGCATTTTGTCATAAATGGTTTGAAATTCTCCCATCAGATTGCCCATGGTTGCATTAAGACATCAGATGTGGAACAAGAGGTACACTGGGAGTTGAAAAGTGCTTCTGGTATTCCCAGACAAGGTTCCTTTCCCCACCACCACTGGCTAAGCAGTTTCAGATTTTACTTCAGTTCACCCACCTGTTTCCCAACAGTTAATTAAGCAGAAGAGTGTCAGTACCAGACGAAATGTTATTGTTTTGTAAATCAACAGGATTGTACCAGTGACAAGAACAGTAGGGCTGTGTGAAATTTCACTGGTTGTTTCGATTTGGCACTGTTTCGACTAATTTCGAGCTCGAAACAGTGAGATCGAATCAAAATGAAGGGCTTTGAAACAGCCTCGAAACAAAAGGAGGCTAGTCAAAATGTTTTGAAAGTTTCAAAAAGTTTTGAGTTTTGAAGCCAGCAGCAAGAGACAGGGGAGATCCAGGGCTATGCTCCCAGCACCAGCCAGGAGCACAGCCCTGGCTCTCCCCGTCTCTCGCTGCTGGAAGCTGATAACAGTGCAGGGGAAGGGAATTGAGCCTAGGCTCAGTTCTCCTCCCTAGTGCTGCGATCTAGTGGGGGGCGGAGAGTCAGTCCAGCTGGGCTCACTTCCACCCCCCACCCCCCGTGCTAGATCGGGCAGGGGGAGTGGAGAGTCAGCCCAGCCAGGCTCACTCTCACCTCCCACGTGCTGCAATCGAGCGCGGGGGTGGAGAGTCAGCCCAGCTGAGTTAACGCCCTATCCCTGGCGCTAGACTGGGTGCAGGGGAGTGGAGAGCCAGCCCAGCTGGACTCATTTCCGTCCCTCCCCATGCTGCGATCAGACGTGGGGGTGGAGAGTCAGCCCAGCTGCCTGTTCTAGTGTTGGGGATGGGGAGTCAGCTCAGCTGGGCTGGCTCCTCACCCCCAGCAAAACATCAAAACAGCATCGAAACAGCCTCTCAGTTTCAACCGAACGGAACGGAACAGCTGTTTTGAATCAAAATGAAATTCGAGACAGAAAGCTGTTCCTTCGAACCGTCGAAACTGAAGGCAAAACAGAACGGTGCCATTTCGCACAGCCCTAAAAAACAGCTGAGAAGTAGCGCACAGACCACAACTTGCTCTTGTCTGCACCTTGGCAATCCCATCCAGTTCATCTGGTACAGAGAGCAGAGCTTGACCCTCAGGTTTTCATTCTCAGCAGCTCCTCTCCTATTTTCTCTAATCACTTAATTTATCTTCCTTTTCCCAAATAGATTTCCTTTAAACGATAGATTTCCTCCCATCAGGAAGCCAGACAAGTGCCACTGTACTGATCCAGTTTTTGCAATGTCAAGAACTGCACTTTATCTGCACGTTCCTTTCCACAAGGAACTGGCACCCTTGTTTTGTACAGCTGTTAGTGATCACATTTATCTCCTTCCTGTGCTAGCTAACAGGCTGCTTCCAAGTCGCCAGATATCATTCTTTATTTATCTGACTTTATATTGAACAAAACAAAGAATCTAGCAGGCAAATATGGAATAAAAAAAGAATAGCCTCCCAATGGCCGATATAGATTTTCCTTATTGCATTGCTGCAGAAATAATGCTACCTCACTTTTATTCTTACCTATTCGGGGCCAGAAAGACTATTTTTTCCCCATTCTCACTGGACTCTGTTATAAATGCTTATGGGGAACCTTAGTTGGGTATCTCCAAAGGCCAATGCAGTGAATGAACTCCTTCCATTGCCTTGCCTGTGCTTTGGGGCATAGCTTAAACCAGATTTTAAAACTTGTCTGTATTAGTTAGACATCCGCTTTCAGACATTTTCTACATAGTCTGGTCAGTACAAGCATCCCCCCTTTTTGTATGTCTTAGGGTTGGCAAAGAACCCAAGGGTGATCTAGTCCAGCCAGGAAATGCTATTCCCATTCTGTCCCTGTCAAATGCCAGTCCAGCCTCTTTTGAAAGCCTCCAGTGAAGAAGGCTCCATAATCACACAGCACCAAGCAGCAAATGTCTCACAATAAGCTTGGAAACAGATCTACCCAGAAACAAATTTCATCTACACAGTATTTCCTCCCCCCCACCAAATTCCAGTTTAATTCCAAATTCTGGCCCCTTTCTCTTTAATGCTAGCGGGATGGCCTTTATCACGTTGACAGAGAGCTGGGTTAAAAGCAGAGACCATTGCAGGTGCGAGAGGTGGACAACATAACCAATGCAAAGTCTCAAGCAGCCCTGACGGCTCTGCTGAAGATGTCTCATGGAGAATGGGCTCTGTTTTGTCTAGTCACACGGGTCCTGCAAGGGTCTTACAACAGCTTTGCCCATCCCCCAGAACAGGAAACACGAGTCAAAGACACCGTGGGATGCACATATCCGTAGGTACCACTGCTATATGACCATTTGAAACCGTGTTGCGCTCCCCTGGAACTGCAGCTGCTCGGTCCAACAGCAAACGCGGACCAGCGTCTCCATAGCTGACCACAGCCACCCTTGGAAAGTTTTGCGAACCGCCAGCGACTCCTCGAACAAGAAGCGGGGCATCAGTCCTCACTGGACTGCTATGTGAAAACCCAGAGTAAACATTTGACATGCACTCGATCGGCTCATTCAGCCTGCAATAACACATCGCTTATTGTTCATTAAACAAGTTCTTCTGTGTTTCCTTGGCCTGACATTTCAATTGGGGTTCTAATTTACTTTGGTGACACCATGCCCTCGGGCTGCATTCTTTGTGCAGTTCTTGATACTGGTGCATTGTAGCCGCGCGACGCTGCCAGCTGAGTGACTTGGTCACATCATTATGCATCCGAAGCATCAAAACCAAGCTACCCAGATCTCTTGTTTGTGTCTGCATCGGCCCGCAGACCTGCCGTCGCCACGCTGTGACAGCCTGCCGCCAGCCTGCAGAAGCGTGGGCCGAGTCCAAAGAGGTACTAACGCCTTGCTGGCCCTGGGAAAGAAATGCCCACAAGTTTGAATATGATTAGCAAGCCCAGCCTGGCAGGGCATACATGGCATTTATTGTTCCAGGGCACAAGAGCCCTTTCGGAAAAAACGGCTTCATGAACGACGCAAGCTTGGCCATTAAACTATTCCCCTTCTCTGCTATTATGCTCCCAGATAAGGCTGGCGACAGTGGGTGATAGCGTGTCTGACACAGCCTTTCTGCGCTTCAGGGCCTCTTCTGTTCCAAGCTGGTCCCCATGGGGGAAATGACCCGGGATTTAAAAGGCACATTCTCTAGATATTTCTTTGCCTCCTGTAACGTTACAGAGCAGGCAGTAGGTTGGCTGCTCTTTCTCTCTCTCGGTGAATCGTGAAACTTCAGGCCTGGGTTCAGTCTGGGGGAAGTGGCTGGGAAGCAAGACAGTCCCAGGGTTGTCCATCGGCCACCTCCACCCGTTCAGGAAACATCGTGGAAAGTGCTGCGGCGCATCGCTCCGGCTCTCCTGCTCTCAGTGGCTCCAAAGAGCGTCGCTGTGCCGTGCGCCATTACCCCCATAACACAGTGCCAGGCCTGGCTCCAGGGGTACCTCTTGGCCTATATCCGACATAAGTTGTCTTAACTCCGAATCTCTAGTCAAAGGGCAATTTCAAAGTACCCGTGTCCCCGAGGAGACCATCAAGGCCATTTACCAAGGTCCTTGCAGAATCCCTGCTGCCGACTAGGACCCATTTCAGAGGAGGGGGACAGGGCCCCTGCACCTACTAGGGGAAGTGCCACATTGCTCAGTGACTAGGTGGGACATCTGCACAGGAAGTTTTACTTTGGCAAGGTAACTTAAGGATGGGTTACCAACTCACTTGGCATCACACAACTGCTGGAAAGCCCTTCTACCTGGTTACAGCATGAGACACTGTGGCCTGGTGGGCATGACACTAATATAGCTCAGGAGCCCTGGATTATATTCCTGGCTCTGCCACTGTCCTGAGGAATGACCTTGGGCAAATCACTTTGCCCCTCCAGGCCTTCATTTCCCTCTCTCTGAAGGGGGAATAGCACTGCCTGCGCATCTGAGAAATGCTTTGTGATCTTGAGAGTGCATGTGGGAATGGGGCGTTCATACAGGCCTGAGTGTATGGGGGGCAGGCACCGCTAGCTGCTGACGTGTACGGCTGGCGGTCAGAGCTGCATCTATTAAGTGGTGCATGTAGCTTCGCAGATAGGTGGCCGGCTGTGCCGCAGTGGTACTGAGCCAAGAAGCTGCAAACTGGTTCTGGGAGGACTGCAAACGTGCCAGTAGAAAACCCCTTCCTATCACCGACCGAGCCCACCAGCGATCAGTGTGCAATGCAGTAGGGTACACATCTGGGCTTCCTAGCCCCAGTTTGGGGTCAGACTTGCGGGGACACCCCCTTTCCCCTTTCAACATCCGCAGCCCCAGCTTGGTTTTCCCTTCTTCCTCTTTCAGTCTGTTGCCTTCTCCCCCGGCAGGGCTCGCGGTACCCCAGCCTTGGCACAAACCATCATTTCCCTACGCTGCATAACGGAGCCGAGTCTCCCGGCATCAGGGAGAAACAAAAGCTCTTGACACAGAAAGCACAGAGCAGGAACCTTCTCAGGGAGACCTTGTGGATTCAACCACACATCTGCAAAGTGTGCCTTGCTACTTCGGCTAACGAGCTCTTCTCCTGGTTTCAGGATGAAACGATGCATACCAGCCACACTTCCCTGGGCATAAAGTTGACTCATCCTGACATCAAGTCGAGAGGCAATTGTTGCGTTTGAAAGCAATGCAACACGTTTCACACCATAAACTTCCAGCTGATTTTCCTGCTGCGCACACAGCAGGACGAAGATACTAGGGTTTGGGTAAGAACAAAACCACTATGCAGCTATTCCAGCTCATCTTTAATCACAGCCCTGATGACTTTGAACAGCCCCAAATGCAATAATTACCGCTATCTTTGAAGCATAACGTGTGTGCAGAGTGCACTTTCCACACCGATTTCATCTGCACATCACTTACCTCGTCCTCTGCGTACCCGTGGCTCGCAGCCCCGCTTTGTAGCTGCGCCAAGGCAGCTCACGGCTGCTCTCAAATCCAGTTCCTTGTTTGGAAGGAGAGACGGTAACTTTATGCAGGGGAGAACAATAACCGAAAAGAGCAGCAGCAAATTATAGCTCCCGTCGTGAGAAAGATGCCCTTTCCCTTCTCCCTGACCCCCTGGACGAGGAGAAATTAAGTGATTGAGTTTCCAGATGAAACATGCCTTTCCCAAACAGGTGATGCTTAGTCCCTTGCACCCTCGCCTGCCTGAAAGGATGCACTTTAGTTTTTGTTGGGGGGGTTTCCCCCTCGGATTCCTCATTTGCTTCCAGAGACGCAAAGGATGAACCTCACCGGTGAAACCCAACAAAAGAGACCCTCAACTGAGACCAGAAATCCTTGCCGTTCACTACGGTGGTAATGGAGAAAGGTAGGATTGTGAGGCTTGTGGAAAAAAAATGAAAAACTCTAGCCAAATGACTGGGTTTTCCAAGTTTTAGTCTTTTAAGCTGAAGAACAGGGGCTGACATGAATCCTGTGCGAAGCCGTGATGGCAGTGTTCATATCCCAATAGGAAAGATTTGCCCTGGATGGATGGTCGAAGCATCTCTTAAGGGCTTCCTTCCTTACCACGTTCTCCATGATGAATGCTTCCTACTGCAACACAAAAAGTAGCACTCCTTGATCAGTGCCGAGGCAGGGCTCTCGTTAATTGGGCTGTAATCCGTGACATCGGTCCTTCCACAAAGAGCTAGCACATGACCTATGTTCACTCAACAGGTCACGGGGCTCCAGATCGGCACGACCTGATCCACGTGTGGCGGGCTGCAGCCCGGAAAAAATGAAAGCATCTGTTCAGTGTTTTCCAGGAAGGCTTGCAAGCCTCCGGGAGTCTCTCTCTCCTATTTTGTTCAGGGGGAAGAAGCTCTCCACTTCCAGGGCATCGTTAAAGGGAGAAAGCTTTCGAAAGCCCGAGGATGTTCCCGGGAGTTTTACGTCGCAGTTACAGCATCAACATTTTTTCCATTTCCCAGCAAGAGAAATAAAAAGTCACGTGCGGAAGTGTGAGGCTGTGGCTCTTACCTGAAACTCAGGGACGGGGAAGGTTAGAGAAGATAAAAAAAATGTTTTTAAAATGCGATGATGTGTTATGAACTCTGATGCCGCCGCTTGCACCGACACCGACTCCTGTTCTTAAGCTGCTGGAGCTCAACCAGGTTACCGCGAGGTGTTCAACATGCCAACTTCTCCTTGTTACCTGCATGGGCATGCTTTACTCTGGGGGAAATATGAGGCAGTTACCTTCTTTTTTTGGTAGGCAAACTCCCTTGCATTTGCCTTGGGGTAGGAACATGCACAGAGGCGGATACCACAAAGCAGCTAACGTGCTTTTAGGTCCGTGCCCTACCTCTCCTTGGAGCGACTGGCTCCTGCGCCCGGTCCCACATGCCACGTGCCACGCACAGACAATACACACACTTGTGACACACAGGACACAGGTTGGCCATCCCTGCCCTCATTCCTCTGCCCCAGTTTGCCGAAGGGTCAAATCAAGCCATTCCCGAGGCTGCTGCAGCCATTGGGGCACCTGAGATGCTGCAACAACCACCAAAGGGCAGTCACTTGAAAAGAGAGTAACGTGCATCAGCGAACAAGGAGCAAGCAGCGGTTTTGGTTGGCCAGCTGTCCTGTCACAGAATGAAAGAAGGCTGCTTTGTAGCTTTGTCTGGGTATTAAAAATTTAAAAATGCGCCCAGTTTTTTACCCTTTACTCGCAAACGCACTCACACGTGGTATTAAGAAATGTGCATGCTTATATTTTTCTGCCTCGGCCCTAGGAAGCAAAGGTCCTCAGCAACAAGAACATGATGCAAAGTAAAGGCGGGTCCAAAAACTGGGCATCAGACCTAAACACCTTAACCCGGGGGGAGGCAGGCACGGCTGCCCTCACACCTGCTTCCCTGAAGTCAAGCCAGCAAGATGACGCTAAACACCCCTAGCCTTGGGGACATTTCAGGTTCACAGCTGGGCCTGTGAATCCTTCATCCTTTTGACTATTTCATTTACATACAATATATTTTGTATTTAGACATCCTGGTTGATAGCTGTCCTAAGT
This sequence comes from Alligator mississippiensis, assembly GCF_030867095.1. Classification (NCBI taxonomy): domain Eukaryota; kingdom Metazoa; phylum Chordata; order Crocodylia; family Alligatoridae; genus Alligator; species Alligator mississippiensis. Next base: position 4,443,253 of record NC_081834.1, read on the forward strand.
GTTTTGTGGTCTGGGCAAGTTCTGAAGTCTGCACCGATCACTAAGCATCTTCCTTTTCTTAGGGAGGTGTAAATCCCACACGATAAATGCAATTCCAAGCCTCCCTCAACTGCAAATGCCTCGAAAGAGCGTCCAGAGTGTGCAAGGGCACGCAAGACCAGCTCTGAGCAGTGCCTGCTCTTACGTAGCTGCCCCGGGGACTTGTGTGGTAGCATAGCAGCCTCGAAAGGGTAGGAGTCTTCCACTTCAAAGGTAAAACAGGATGTGTCAATGTGTGTCGTTGGCCAGAGCTGTGCGCTCAACCGTCCCACTGGATCCAGCCTTCTCCCCACCACCCACTAACCAAAGAGTTTGGTTCAGTGCATTGCAATGCTGCGGTCATCCAGGACATCCCACTGGAGTGGGATGCTGAAACCCTTGGGCTTGTCTTTTGAGACTGAACCTCTTCCAGTCCCTGTAGCAAAGCACATGCAAAATTGCTTAGCTTTCCTTCGTACCCTGCAAAGCGGAGAACTGAAGATGCCCAGCAAGTGGAAGGTCTGGAAAATAAAGTCCATGCCCCATTCTCCCTTCTTTATTTCAGGGATTAACAGGAGGAAGACGTGCCTTACGGAGCAGGTTGAGGACCAGGGAATTCTACTGCTGCATCCCACAGCAAGGGGCTCATGCTGACAAATGCAGGGTGCAAACTCCCTGACCCTCCATAGAAAACTGTTCCCAGGGAAGGCAAGGGAGGCTTAAAAGCTGAGCCACTGCCTTACCACACCGCAGGCTTGCCAGGCCGTCCAAGGCTGGCAGCACAAGTCACTAAGAAGCCTGCCAGGCATCGAGTGCTGGCCCTGAAAGAAACCCTTCCAGCAGCGCGGCATCAGAAAGGTGATGAGACGGCGGCCTACGGAGACGTCGCTGGAAAAGATGGAGGGGAGAAGGGACCTCTTACACACTGAAGTAGCTGAGTCTAATGAGAAATAATCAGTGAGAACCGAGGTCTTTGAGCGCTGGAGTCACTGAGATACGCTGGGAAAATTGACCGTTTCTTTCCTTTTCTCTACCAGGCATTTTCCCAGTTACCAAACCCACCAACGGGTGCAACGTGTAAGGGGGGTAGCCGGCGAGACGGGTGCTACCGAGTGCCAGAGTCTGGCGTATGGGGGAAGAACAGAGCATGCCCAAGAGCCCGGGGGGCAAAAAGGGGATAAGACAGCAGCATGCCAGCAGGCGAGGATGCAGAGCGCTACAGGATCAGTGCCCAGGACCACTGCCCCGCTTGCCCCACCCCAGTTTTGCTACCGGATCTCACCCCAGCCCCCAAAATCTGGAGATTTCTTGCTTATGATGGAAGGAAAAGAAACTGCAGACTTCTGAGAGGAGTGACAAGTTGCGACTGTCTAAACCAACAAATAGGCAACACAGCCTTTTCCTGGGACGCCAGCATGTGCTGCAGCGTGGCAAACTCCGATGAGCAGCACCCACAGCTGAACGCAGACGGACATCCCACTCCCACTGCGGACATCCCGCTGTTTGGGCAGTCACCGTTACGGTAGGCAGGAGAATTTGGAAGAAACGGCCCTAGTTGCATTCACTTTTGCACCACTTGAACGTGGCTCTGACCTTGACAATAAATAAAGGCACTTATTTCAAAGCAGTTGCTACGTAAGGGTGGGAAAGTACTGTCAGGGACACCCCCTGAAAGCAGTATTTTCAGTCAGTTGAGTGCCCCTGTATTGGATTCGGGTTGGAAGAACTACTCCATCCCAGGGACAAACCTCCTCCCGCATTGCAGGTTCCCAAAAAAAGAAAAATCAAGCAAGAAAATGGAACTTGCACGCTCCCAATGCCAGCGCTCGAGCATCCTGCTCCTTTCCGTATGGTGGGGCACAGGGCAGGGGATAGAGATGGCATTTGCATTCCCCGCTTCTACTAGTGCCAGGGGGGACAGCAGATTCCCCCCGCCTGGGAAGCCAACATCTTGGGTGCAACAACGAGCAGCCGTTCTCCAAGAGGACCGCTATGCTCGGGTCCCAGCCTCTCTCAACGCTATACTCCCCACTGCACCAAAATCCCTGGGCTCCTCTAGGTTCAACCTAGCCTGGACAGATGTGTTGTGCACATCAGCCAGCAAGTAGCTATTCAGCAGCACTGACCCGTGGTAAGGCCATTTGCAGGCATTAACAGGTAAGAGCACATGTGGAGGGATATTCCAGAGACCCAACGAGGAACCCAAATGTCTGGATTAGTGCAGGGGGCGTTGGCCGTAGCCACGTTGTCTGGATTAGCATAGGGAAATTACTGAGAACGCAGAGTCTGGGCCCTGAGCCCAGCTGCATATCGTAAGCTGTATGCCTTTTCATTTCTGTGGCATTAAAAGCCGTGAGATTTTACAGGAGTGTTGGCATCTCATAAAAAGAAAGGAGACTTTTTAAAGCCAAATGCACGGATGTTATTCTCTCTGCTTATATCTCTGCTGAGTTTAACACTCGCAGCATGCTTTGCATCCTGCCTTTCCCCAGAGACCAGAATTGTACCGAGCTTCTGTATTGTGGTAGGTCTGGAAAGATGGGAATTGAATCCATCCAGCCTAGCATCAGTGATTTCAATCAAAAGAATGAGAACAATTTGGTTTGCAGTATTATGAAAACAGCGGTTGGAAAAATTGAACATGTGTTTTGAGACGTTTAAACCATCCCATGTCAAAGACGTCCCGTGCACATTGCAAGGGTATAGAGTAGCAAAGCAAACACCGGCGTCTTCTTGATTACTACGTACAGTCAGCGTGACAGCTCCACTTCAGGGAAGAATGCGTACTTGGTAAAGGCACTCCAAGTTAAGCCTGTCCTTACACGTTTTCCTAAAAATCAGTCTTTAGAAATTCGTGTTCCAACTTCTGGCTGAATAATAGAAGGCACGGTGCGATTTACAGAGCTGGTTTGGTTTTTAAAGTGCCTGGTGTATGCTAAAACACATCACAATACACCATTTGAATTAATTTAGCTTCTTTGTACTTGCATTGAACTTCAGGAAGGAAAACAAAAATCACAATCGTGTTCCTTATTCAGCAACGATGATGTTTTTGTGGAGATCTTAATCCCGACGGACTGATCGCAAGCAGATTTCTGCAGGCATTCATCCCGCATCTGCGTTGGCTAGTTGTGATCGGCGAGTCAGACCTGTCAGGTGGTATTTCATCTGTTGCGTGACGGCACGGGTTTCACGAGCGCTCCCAGCAAGAAGGGGACATGCAAATCTGAAACGTTGGTTTTCCACATTTGTGTGTGTCCTTGAAATTCACTTCCTGCAAACGTCCAGGGAAAGGGAGCTTGAACCGAAAACCCTGGGCAAGGGTAGGTAGGATTTATCCATGTCTAATAAATCATGATGGTGGTACCAGACACCAAGAGTAGATTAGCTGCACATTATAGGGACAAGCATCACCTGCAGCTCTTCTGCTTGCCGTTGCAATGAAATGTTGCCTCTAAGACAAAGGTGGCATCTCCTCAGAGCCAGAGAGATCACAAATAGTTTCCAGCGCACAAAGCTCATGAACTATCCTCACCCCTTCTCCGAAAGGTGCTTGTGCCTTTTAAATGCAGTGCAGTTAGTGGTTTGGCCCGATCTGCAAAATGCCACAAGGTGCTTGTGCCTTTTAAATGTTCATTTAAATTAATGAGGATGTAATTTAGCAGAATTTGGCCTCTGGATTGCAGCATAGCCAGGCAAACTTTTCAGGAGTTTCCAGCTCTCAGGACCCACAAGAGAAGAGGGATTGAACATGAATGTGGATTAATCGCATTCCAGGTTTTGATCTCAGCCAGATACAGAGTCTATTATACCCAGCAAGGGAAAGAGGGGGGGAAAAATTAGACCACGGTTATTTTAGTGCAAATGGTGTACTTATTTCACCCAGACAATGCAGTGAATGAAGAAGATTATCTGATATTTCAAGCACAGCTGGTGAGTAATGTGTCTGCCTGTCAGATACTGGCAGATATTGCCACTGTGCGCTGCGGGAATTATAATCTGCGGATAATCTGTTCCAGTTCCTTGTGGTGCTTTCAGGCTTTCCAACCTCTGACTCCTTCAACCACAGAGACCAACCCCCTGTGAAACTCTGACTTGCAAGTCATAAAAATAAAAAGGTCAGCTGAGTGCCAGGGTGCCTACTGCAGTTTCCTCGTGAAGTGTATAAATGCAACAAGACAGTCGTGTTTATAGTAAGCTGAGACCCAAGAATTTGCAGCGCTCAAGTATTCATATAATACCTGTCAGCTAATGTTTTCAAACGTACGAAAGGGAAATCGGGAGGGTGGAGAAAACCCCCCCCCAGCCACCCTGCATTTGCAAAGAATGACCCCAAACAGGTTCCTTTACATGTGCTGCTTGTACATGGAAAAGTTCAAAAGGACAGAAATTATTCAGCTGCCATTTATAGCGCTGCTGTACAGCAATAGACCTGAATTTGCACGAGTACCACTTGTCCCCAGAATTAACAGCCATCCTATCACGTTAGCACATTAGTATCATCCATGCAGCCTGCAGACCATCCTTCAAATCCAGTGGGAAGACAGATGCACCAACATTAGCATCCTCTGGCAAGCAAACACCGGGAGCATCCAGGCGATGATCTTCGCTGGGCTGCCCACGTCATCTGAATGTCTCACTCCAGACTCCCGAAACAACTTTTATTCTCCCAGCTCAGTCAAGGTGTACGCTCCAGAGGAGGGCAGAGAAAGCCTGTCAAGGACATCCTCAAGGCCAACTTGAAAAAATGCAACATGGACATCAGCTCATGGGAGACTCTTGCCTGGGACCACCCCAAATGGAGGAAGAGTCTGCTGCAAGGATCTCGGACCTTGAAACCTCACGATGACAAGAGGAGATGGAGAGGTGTGTCGCAGACCAAATCAAGACCCTGGAGCCACCCACCCCGCACGGAAACATGAGCCCGAGTTGCAACAGGGTTTGATCCCGGATCGGCGTCGTAGGTCATCTTTGGACCCACAGATAAAGCAATCGCGCAGGACCATCATCCTCGACTGCGAGGGATTGCTAACGATCACATTAGCGAGCTATCTGAAGGGCCTGCCTTCTCATCGCTCGTGGGGACGCGAACAAGTGTATTTTGTCATCGACTCTGCTATCCTCGTCTTGAGAGCTTTGCTTTTTCTTCTCTTTCTTTTCCTTTATTTTTAGTATCCTTGCCTTCTCACCCTGACACTACAAAAATAGGAACAGCCTCCTAGCTTGAGGGTTTTGTTGTGCGTCAAGGAAAGAAGAAAAATAGCTACTTTGGCACAATTTGGTTCCCGGTTATCAGATTTTAGGTACAATGCCGTCTACAAAATCTTCGCCAGAGAAAATTGCCTTTGGATACCGTGTTGAGGAACTGCACTTTCGACAGCGGTCGTCACCTTCCCCTGCAGCTCTGTAATCCAGGCTTTTTCAAAAAGCCCGTGGGGTGCCTATCACTACAATTACAGCCTTAAACACCGAGCATCACGAACAACCGCTATTGTTCCCCGGTGAAGCCTGTCAAGTGATTTATCAGGAAGGCATTTTGCAGATCAGGCCAAACCACTAAACCTTTGATAAACTGAAACATCATTTTTCTTGTGATCTCAATGAAACTGATATTTTTTTAATGCTTTGAAATCTGAACACTGAGCAGTTCTTGTTAAATGATGATGACAAAGGGCGATTTTCCTGTCACAGAGACGACGAAGATTTTGCTTGGTTTTCAGTAGAAAATAATCCAACCTGACCAACAGGGCGGGCGACTCCATTTATCCATGTCAGCAGAGAGCGAGTAGGGTACGGCAAGTCACCTTTCATCTCGGTGCACGGTGCAGAGCGTCAGGCACCCCCCATGCGGGAGATGGGGAAAACCAAGTCACTGTTTTCAACCTGTCCCCTCATTTTGAGCAGGGTCACCCATCCTGGGGACATGTCATCCCAGCCAGATGCCTGTCCAGTCTCCTCTTGAAGACCCCCAAGGATGGGGCAAGCACCCCTCCCTTGGGAGCCCATTCCAGATCCTGGCAGCCCTGACCGTGAAGAGCTTTTTTCTATTGTCCAGTCTAAACCTACTCTCCAGTAGCTTATGGCCATTGTTCCTTGTTGTCCCAGGGGTGCCTGGTGAACAGATCGTCGCCTACTTCATGTTGCTCTCCCCTTATGAATGTGTACGCTGTCACAAGGTCCCCTCTCAGCCTTCTCTTGGGGAGGCTGAAGAGGTTAAAGTCCCTCGTAGGGCCTTCCCTGCAGACCTTCAATCAGGCGACTCGCTCTTCTTTGGCCCCTCTCCAAGTTGTCCACATCCCACTTGAACTGCGGCGTCCAGAACTGGACACGGTAATCCAGCTGTGGCCTGACCGGTGCCACGTAGAGAGGGAGAATCACCTCCCCGGACCCGTCTGTGAAACACCTATGGATGTACAACAAGGTGCGACTAGCTCTGCTGACTGCTTCATCACATTGGCGACTCATGTTCATCCTGGAGTCAACAGTGACTCCAAGATCAGTGGTGCTGAGATGGTCGCCCCCCAGCCTGTAGGTCTGATGGCAGTTCTTCCTCCCTAGATGCAGCGCCTTGCACTTGTCCTTATTGAATTGCATCCTGTTGCTCTCTGCCCACTTCCCCAGCCTGTCTAGGTCAGCCTGGATCTAGTTCCTCCTCTCCAGGGTGTTAGCTGCACCCCATAATTTTGTGTCATCCGTGAATTTGGGCAGGGTGCTTCCCACCCCCTCGTCCAGATTGCTGATGAAGATGTTGAACAGCACCGGCCCCAGGACTGAGCCCTGGGGGATGCCACTGCCCGCATCTTTCCAGGTTGACACCGACCCATCCGCCACCACTCTCTGAGCGCGACCCGTGAGCTGATTTGCTACCCGGTCTACCGTGTAATCATCCAAGGCAAATCCCCTCAGTTGATTTATAAGGATGGTATGGGATACCTTGTCAAAGGCCTTCTTGAAGTCCAGACAGATAACATCCACCTCAACTCCTGCTTCTAAACAATTGCTGGCCTTGTCGTAAAAGGAAACTAGGTTGGTCAGGCAGGACCTGCCCGCTATAAACCCATGCTGGTTACCCCTCTGCATCACATTAGCCAGCGGGCTCCCACACATGTGCTCCTTGATCATTTTTTCCAGGACTTTCCCAGGGATAGAGGCAAGGCTGACTGGTCTGTAGCTCCCTCGGGTCCTCCTTCCTCCCCCTCGTAAAGACTGGGACCACACTGGCCCTCTTCCAATCCTCTTCACCTGTCAGGTAAGGTGAAGACGCACCTGCAAAACATGTGCTGCCATCCTTGCTTTATGGTTCAGAAATGTGGACTGCATATGCTAGGCACATCAAAAGACTGGATAGCTTCCACATGAGATGCCTGCACAAAATCCTGAAAAATACGGTGAGAAGACAAAATGCCAAGCACAGAGGTGCTGGAGCACACAGGACTGACACGCTTAGAAACCGCCATCAAGAAGAGGAGGTTGTGATGGATCAGCCACGTCAGGAGAATGGGAGGAGACCGCATCCCCAAGAATATTTTGTACAGCAAGATTTGAGATGGCTCTAGAAAGCGGGGTCGCCCTCTACGGTGGTACCCCACTATGTGCAAAAATGTTATGAAGTCGATCAGCGTCGACGTAGAAAGCTGGCAGGAGTGCGCAGAAGCCTGTCCGGTTGGGAGGCAACATCTGGCGCGGGGTGCAGCCCAACATGAAGCGACTTGGATCCAGAGGATGGATGCAAAGCGAGAAAGAAGGAAGCAGTGTGCTGTCGACTTGGACTCCGACTCAGACAACACATGGATCTGTGAAACTTGTAACCAGCCGTGTCACTCTCAAACTGGGTTTGCCAGCCACAAGCAGGTTCATCAGGCACCCGAGTAGACCTCTTACACGTATGCCACGATCCAAAGGATCAACGGTTGCCTGCTGACTGCAATTCATCCAAACGCACTTTCAGGGCTTCGCAGAGCACAATTCCACGGCGCCTTCTGGAAAGGATGGTCCAATGATGGCGGGGAATAGCCACGCACTTGTGGTGAGCAATTGGACACCACTGCCAGGAACAGAAATGTCAGCTGAGACACATCCAGGACCCAGGGAACGCCAGGCTGTATCCAATGGTGCATCTGGTGCATGTTCTGGTATACCCAATGGTGTCTCATCCACCCAGCAGCCCATCTCCCATAGCGGCTTCTACGAGGTAGCTCAGAGAAGAGACAGGGAACCCAGCTCTGGAGTCATTTACTGGTGGAAAACTTTCTTCCTCACTCCTATTAGTTAGCAGGAGGGTTTATAACCCTGTCTTTCTAATGCAAAGCTGCATATTCTCAAGATCCATTGAGATGCTCAGTCTCTCTGTGAAGTCTGCAGATTTCTGATTCGATGTCTTGCTGGTTAGCAATAGGCCACTTTAAAGAAGGGAAGCAGCATAGTTGATGGTGCCATCACCCTCATCCTTTTATTTAAGGACCCACGCGTGGTCCCCCAACACACGGAGACCCATTGCCATCCTCCCTGGCTGAGACTGCAGCAGACACACTGATGAAGACAAATGCCCGTGCATAGCGCAGGAGGGAGCACAGTCAAGCTCTGAGTGCAAAACCAGCAGCCATCTGCTGCAGCGAACACTGCTCGTTTCCATGGGCTCCCTACCATTCCCCTGGCCTGCCCCCCAAAATATTCCACAATAGATCTGCTTATGAGCAGGAATATGCACTGTCTACCTGCAAACCCTATCAACCAGGTCATAAGCCCTAGATGCATCAATTCCTTCCTCTGCTCATGGCAGGTGGGAGGCTGGAGCACTGGAAATCCGGAGCAAGGGATACTGGTAGGGCCATATTGGAGGTTTAAGAACAAGAATACCCAACGTGCCACCAACCAGGAGGAGGAAACCTAGTTCAGCATTTGCTTGGGTGAGTCCTGATGCCATGACAGCTGCGACTCCCCAGATTGCTGGGAAGACCAAACTCTTTCAGGGAGGTGAAAGTAATGGTTGTTTCTAAACCTTGCAGTATTTTGACCAGCAGAATCCTTGACATTTTAGCAGCATCACGGCAAGGCCAAAGGCACGTTCATGTGCGGAGCACGGCTCAGCTGAACACCCACCCTCTTGTGAGCAACCGGGGGGACCGAAGTGTACAGGACTGACAACAAGATGATCCTTGCCCGTGTCAATCCCCGTCGGCTCTCAGACTTGGGAAAGATTTCGGCTTGCTCAAGCCATGAGAAAAAAGGTAGCGTGGTTCTAACGAGGAACGTAGAAAGCTTTGCATTATTTTCACAGAATCAGGGAAAATTCAGGCTGGAAGGGACATAAGGAGGTCACATCTAGTCCAACCCCCTGCTCCAAGCAGGACCAGCCCCAAATCCATCATCCTAGCCAAAGCTTTGTCTACCTGGGTCTTAAACACTCCAAGGATAGGGGTTTCTTGCCTTCGAGACTGCAGCTAACGTAACATATTGCTAGAGCTGCCAAGAGTAAGAGCACACTTTAAAACAGGAGGACAGACCAGCAATGAGTAGCCTGGACCGCTCCAAAGTAAGTGAAATGATGTTATATTAAGTGGCTATGGATTAGCACGGCTCACCTGACCCTCACTGGGAGAGCAGCCATCAAAACCCCATATATTACTCTGGTGGGGAGTAGAGAATTATTGGATCTTAGTATACTTATGGCATGTGGATATCGTGCTCCTGGGTATCAAGTTTACCTGGTGCTTTCTTTGGTTTTCAAGTGGTCTGGCATTTCCCCCATGATGCGACTACACCACGTGACGTAACACTTAATGCCACAGAGCAAACCTGGTAAAAATGGGGCTAGCTGGTTTTGCTGGACTTCTCCCATATCTGTGCAAGACAAACAGCCACTTTTGCGTGGTACAGGGGTGTTGGTTGTAGCCGTGTTGGTCTAAGGACATAGGCAGACAAGGTTCTTTGTGTAAATCTGATATCTTTTATTAGACCAACTCAAATAGTTGGAAAAATTCTTCTTTGGGTATAAATACCCTTCATCAGGCTGAGGAAGCACCTGCACTTGGTGTGTGCTCTTCCTGGATGGAGTGAATAGGGGTTTTTTTTTAACCATTTCTGCATGTTTGCATGCATACACATGCACACACAGAGTCAGCCAACATCCATATTCAACCAAATCCCGATGCTCTTTCCCTTACTTTTACACTCTCCCCGTTTAGGTTGGCTTCATGGCAATCTTGTCTGCCGGAGGATCCCCTTGCCACTTGCCTTGCTTCTGCAAATGCAGCGGTAGTGTGTTTCAGGTGCACGAGTGCTCAGTCTGCACCCAGCTGCTTTCTACAGTCCTGTCCTTAGCTCTCTAGGGCAGCACCTGCCTTTTCGTTCGTGTTTGCACAATGCGTGCAATGGGCCCATGGTGCTAACGCCAAACACGTAAGAAGCTGTAATAAGAAATATGATTAAGAAAGAAATAACACCAAGAAATGGCACATAAAGAACCACGTGAGCCTGACTGCTGCTTTGGCTGACTTGACCCCAGTTACTCCTTTTACAGCAGGCCTACGCCTCAGCTTCACGGCGTTGACAAAGGACGCCGTGCCTGCGGGTCTCTGCTGCTTGGCGTCGGATGGCAGGGGCGACGCCGAACCTGCCGGGTTTGCTCTGCTCCTGGATGTTCCCGTGCTCCTCGCTGCCACTAGCCAGTTCCTAGGCAAATTCTTCTCTAGTGCTAATTACAGTATAACACGGCTGAATACTACTGACCCCATCAAACTTGACAGGCAACATCTCATCTTACCCAGAGCCACTTAAAAGAAAGAAAGACGACGAACATATCTTTAGGCTGAAATATTTGTTAGTCTAAAAATCTGCAAGCTTTAATCATACCCTTGCAATTTCCCTTGTATGTATTTATACTGATAAGAGGTTCAGGACAGTAATTATCAGGCTTGTACATACAAGCAAAATCAGGCTGCAGGGCCAAAGGCCAAAATGAAAGAGAGTGTCGGGTGTTCAGGAAACTGGGAGCTTGTTTGTGCTGAACTACACAGACAAAGGAGGAGGTTTTATTCTTGGATCAAAACTAGAGCCGAGATAAGAAGCCAGGCAGTAAAACCTGGGGAATATGCTCTTGGATTTCATCCGGCCTCTTTTCTCCTTCAGATCTGAAGGACCCGGAAGCCTGTTCCCTGCAAGCAGCACAAGCAGCCTCATTTTTCTGCCCATTTCTAGTCACGCGTTGCAATCAGGCAGCCTCCACTCCGGCGTACGCACGGGAAATGGATGCACTTCCATTTTGCGTACCCAAGGTGCCTGTATTGGACTGCTTGGCCGAACCCCCTGTGCAAACAAGGGTTGCACATCCAAACGGATGCACCGGGCAGGTGCGTGCAGCCCTGTGCCCTGCAGCAGCTGCACAGCACTGGGCCTATGGGTTTTTTCCCACATTTTTTCCCCTCGTTGTGGGGGGTGGAGGAGAGGAATGATAAAAACCTTCACTCAGAACAGGCAGATGAGCAAATGCTTCAGATTGTCTTCTGCCTGACTGTCGTCTGGGCACAATTCAGCCCGTTTCAGCCACCTGGTGTCAGCGTCAAACACAACGCTCCCTCCCGCACCAGATGTGCTGCCCGGCGACCCACCCCGGGGGGGAAGCAAGCACTGCAGCCCAAAAGGGACCCCGGGGAGAGGCAAATAATGTAGGTGTCGCACACTTCATGATTGCAGGACAAACCTAGCAAACCCCTTGCGTACCAAGGCACTTGCAGCTTGGGAGCTTCAACCCGAGCATCAGTGAGCTACGGCAAAAAAAAACAAACAAACCACAAAAACAAAAATCTTAAAAGTAACTGCAACTTCCACCTCCTCTGTGGTCTGGGACAGACATTGCATAAACCGGTTTGACCCAAATCAGTTAAGTCTGCTACTACATTCAACCAGGTTTATCTTAAACCAGTTTCAGCCATTGTGAAGCTGGTTTCTGTGCACTGAACTTCTGTCCTGTTATAGGTTCAAACCAGTTTCTGATCACTTGCGCTGGTGTCTATGTAACGTGTGTCCCATTACACCCTATAGCAACAAGCACTGAAGAGATAAGAAAGGGTAAAGAGCAACAGCAAACACGCGCGTGGCATTTTCACCCGTGCCTGCCGGAGTCGGGGAGAGCCAGGCTTAGGTTACACGGGAACAAGCACGATGGCCTGTTGCCCATCACTAATTCGAGCACACGGACATCGCAGAAGGTCCAGTCCCACCATCAACTTTGATGAGACACAGAAGGGACATCTGGAAACCGAGTGTCCTGGTTCAGGGTCTGCTCCATCCAGCCCTGACTCGCATGAGCATTGCCTTCAAATCCACCGGCCTCCCAGCACAGGTTGGCGTGATGCGATGAAGGGCTACGGAGTCAGGGAGCCTCACCCGGCCTGTTGGTCACTCGTGCGGCTCTGGCGAGGGTTGCACGTTTTGTTCACCTGCGAGCAACGTGCAACCTACTCGTGGTAAAACGGCAGCCTCTTGGGCAATAAAACCATCACCAAAAGGGTCTGAAGTTTCCTGGGCCATCCCTCCCTGGCCATGCTTTGGTCCTTCCAGCCCAGCCAACAGAAACTGAAACGAGACTCATCTGCCGGTCGGTGCCCTGCCCGACATCAGTGCCCAAATCTCTCCCAAGCTTCTTCCTCGTGCCTAACTTTCTTTTTAAAGTATTGAAGACTTTAAAGAGAACTTTAATATTTTTCTCCCTTTCCTTTCCAGTTCAATTTCTGCCCTCAGCCCCTTTTCTACCCCGCTGGATGCATGCCGATGCTGGATCAGGTTGGAAGAGAAGCTATACGCAGAAGGCATCTGCAGGGATCAGGTTTTTTCTGAGATCATGCAAAAGCTTTTTGCTTCCTGAGAAAAGAACCTGTTTGGAGACGGCCTGATGTAATGACATGGTTGGAGAGGTAAAATTAGATGCTGTGGGGAAGATTGTGATCTAGGAAACACTATCGGGCTGAGCCGGCCCAGGTTTTCTTCTGTTGCTGTTCCAACATAAACACGCTCTAAAGCGGTGACGTAACAAAGCCCGGCCCGGCCGGCCGCGTAGGCAAGTGAACTCGACTCAGATGAGTTGTCAGGTTTCCATGCTAGAGAAGATGCAAGACTGCTCCTAGCACTCCCTGCAGGCACCAGGGGAAACCCTCCCTGAACCAAATGCAATCCTGATTGACGAGGAATGGAGAGGACAGGCTGGGCGTGGGGAGGAGGAGGGCGTACAAGTGAAGCGGAGCATCCTGCATAAGTTAAATCCCCCGTGTCCCAAATGCCAGCCTTGCCTCAGTATGCCCATGCTGCAAAAAGGGGCATGTTTGTCACTCAGACCACGCAACCCAAACCAGCCAATGTGGGCTGAAATAGGTGAGACAAGGCAACTTTGGGTTTGCAGCAAGCTCAGCCTAACCCAGACTCTGCTACAGGCTTTAACCCAACGTCGCTCAGCTCTGGTGACCTTATCTTCAGTGCTTTGATCTGAGTTACCCAACTCAGCCAGCCAACATACGCTCGGGTATAAACACCCCTGGAAGGCTTGGCCACGTGTCCAAGGGTATCGCTGCAAGGAGGATGCTGAAACTCTGGAAAGGGCTCAGAAACTGCCTGCAAGACAGACGTGGAATATGGGAAAATCCACATTACAGTGAAAGCCTTCAGTTGTGTCTAGTTTGGGGCAATTCTCTTTTCTCCCGTTGGTCACTTAGGGCCCCTCAAACTAACCCAGATGCCCTGTTTGGTTCAGCTCACTGCATCCGTTTGCAATGTAAATGTCTGCCCGCGTCTCACTGATACATCAAGACTTACAAACGAATGGGAAGAAATGCCCGGGCAAAAAAAAAGTAGCAAGCAGCCCTCCCGGAGCAAACCGGTGAGTGACGCCATACTCAGAGACAGGCCTGTTGCACCAGAGCTGCACACACAGCCACGAGCGGACCACCACGTGCAGCATTACCTACCACCGCGCATTGCAACCAGCGGGTTTTGGGAACAGCTTTCAGCCTGCGGTTTCGCTCTGCTTACAACCATTGAATCACGGAAAATGACAAGTTGGACGGGACCTCGGGAGGTCACATCTAGTCCAACCCCTGCTCAAAGCAGGACCAGCCCCAGCTCCATCATCCCAGCCTGGCGTTGGCCATTCGAGAGTCCAGCTGCATGCAACTTCAAATCCCAAAGAAGGGACTGAAAGTGTTTTCATGCCATTTTTGTTGTCAATCAATCAATCAATCACTTAATCCTTCTGTGCAATTACCCTCCTGCATTACAGGGGCTCATTGCCGCTCTCCAACAAGATGCCTGGGTAGCTAAATCCTGCATAAAACTCTTCGCCTGCATCTCTACACCAACACTTGCAAGATTTTTGTCCCATTCATGAGCAGCAATTTCACGAAACGGGGACCCTTTTGAAAGCAATCTGCTCCATGTGGGGATGGGCCGTCCCTGAAGTGGTAACTAAGCTCACTCCAAAGCCACCGAACTCACCCGACAACATCTTCCACGCGCTCACAGTTCGGAAGTGGCTTCGGCATTCCCAGCCAGGAGCTGCTTTTCTCTTCTGCCCTTGAAGCCTCGGCCTCCGTTATTTTGACAGATGTAACGCGAGTTTGCCCTAATAAATCTTCCTCCAACACGCCTCCCAGCTGAGGTGCAGCAGCTGCAAGCAGACTTGCATGGAAACAATCAATGGTTGACAAACACCATTTCAAACAAACAGGCCATGGTCTCTCTTGAAACAGCTCCCCGCATCTGGACGCCGCTACTCTTCAATAGTTCATGTGAGGTCACCTAAGAGCTACTGCCTAATTAGAGCAGGCTACTTCAAACTCCGTCACGCGGGCAGCCCAGAACAGCCCATTTCTCTTGCAGTTGCATCAAGTCCCTCGTAACCGTTAACTTCTGGGAAATGAAGGCTGGAAGAGATCTGCAGGTGGGCTCCTGCATCAAGGTCTTTGCTATCACCAGCAAGCAGGCCACATAGTCTTGTCCCGAAATACAGGTACCACCTTCAAATCTAGGTCAGTATTTTTTGTCCCCGTTGCACTTCCTGAAAGATTGCTCCTGCTTCTCTCTCTTCACATAGTTAGAAAGCTCTCTAATTTCCGGCCTAAAGATGCTTTGCTTGTTCACCCATCCAAAATCAGGCGGTGCTCAGATACGACAGCAATTCGGGCAATGTAACTACCTTGGTGCTCGGACAACCCTGAGCACTAGAAAAGAGCCATAGAGACCTCAGAAAACAAAACAAGTTTTAGTGACCTTGCTCAGCATTTCAGCCCGATTTCATGTACCAGGTGTATGAAGATGAAGTTCAACCACCCCGTCGGGCAGTTGCTGCAACATTCAGACTTCTCCATTCCACGTTTTTGATGAAGGTTTCATTAAGCCAAGACCTACCGCACCTGGACAATGCTGGCGAACGAGCTAATTCTCTCACAACAGGCGCAGCTGGATGTTAGAACAGCCTTTCTTCTCGCTTTTCCTTGATGGTTTCCAAAATTCAGAACCAAAGTCACGAATCAGAACCGAATACTTTTCCGATCCTTAGGATGAGGACGTTTTGTTGCGTGATCTTGAACTGGGCATCGTGGCACTACGTCATATTTGAAGCAAGTAGGAACGAGGTCTTTGGCGCTCTAAAGACTTCTGCCTACCCATCCTATGCTCTTAGGAGGCAGCAACACACCGTTCAGGCTGGCATTCATACCTGTGGAAACAAGGACCCAGGCCAAACTCCACTTGCACACAGACTGGTCTGGATTGGTTCACAAGCAGGAGACTCTTGATGCAAAGCTATAAGCTGCCTTTTTTGCCCCCGTCTCTTTTTGGGTGCAGGGAGGAGGGAGACTAGGTGCATGGCACCTCCTGCTGCGTGCGAATGCATCTAGCTAGAGATGGGCTGACCTCTCCCCGTTCCGGACTGCATGTGCGGTTGCATGAAATACGGGGCTCTCGATCCCTGCGGCAGAGTTTGCAGGGGGGAAAACTAGTCAAGGCAGCCTACAGCTGTTCTGCACAATGCCATCCCGGGTGAGTAAGGAAAGGGCTTCTTGCAGTCCTTCACACTGGCACAAAGCAGCCCTAGGAGTGCATATATTTCCTCTGGAGAAAACTCTCCTTTCACATGCGACTCAAAATGGCACCACATGTTATTTTCCAAGAGACTTTGCAACCATTTTGTGAACCGCAGGCCTGAGAAGGTTGGAAACGACTCCCCTGGTGACTGCCATCTCTGCAGGAAGCACATGAGATGTTCAGTGCACGTCTGCACCTGAGGCAAGGGGGCTGGCAATGTTGTGAAGCACATCCACATTCAAGGCATGGAAGAGAAGCATCTCCCCGACCAACCGGGACCCTTAAACTGACCCAGGAGTGACGGCAGCAAGCCACAGGCACAATCCACGCCAGCCCTCGGTGCGTTGGAGGGTGTTGGCAGAGATGATGAAAACTGGCAACTCCTCAAACAAGCATGCCTGTAGACTGGGGAAGGGAGAAGGCTAAAGGGTATAGTTTTCTGTCCCTGCATAGAGATGCATTTATTCGGCTGCTCAGCATACTGCTAATAGGCTTTGCGTGCCTAAAGCCACAGGCACTTCGATGAGCCATTCAGCTTTAGGTTTTGTTGGGCAATTTTCTTTGATTTAAATATGTTGACATTTTTGCTGGACTTGCCTGATGTAAAATTTTCCAAGTAAAATCAGAGCAAAATTGTGCAAGTTCAATGAAAACAGTCTTTTGTTTCAACACGTTAAAAGAACCTCCTTCTCTCTGCAGAATACGGCGCGGCGAAGCCAAACCTCAGACCGCAGGTCCTGAAAGCAAAAAGGTGTGACAGTGTTTTCTGAGCCCTCTCTTTTTTCAGCTTTAAATGTGGAATAGATTAGTGGCCAAATCCACTTCACACATGCCCTCTCCTCCTAATTCTCCTCCTAATTGAAGTTGGGCTTTTTGTGTTTTAAGTGAGGTCCTACTCTTAGCACAGAAAAAAAAACTTCGCTGGACTTCTTTTTCTTTCCCTCTGCTAGTCTCTCTCAACAGTATGGAAATCAGAGAAAGCATCCTTTCAAAGAGTTGTCAAAACAAGACAGGCAACTATTTTTCTATTCTTTTTTTTCTTCTTCATTATTTCACTTCTTAGCCGTCCTTTGCTTCGCTTTGATCTTTGGAGTCTGAGTTCTTTGGACAAATCAGACTAGTTCTACGGTTTCTTTTTTTGACTGGTAAGAAAAAGATGTGAACTTCAGAAAAAGCCTGTAATGAACACCGTGTCATGCGAACAATGGGCCGAGCTCTGCCATCACGGCACCGATGAAACGCCAAAGACAACTGCACTGAAGAAGTCAAAAGAAAAACGTTCACCGTCCTCCCTCAGCAGAGCCCTCCCTGTTGGCTTCTGCCAGGGCTGTGTTTATTCCTCTACATTGGGGACAGAAGTTACTCATAAACCAGCTTAAGTGATGGGAAACTGGCTCAAATCTGTAACACAGCAGAAGTTCAGCACACATAAATTGCTTTCAAAATGGCTAAAACTGGTTTAAGATAAACCTGGACGGATGTAGTATCAGACTGAACTGATTTACATTAAATCGGTTTATTGAACTTCTGTCCCAGATCCCCTCCAGATTCAAGTTAACTCACAGTCCCCTGGCATCCCATGATGCTTTGCAGCTCCCCAGCAGCCGGCATCCCTGCTCACAAGGTGGGCAGGCTAGGCTGGGCCCAAGCTGTCTGCTCCAGTCCAGCAAGGAGGCGTGCTCTAGCGTCCCCCAGCATCCAGCCTGGGCCACTGCAGGCTGCATTTCCAGAATCAAAAATGAACATCTGTTCACTTGCCTATCCATTCAGTCTACACAGCTAAGACTAACCTGCAAAGATTGAATTGATTCAACCTCAGGCTTTTTGACTGTCTTTACTTCACCCTAGGGTTACCCTGCATTTCATACCAGCACGAAGGAGCAGAACCACAGAAATGTCAAAAGAAGGTACTTGAGGTCAGGGCATGCAACCCAGTGCCCTGAGGTCGGATTAAGTATACCTACACCACCCCCAATGAGTGCTTGTAGTCTGACTGCTTACGTCCAAGTAGAGAAGCTATAGGTGATGCCTCTCCCAAGTGTACCGTATACCTCCTGTTCACATCACATCCCCCATCTCATGTCAGGCCCAGTTGGCACAGGTAGAAAAGATTCCCAACAAGCCTGCTTATGGCACAGCTTACTTTGGGACTGGTCTGGTGCCTGGTACCCAGATCCAACCAGCTGCCCTGCCATTGTCTATTAAGACAGCATTGCTAATGCATAATTAAGTTGTGATAGGAGATTATCAGACAGTCTGGACAGAATAGATCAGTACAGCTTCAGAAGGGAGGCAACAGGTTGGAGAACGTACAACTCCTTAAGTTGTACCAGATCCTTCCATCTCCCGATTTCAAACCCTAGGACTGAACCAGTCTGGTCTCTCTCGTATTTCTGATGTAATATTTACCCCACAATGTAGGAGTCTACAGGTACGCACAGCCCTAAGGGCTAGTCTCTGTATTACAGTTCCCCGTGGTTGGCAAAGAGACGGGGCTTCTAGCAAGCAGCAAGCACACCTCCAGTTGTAGAAAGTAAAGTAGCCTATAATAGGTTTTTCCTTCCAAAGATGTGGAGTGGGAGCCCCCAGCTTTCACTGAGCCTCCCACATTAAAAAATACCATTCGCCCATGGGGTTTTTGGTCGTCACGCTCTCTGCAGGGCTCTGGCTACCGCGGGAGAACGCTGCAAGCATTGGATTGAGTTTGAGGCATCGGGGCATTGGAGACGGAGCTGGAGAAGGTGTTTCTTCAACAGCAGCAGAGGAATCTGACATTCACGGTCTTTCAGCCTAAAGCATCTATTCTCTTAGTAAATCAAGATTTTCACAGTGGTCAACACCGCCAAGTGAAACCGGTGCTGCATTGATCTTCCAGGTAGACAGAAAAGCCACACACAGGAACACTCCTCTCCCCGAGGAAAACAATACCAGCTTTTGTGAAACCCGACATCTCCGCCTCCCGCGCGTCCTCCACCCCTGCATCCCTTTGGAACAACAGTCTGAGCTACTGACTTTTAAAAGGTAACACGAAGTCCTGCAGTCTCCCAAAGTTTGTAACTATACTCCAAGTTTTCATTTGAATTTTGTCTGGTTTTATTCACCAGGGTAATTGCAGAGAAAACAACTGTAAAATCTAGTGGCAAATTCTCGGAAAAGATAAGTTTTATTTAGAAAGAGTCTAGTCTTCCTACCAGCAATGGCCTGTATCTGTATAAGCCAGAGATTTTGAACCAGGGTGCCACAGCACCCTGAGGTGCATGGAGGTCCACTGAAGGGTGCTGCAGGGGCCACGAAGCATTAGCAGTGTTATGTGTGCAAATGTGATTCACAGGACAAGCCCAGAAATTTTGAATAGGGAGCTATCATGCTACAACCAGTCTTTTCTGGTGGAGGTTTTGAGTTCCTTGCAACAAAAAAATTGTCCTGTTTATTTTTCCCGTAGTCAAAAAGTGAGTGAAAGCTAATAGCTGGCAGTTTCTGAGCGGTGCCTTGAGTCTCAGTGGTGGCAAGCTCTCGATTCAAGGAGGATTTCTGCCACGACTCGTTGCACAGTCTTGAGACTAACGAGGCTGAGAGCCATTGGTATAAGTAGATGTGTACACTGCTTTGCATAGAAGATGTGTACAAATGCCTGTATATGATTTGCACACGTGCTCTGAATACAGCTGAGGAAGATTAAATGGTATTTATTTCATTTCGCTTAAAGCATTTTGCCTGTCTTCCACAACAGAGATGAGCGTAGCACGGAAGAGGACACACACTTGCACAAAAAGGACGATTGCATGTGCAAACCCTTTTACGTGAGGACATAGACGGCTCTACTTTCAGATGCATTGGCCAAGTACAACTTCTGGAAGTCACATCCCCTTCAAGTCAGGTACCAAAGAACCAACACGCCCCCAAACCAGTCACTTTTCAAAAAGGTAAGTCCTCCTTTCTGTGTACTTGCCCACATTTGAAAGCCCCGAGGCATTTAAGTTGGCAGCAGCCCTTCCCTCCTGCTGCACATCCCCCCGCAAAAAAAACACTGCCTTGGATTTGGCAACACTTCACACTGAGCTGAAGTTAGTGCAGGACCATCTGCCATAAATCAACCTATGGTTGGTCCTCCAACCAAAACCTGAGCCCTCACACAAGGAAACTGCACTCATCTAACTAAATCAATTTTTAACAAAACTTTAGTTAAAGCAGTGCTGCTTGCTAGGGCTGTGAGAAGCTTCGGTAGCCAATTCGATTCGGAGCAGATTCGCCCCGATTCGGTGCCCAAATCGAATCGGGAGACCCATTTCTCTCTCCAAATCGAATCAGAAGCCCCCAAATCGATTCAGAGATTTTTCCATAGACTGTACAGACAAGCATCGCAGTGTCGGCGGGAGCAGCTGGACGAGCCCTGGCTTGAGCCGGCAACCCCAGGAGAAGCCACGGCTCGTCCGGCTTCCCTCCCACCGGGGTGAGGCAGATAGTGCTGGCAGCCCCGGGACAAGCTGCGGGGGGTAGGGGAATGATCAGGGAGCTGGGGGAACAGACAAGGGCTCCCCCCCAGCTCCCAGTTTGATCCCCCCCAGCCCCACAGCTTCTCCCGGGGCTGCCAGCACTGCCTGCCTTGCCCCGGCGGGAGGGAAGCCGGGGAGCATTTGGACGAGCCGTGGCCTCCCCCGGGGCTGCCGGCTCAAGCCGGGGCTCATTTGGCTGCTCCCGTGGACACTACCTGCCTGTATAATCTATGGCCAAATATCTTTGGATTCAGATTCGGCCGAATCAGGACAGTGATACATATCACCAAATCAAATCACTGTGTCTCCGAATCGCCAAATCCGATTCCAAAGTGAATACCAGCCACTTTGCACAGGCCTACCGCTTTCTCACACTAGCAAGGCCTCACTAACTATCGTCTGGCTTTCATGCAAGAAAGAGAACAGGAGCATGTTGGGTGGTTATCTAGCTAGTGTTTGTTAAACTGCTCCCAAATTTGTTCCTGCGCGGCATATGCATGTCATGTGTCCTCTCTCGGGTGCATGGCAAACGCCGCCCCGATGCTCGGAGGTTGTAATTTTTTGCCCACGCACGCTTTGAAGCTGCGAGCTGCTCCTGCCGCCGAGCGGAAGGGTGCTTTCGGGAATCAGAACCTCATGGAGCTCAGTCACTTGTGTCTGAGTAAAATGTCACAGGAAACCCACATCACAGAGTCTAAAACTCCCCTCCTACAATCTCCTCCTCTGTTAGTCTTGCTCCTATTAGACTCAATAATGCTCTTTGGTAGTGCTTAAAATGGGATGAAGTTTTCTAGAATAAATTGTGGGGCACCTTGCACTTCCTCCCTGACACTGCCACTTCTTTCACACCTCATTCCTCTTCCAGCCTTGCATGGAAACCCTCAAGCAATGAAATTAGTACAGGACATACGTCCTTTTTAATCTGCCCGTTATTAACCTTATTAGATAAGTCAACTGGAGTTATGGTAGTTTCAGCTGTGCATGTGGACAGCAAGAGTTTTGTCTGCACGTGGGCAAGGACGGAAGAGACGGCAATGCACCTCCAGCGTGTCTAGACAGAGCTCGAGCGCTCAGTCTCCGGAGCAAACCTAATGGGAGCAAGCCCAGGAAACTTCACGTCTAAGTAAAACAACTCGAGCAGTGTTCCCCTCCCCACAAAAAAGTAAGCTTTCTGGAGAAACATCCTGAGAAATGGATTTTGTATTTTGGAAATAAATAACGTCTGGCTGAAACGGCAGAATGAGGCTTTTTTGTGCTCATGGATTATAAATAACCAGACCTTTTCTTTTTTTATTATTATTTCAAATTCTGTAATGAAAGTTTGCTCCCACGTGTGGGATCACAACTGCCAAGTTTCAGTAGAGGACACATTTTTATGCCGTTAGAAAGCCCCTGAAATGAGGAGTTTATGCTGGAAATAATGACGTGAGCTCAACTGGTGGCAGGATCAGGTGCCACAAAACCTTCTGACCGTCAGAGCCACTCGCTGTTGTCTCCGACAGTCCCAGACAGTAAAAGGAGATGTGATTTGGGTCCAGTTTGCCCAAGGGCACAAGTGCTTTGCAGCTTGCTACTGCAGACTTTCCGTACAAATTAGCCTTGGTTCAAACATGGCATGAGCAGTTTCCAAGAGAAACAACCTATTTGCAGTGCTGATCATCTGAGTGGCCTTGTACGTACGTGCCACCTTGTCAGTCGCCTCTACAAGCGCATGCTTAAAACACGCTGGCTCGGGTGTTTCCTGCCGCAAGTCAGTCGGCCCCAACAGATGGACTCCAGGGATGCCTTTGGCCCGAGAAGAAAGCCCAAGAAGGAACCCTGTGCAGAATGGCAATCCCAGGGAAAGGGTTGCCACGCTCCACAAAAATGATAACTGGTTCACTTTGGTTGGAGTGAAACGCAATGCAAGTCTTATTGCTCAGGAGAGGCGGTTTTCGACTACGTGCTGACACGAGGTGCTCAAGGTGGTCATTGTTATGAAGTCTGCAGTTTGCACCAACAGCAGTGGCTGATTGTGCGACAGCGAGTGTCAGAGAAGACTGGCCTCCGACCAGTTCCACACGTACTGCATTTCCCACGAGCTGCGCTCTGTTCAACAACACCCCTCGCTGCTCTCGTTCTCAGCACACTTCTGTGACGTTTTCCTTGTGAAATCCTAAACCCCGTGCAAATCACCGGAGTGTGTTTCCATTACAAACTGGAAACTCCCTTGTCTTCCAACGCTGAAGGGGTGTTTCAGAGAACTCAAACTCAGCAGCCGTTTGAGTTTCACTCGTGTTTCCAAGACACCAGGCTTCTCCCTTGAATGTTGATCACATGGTCCGAATTTCTGCCAGGGTTTTGGGGCTATCTGGACAAGCCCAGACTGTTGGAGCTCAGTTTTACTGGTGCATTTAACATCTCTCTGTTCCTCTCTAGGTCCTATGGAACAAGTCATGCCCTCCCAGGCTGGCACAGGCCACCCTCTGCACGCTGCAATGCCAGGAGAAGCCGTTCCACTTGGTTTCTTCAAGTCCCTTTTCTGGACCCAGATGGAAAACTGAGAACATTTTAATCTGGCCTTTGTGCTCGATTCTGGCAGCCCGCAGCCTGGGCTTAACGTGCTGCTATATTAATTTCTATCACTTAGTGGAAACCAACTGTGTTATTCATATTTGGTTTCATTGCGGCACATATATTACTGTGGCAACTTTACAGATGAAAAGTGCCCGTGCTCCAAGTCGAGACTCAGCCGGTGCCCCCCAGCTCTTGGCACCAGACTCGAGCTGCCCATGGACCCAGCTGCCGCTCCTGTGAAAGCAGGGGAATTCATGCCTGTGCACCAGTCCGTGACATCATCCTGGCATCCCAGCGCTCCTGCTGTGGCCACCCTACCCATCCAACACCTCCCTGGGCCACAAGCCAGCTCTTCGAGGGAGCGGCTGGAAGAGACACGGCAGGTACTCCCTGCAACCAAATGGCCACAGACCCGCTGGTACCTTGGGCACCAGTTGGATCAGAACATGGACCTGCCAGCTCCTCCTCTTCTCCATCTTCCCAAGCCCTTGCCCTGGACCATACCTTTCCTTTCCTCCACTCAGCATTTAAGGAGGAATGTGTAAAATTCTCGGTTGAGTTTGCTATCTGCTGTTTCCAGTACCGTTTCCTTTCTGTCTCCACCATGTCTACAAGTGCTCACTGCCAACTTTGGGAAACCCATGCCAGGCACTTGCACCTCGCTTAAAGGGTTAGCGCCAAGATTCAAGCCTGTGGAAAAACATGTTTCCTGAAATGTACAGCCACTTCCATTATTTGGGCATAAAAAAATTCACTAGCCTATTTCAAACCAAACCCCGGCAGGGCTGGCATCACGCCGAGACTACATGAAGGTTACAAGTCTGAGTGTCCTTAGAGACGAGCTACGTAGAAAGCTCCACGCTTAGATGTTGTCTTCTGAAGTACAGGGGGGTGGCCCAAGGTTGTGGTTTTGGGCTTGGCTCCCACTGTATTTTCAACCAAGTTTCAGGTTTGAGTTTTGGAAGTTCAGACCATCCAAGGGGCCCACAAGATCTGAACGGGAAGGAACAAGTCACGCGACCACCCCTGTTCTCCGTCCCAACGACCCACGATGCACATGTTCATAGTCCTCAGCCTTGCCTCTCCCAGCCAGACTGCACTGCTCAAACAGATTTTTTTCTTGGCTTGTGGGTTATTAGGAAACCACCAAGCACATTTCATGTGTGCCCAATGGCAGATGTTAACCCAGCACTCTGGGAGACGAAAGGATAACATTGCAATTCGCTGCTACCGCCGAACTCCCACTAGCTCCAGCAGGTCCCCAGCTGACTGAAGGGGGAAAAATCTGGCTAATAAACAGATGACATTTTTTTGGTTTTCCATTTTAACACCTCTGCTCCTTCTACATTTGCACCTCTCTGTCATCCAGTAAAGTCTCTACATTTATGGAACAGACGGTTGTGCTTACCCAGAGCTATCGGATAATGCCTGGAGCGTGCACACCGTCCTGGGACTCTTATTACAAGTAAGACTTTTATCTTGCACGAGTCTATGAAAAATCTTATTAGGAAGAATGTAAAATGTGTGGCTTAGCCGCTTATAAAGCCATACTGAGCTGTAAAAATATCGACAGAGCAAACCAAGTTGTGAAAAATGACTGTGGGCTTGTCTCTATTTCAGCCTAAGTGCTGCAACATGCGCTACATCTCTGGTTTTCCCACTGGTTCATATTTGCCAGTTGGTCATTTTTAAATGTTATAGGTCAGAGGAGGACCAGTTTACAGCAGCTCTGTAGCCTGGTAGGTTTTTCTGATGACTTTCCTGTTGTAATCCAGAAACTCAACTTGTACTCAGAACGGTGGCGGACTTACCGTCCTGGACTGGGAAAATCTATTTTGACTGGTGGAGCCCATCCCCTAATCAGGTAAGGGCTGGGCAGAGCTGACCTGACCCTGCCCAGAGGTGGGCGGGGGAGAAGGAGCTTCCCGGACCTGATCGAAGCCTGCATTTTGCAGGTCCGGCAAAACTTTGGGGGCGCAGCCTCCAACGCGAAAAAAAGGAGCCGCGTGCCCAGCACACAGCAGACGTGTTGGGGGACAATGAAGGAAGAAGGGGCTAAGAAGAGAGCTGCCCGGCAAGTGAAGAGCCCCAAAGACCCTCCCTTGCCGGGACCGACGCCTCTGTCCCATCGGTGCATGAAGCGGCGCACGGGGCTCAGACCTTGGGGCTGCTTGCGGCAGTCTGGCCCCTCATCCCTTGGCAGGTGGCGAGGGAGTGGTGCAGAGATTGGTGCGTGGAACGCAGACCCCGGGAGCCGCTCGAGGCAGCTCGGGTCCGCAACTCCGGCCAGCGGCCAGGACCACGGTGCAGAGTTCGCTGCACAGAGGGTCCAAGAGCAGACCAGGACTCTGGGAGCTGCTTCAAGGTGGCTTGGGTCCACGCAGCCAGGCTGCCAACGCGGCAGCACCCCACAGCGGGTCCAGGAGCTGATCGAGCCCAGTGTCACACGAGGAGGGGGCCCAGGCCTCCAACCCCTGCCATAAAGAGTGAGCCAAATGGTGCACAGGGCTATGAGCAGGCCTCAGGACGGGAGAGAGCCCCGGGCAGCACCAGGAGAGGCGCCCAGCCCACAGAGCCGGGGGTCATGAGTGTTGGGAGCAAGGGTATCCCACTGGGGAGGAAACCCTCGGGAGGGAGCCAGCAGAGGCCCCTGTGAGGAAGGGGGTCCTGTCCCAGCCCACGAGGATTTGGAGGGGCCTGGATCATCGTCCCCTTTTCCCCTGGCAGAGCTGCAGCTGGGCTTCCCCCCATTGGATGGGGAGACCCTAGCATAGCGGCACCTTCAACACCCAGAAGGGTGAGCAGGCACCTTATAGTTTGTCATTTGAGGTTTTACTCTTATATGAGTACAAGTGTATTCTTATCTTTGATTTCCACTTTTCATGACAATGTTTGTTCCTGCACTGTAACTAGTTACTTGCATTTATTCCTCTTGACGTGCTGTATTTACCGGCGTTTACCTCTGCTCACCTGATCCAGATCCATTACTTACCTGTGTGGGTTGAAGCTCTATAGGAGGTATAAGTCAAGTGTATAATATAGTCCTGTACCATTCAATAAGTAATTATGTATATGCATATATACATACATACGTGTGCATGTGTGTGTGCGTACTTTTATTTTATTAATTAATAAGCCTGTACATAGTTAAGCAGTTGAGCCCTGGCCTGACTTCATAAGGAACCAAGGGGAAACGGTGTGGTTGACAGTTCCCTCCCCCAGCATCTCTGCCTGCTGACAATCCCCTTCAATTCGGAGAGGCGGGTACATACCTTGTGTACACCCAGGCTACCTAACCTAACTCTTAGTCTTTGCGAGCTGTGAGGATAACCCTCAGAGTGTAAAGCAATTATGAATGCACACGGTGCTGTTTGCCAGGACGGACGTACAGGCAACCCCCGCTTAACGCCGTTTCGCAGAGCGCTATTTCACTCATTTTAAATTGATACCCGATTTCATTTAGCGCTCAGTGAGTTTCATTATAACGCTTGCGGTTGCCTTCTTGGCTCATCACACACAATCGTGGTTGCCATCTTGGATCATCAAATACTTTTGGTTTTGCTTAATGCTCGTTTCACTTAACGCTCGGTTTTTCAGGAACCAATTAAGAGCGCTAAGCAGGGGTTGCCTATACGTACAAAAGGACAATTAAACCCCAAGGCAAAAGGGGCAAGTGCTTTACTGGGTGTCAGCTGACCTGTGTGACTGCTGTGTGCACCCTCTTATCTCATGATAAAAGCCAACTCCCCAACGCAGGAGTAGAGGTGGATGTCGTTTTCTTGGATTTTAGCAAGGCCTTCGATACAGTATCTCATCCCATTCTCATAAATAAATTAACAGGCTGTGACACAGATGGTTACACGGTCCGGTGGGTGGCAAAATGGCTAGGGGGTCACACCCAGAGAGTGGTCGTGGACAGGTCAGTATTGACCTGGAAGGATGTGGGCAGTGGGGTCCCGCAGGGTTCGGTCCTTGGACTTGTGCTCTTCAGTACCTTCATCAGTGACTTGGACGTGGGTGTGAAGTGTACTCTGTCCACATTTGCGGATGATACTAAATTGTGGGGTGAAGTGCACACACCAGAGGGTAGAGAGTGATTGCAGGCAGACCTGAACAGGTTAGAAGTGGGCAGTACACAATAGGATGCAGTACATCGAGGACAAGTGCAGAGTGCTGCACCTAGGGTGCAAAAATATCCAGTATGTCTACTGGCTGGGAAGTGACCCTCTCAGCAGCACAGAAGTGGAAAGGGGTCTCAAAGTCCTAGTGGACTCCAAGATGAACATGAGTCGTCAGCGTGACGAAGTCATCAGCAAAGCTAACCGCGCTTTATCGTGCATCAGCAGATGCATGATGAATAGATCCACGGAGGTGATGCTTCCTCTTATGTGGCATTGGTCAGGCCGCAGTTGGAGGACTGCGTCCAGTTTTGGGCGCCGCACTTCAGGAAGGATGTTGATAGACTCGAGAGGGTCCAGAGGAGACCACTCGCATGGTTAGGGGCTTACAGGACAAGCCCTATGAGGAGAGACGGAGGGACCTGGACCTCTTCAGCCTCTGCAAGAGAAAGCTGAGAGGTGATCTTGTGGCCGCCTACAAATTCATTAGGGGAACACAGACAAGGATCGGAGAGTCTCTGTTCGCCAGGGCGCCTCTTGGGGTAACAAGGAACAACGGTCACAAACTGACAGAGAGCAGATTTAGGCTAGATATCAGGAAACACTTCTTCACGGTAAGGGTGGCCAAAATTTGGACTGGGCTGCCAAGGGAGGTGGTGCTCTCCCCTGCCCTGGGGTCTTCAGGAGAAGGCTGGACAGGCATCTGGCTGGGGTCATCTCACCCCAGCGCTCTTTCCTGCCTAGGCAGGGGTCAGACTCGATGATCTGTTGAGGTCCCTTCTGACCCTAGTTTGGCTCCCACTTGCCACCAGACACCCACGGGAAGTTACCATAGAGCAGGTGACCTGCAGTAACACCCTGCCCCTTTTGCCCCAGGGCTGAATTGTCCTTATGTACGTACGTCCTGTGTGAAACCTCACGGGAAATGACGTGTCCGTGTCCAGAGCCTGCAACCAACAAGAAGGCCCCAGGTTTGCCTTCTGTCCCCTGCAGTCCCAAAGCAAAGCAGGATGTGAACTATTGGGAAATCCCTTCGCTTACTACGGTACTCAGGTGACAGGAGCCACTGGAGAGGGGACAGTCCTGTAACTGGTAAAGAGCCTCTGCTTAAAAGTCTTACTGGAGACCAGGAGACCTAGTTTCTCCTCTTTATTCTATCGGTGCCTCAGTTTCCTTGTCTGAAAAACAGCAATCACACTTATCCTCACAGGGAACCAGCCAGGATAATGTTTATAAAAGCACTCGGAGAACCTCAGCTGAACAATGCTAGGGAAGGGCAAAGTATCACGTTACTAGAGAACCAGACTCTGGTGCCCTTCGGTTGGGTTGGGCATCGCCCTCCGGTGCCATCTGAAATCAAGAACGCATCGACAGTCAACACCGAGATGACCAACGAGGGAGGATCTAGCATCTAAGCTACAGAGTCTGGGGACATCGCGCTCAGCAGCGATTTACAATTCCTCCCAAGCCACATCCCCAAGCGGGGTGTCGATGGGCAACCCGAGCTTTGTCTCTGGCTTTTCAGCTGAGCCTGCCAAAAAAGTCAGCATTAGTAGCAGAAGCAGTCGTCACAACAACGTGGACGAGAGCGTAGTAGAAACCGTGCACTTTCCTATTAGCCGGCTAACTTCTGTCGAGAGAAATGTGAAAGACGAGTGCAGCAGGTCAAAGCCATAGGTAAGCACGGGGCAGACAAGCAATCTGTCTAGCAAGGCTTTGAAAACAGTTGGGGAACAGGAACACTTTCTGGCTCCAAAACTATCTGTATTTACCCAGTGAGCTAAACCACCGTATCCTGTTTGTGAGGAGGAGCAGCAACAGGATTTCAGGACGTGCGCTGCCAGAGAGCAAAGACCTCGTCGCAGAACGGCAACCCCTACTTACATTCATGACGGACACCGGGATACTTCTCGCTGCTCTATTCGCCTGCCCTACAAAATAACCATCGCCGAGATATTAGCGCTAGGTGATCACAGCTTTCACAAACATTATTCCAAAAGGCACCACTTACCAGTCTGACTTCAAAGAGCTGTTTTCACTCCCTTCTTTAATTTGGCTTAGGGTATTTTAAACATGAGACTTGCATTTCGTTTTGCAAGTGATAACATATCAGATGTGTCCTTCAGTCAACATTATCTGCAGGGTTTCAAGATTAAAATATTGATTTAATCCCATCAGGTCTTAGCAGGAAGTGTGGTGCATTACCTATCAATGGTTTCTTGTCTTTTCATGTCTCAGCCGCCCGTACCCTACTATATGGATCATAACTAAAAACAATAAAAATCAACCAGCCTATGGCCCGACTTCTGTCAGCCTGATGTAGCGCATTTAAATACCGGACAATAAAAACAAGCTTATTATTTTATAAACAGGCATTTTTGGCTAGGTTTTAGAAGTTGTGGATTCACTTTGGACCATATATTAGTAGGGGAAATGCCACTGTTACTAGAGAGACCTGTCACAGGTTGGGAGGTGAGATTTGCAAGTTGTTAAAAGACAGGACAAAGGGTTGGGTTTTTTTTAACAAATGTGGAAATCACACATGAAAGCTGGCTGGCGCGTTCAGTAGAAAACACCTGAGCAAATGTCTGTATCACTAAGTGCAATGCTTTCGGCACATTAGGGTCCTGTTCTGCGCAGGTAATGACTGCACCTGCCAAAGTGAGTAAAAACCTGTTTCACACCCCAGCTACTCATCTGTGCAAGCCAGGCAGCCGGACCACTGAGTATGCAGCTTGTCTGCGTGAAGAAGCACGCTCTCAGCACATACCCACACATCCAAGAGCATGTGCAAATGCAGAAGCTGGGAGGAAGCTGGTTGAAATGTAGCCTCAAGCATTGTTTTTGTCATGATGCGCATGTGACAGCAGCCAAAACAGTCGGTCTTGCAAGGAACTGCAGCTGGGACACGAGACACTTCATGCATCCTATTTAGTACATTTTTTCCCCTATTTGTAGATGGATTAATTCCACTAGGTCGCTACAGAGTACATTAGGCAGCTCCACAGGTGGCGTTTCCATTATCATCCATAAAACTGAATGCAAATACAAACAATTCGTAAAACCAGGAGGGCCATTTAGCGTGGCAGGTATAACATAGGCTCGCAGGACTGCCCTCCGTTTCTTGCGGAAAGTTCCTCCGGTAGTCATAGTTGAGCAAGTCTCACTTAAAACTTTATTTCTGGTCTGAATTTGTCCGCTTCAACTTCCAGCCATTGGGTTTTGGTATGCCTCTGTCCCCCGACATTAATGGAGGGCCCTCCATTATCGACTTGGTCTCTTGCGTAGGGACTTGTGTTGCATTTATCAACCAAACTGGTGTTCCCACGAAGAAAAGGTACCGTTAGGTTGCCAAGGTCTCCTTTGGAAAAATGGAAGTGTTGCTTGTCATTAATCTTAGTGCTGTCCCCTGGAGACAAAACTATAGCTCATAAACCTTGTTTAACCCCAAGTTCCAGTATTTCTTTATCAAGTTCTGTATCCTCTGGTCCATTATTTTGCCTACAAACATCGTTCTGAAAGACCTATAATTGCCCAAGTGAAAACAGGCACGACTTGTTCTGTTGTATTTTTGTAGAGGTTTTCGAGAAGTCTTTGATTTGCGTTCTCAAAGGCTCGGGTTGTCGTGCTTCGGTGCCTGATCTTGCTTGGCTTGATCTCCCAGGTGGACGGCTGGAGAGTCCGAGCGGCCAGGACAAGCCCTGCCGGGACCAGCTGATTTCCTTTGAATCAGTCATTTCCTATCTAACTTAGTAGTGCCATCAAACCAGCATTTTCTGAGAAAAGGCTATTCCATCGGGAAATTCTCAGGCAACTCATCATCTTGTCTAGTCACTTTGGGAAGCACATCCAGAATGAAGGAAAACCTGCTTGAAGACAGATTCCCTGCACTTGTCTTCTAGCTACATCAAATGCACAGGCTGGGAAAACCATCAGTGCCACTTCTTTGCAGCATTGCTGGTCACATCACCACCAGTCTGGGACTCGACAGTGCAGGAGCCAACGCACGGCTGGGTTCCCCTTTCTCCGGAAGTAGCTAACGGGGGACCAAGTCCTAACATGTGAAAGCTAAAGGATTTGGGAACAAGCCAAAGGATCTCCCTTGAAGCCTGTTGTTAACCACCTGCACGACATAAAGCACGCTGAGATCTGGCCCACAATTTGCTGTGATATGGGGAACTGGATTAAACCCTCCTACCCCCATCCCTCCCCTTTGCAGCCTCAGCCTAGGCATCGCATCAGGTCTACGGCTAAAGCATACCTGTGCCTCACGCTCCGGAGCTACAGAAGAGCCCCTTGTGCACTGAGAGCCTTTGGGACTGCTCTAAATTGCACCACAGACTACCCAGCTCCAAGCTGCCCTAGGCCTAAAGGGCACAGACATTAATCTTTGAGTTCCCACTACCCACATCTTCTTCCAGGCCTGAGCAGAGCTGATGATCCAGCCACATCCGTACTGCCTAGCAAGTCGATACCATGACTGATGACAACCCCCTTCCCCTTGGAGGGGGCGATCCCAAGGACAGGACAAGGAACGGGACCTTAATCATTCGCATGTCACGGGGCTGTGTTATGGTTTGCTCTCATCAGCCTGAGAAAACACCGAGCTGCTTCAATTCAAGTAAGAAAGGGGGATGCAACATTCCCAGGATAGCAACCCCTGGGCCTTTCCTCTAGCTAGGATGAGCATTTTAAAAACTGAATAAAAAGGATATCAAGGTATGCATGTACTCGGGAATGACCCTAGACTGCTCCTGGGATGGGGCTGAGCACGTTGCTTGTTCAGGAGTTACCTCTACGTCAGGATGCATCCGACAGCGGACCCTCCCTCCCTCGTTAAGCCTTGCCCAGGACTGGACCCCCCTTCCTTCATCTTCCTGTTAGTGGCCTTTAAAAAAAAATAAGACAAAGCAAAGCCAACCTCTTCTCTGGATTTGTATCTCCAGAGAAACTCTCATGTCCACCAACAAATGAAGTTCTTGTCCCGAGGGCTGAACTTTGGACACACATAAGGAAGTTATTTCCCAGCAGTTATATTTCTTTGGTTGGTTGTTCCTTACTTAGAAGGAAACTCAGAGCCAGCCCTGGGATCCTCACTCCTGCACAACCACTCGCATCCAGGCCAGCAGAGTCCACCCAGTTAAGGTCTGGAGGACTCCATGCTAAACTGTCTGCATTAACAGCCCCCAGCAGGTAGCACAAGCTGGAGACAGGCCCAAGTATGGATGCTTGCCTGGGTGATGTGGTGACTATCCTGGGAAGGCAGCTAGACCCCTCTCCAGATGCTCCGATTAGGATCTGAATCCAGACTTTCCCCACACTGCCAAAGGCTGCGGTTACAAGAAAAGTCTCGCGCAGCATGTGGCTACAGCTGGTAAACTCTTTTCTCTCCAGGCCGTTTCCAGGACGCTAGCAATCCTGACATTGTTCCCCTAAGGGTATTGGTGTCTGGGGTCGTGGGGTCCTGCCAGTGGCAGGGGGTCAGACTGGATGATCTATTCAGGTCCCTTCTGACCCCAAACTACTATGAAACCATGAGCTTCCAAACCATCTTCATAAAGGTCGCTTCTTCCAACAGTCACCAAGAACGGCTCCTCATCCCACAATACAGAAGTGACCTGAACATTTTGAGCAACAGGGTTTTCCCCTATTGATTGTCTGCAACTGCTATACCCATTAAAACCACGGCTGCCAAGATGCAACTGTTGTACTTTTGAAGCCACAGAAGAAAAGCCGATTTACCTGAGCGAAAGCTAATACTCGGTTAGCTCCTGTGAATTTGCCCAACCAATTTTAAAATCCATAACACCTGCTGTACATTTTTGGAACCACTCAAAGTGATCAGATTGGGTCCTTACAGTAAGCGAGGGTGGTAAAGGGCGCCTGCCCTATTGTGCTGCTGCTCGCTTGATCACTTCCCTCCTCTCTTCCGTAAGACAAAGACTTTAGCCTTTAATACAAGAGATCGTGGTGCCTTTACCTTCTGCATTACTGATGCAGAGCTCAGTACACGTCTTCTGCATTCATACCGCGCTGGACATGGAAGGAAGCTTTGCATGTGGGAGCACTTCAGTGGAGCGCTTGCACATCTTTGCAAAAACCCTTCTGTCCATTCATTGAGGGACAATCAAATCCCAGCAAGGCTGTTGAACCTCGCAAAGGTTTTGAGCTTGAGCACATGCAATACTAAGTGTGGGTGGTGCTCACTCGAGGAGGATCAGCCATCCTCTTTCTTAGTAATTCTCTCAAGGAACCGGCAACCTGACACAACAGCCTCTATTTTGAAAGTGCTTCTTGGTGACCAACATCAGATGCTGCCTCAGCCTGACAAAGGGTATTTATACCCAAAAGCTAGCAAAGAAATTTTTTTCCAACTATTTGAGTTGGTCTAATAAAAGATATCAAATTTACCCAAAGAACCTTGCCTGTCTTGCTTGCTGAGATTTTAGTGGAAAGCCATACGTTTCCATCGCAACACAACAAACTGGGGACCAGTCTGTCATCTCAGCACACAAGCCCTGCTCATCGTCATCAAAAGCACAAGTCATCAAAGGGAGAGGAGACCTCTACGGCCAGAAATGCAAAAAAAAAGTCGCCTACTTCAGGTGAATACCGATTCAGGTGTACAAGCACCTTTCAGTGAAGCAAGGGATGCACTGCCAAGAAGGCTAGATTTCTTTTATGAACCTAAAACTTTTAGGTTCAAAACCACAGGGCTAGTGAAACAATTTTTTTCTTATAAGTTTGCTTAGTTTGTTGTGTTTTATACATCACAGATGATATAGCAAACTAGAACTTTTTTTAAAATGTCCATTTGCTTAGATCTTGAACTGAAGAATATTAGCCTTCAGCCCCTAGCATATTCTTAACATTGCTACTTTATTTTTTAACTGGAGAAAAATATAGATTAGGTTATATGGGGTGATGCAACACACTGTCTGCGCCACCCCACCCTTTTCAAAATCCTAGATCCACCCATGGCTACATGGACTGCAACAGGTTGGACCAGTGTCCCTCAACAGAGCATTCAGCTTGGTGTCTCCTGAAGCTGCGAGGGCAGGTGCTGCGGTGTTTAAAGCTGGACAAGGCGGCTAGGGACAAAAATTACATATAAACTGGTATAAGTGACAGGAAACTGGTTCAAATCTGTAACACAACAGAAGTTCAGTGCACATAACCCGCTTTCAAAATGGCTGAAACTGGTTTAAGATAAACCTGGATGGATGTAGTATCAGACTTCACTGGTTTAGGTTAAATCGGTTTATTGAATTTCTGTCCCAGATCTCCTCCAGATTCACAGTCCCCCAGCATCCCAGGATGCTTTGCAGCTCCCCAGCAAACCCACCTTCACAGGGTGCATAGGCTAGCCTTGGCCCAAGCTGCCTGCTCCAGCCCAGCAGGGAGCCCTGCTCTAGCGCCCCCCGGCTTCTGACCTGGGCCACTGCAGGCATGTGGCTGCATTTCCAGCATCAAGAGTAAATGTCTGTTCATTTGCTTATTGGTTCAATCTGTGCATTTTACACCAACCTGTAAAGACTGAACTGATTCAGCCTCGGGCTTCTCGACTGTCTGTACTTAGCTCGATAGTCAGCAGTGGTAAGCACCAATTCCCATGTCACTTCAATCAGTAGAAACCAACATCACTTCTTACCTTTAATACAGTATAAGCACAGATGAATCCGATATAAACCGTGCTAGTCAGGGTGAGTTAGCGTTTCATAGCCTAGCCCCCACTGTATAACTGACCGACAGAGAAAGTAAAGCCAAGAGCAACGTGCGTGAATCAAAATGGTGTGTGCCGTATTGCATCTGCAACCCCCCTGACATGTGCATACCACAACCCACACGCACACGCCTGCCCCGTGCCAAGACAGAAGGGTGCGATTCTGGTGGAAATCAAGAGTAATTCCATTGCAATCTCCTGCAAGTGAAACCTGCACAAGATAGGACTGAGGGGGAAAAAATGCTATACACGACCAGTGGAGCATCTCAGTTTTGAAAAGTCAAATGCAGATAAGAGCACGATCCAGCACTTTGCAGGAGGCACAGTGCAGAAGGCAGGGTAGAAATGCACCATATAGACTAAGTGAATCAGAGATGCTTTGGTTCGCTTAGTCTACATGATGCATGTCTACCTTGCCTTCTGCTTGATTTCAGGCTAACCCAGCTAACTTCCTCAATCCAGCTCTTTATGACTGCTGAATAATCATCTTCTTAAGCCAACGTGAGCAACTGGTGTGATCCTTCCTGCCCTGCTCAGATAAACACCTGCGCCTTCTCTTGGTAGCCCACAGACCGAGGGGGGAGAGCCGTCTGCTATCTACCCACACAGTGATGCAGAGGTGCAGGCCATGTTCACCTAGATCCCCCACCGTGCACTTCTCATGTAGCATCAGGCTCTCTCTGAAGAGGAGGCTCCTTGGGTTAAGCTCTTAATACCCAATTAATTATTTTTCACGTTGCCCTTAATACTTTTGCCTCATGTTTTCATAAGTGCAGTAGCATCAGATTTTCCAGCCCAAGAACTCTCTGCTGTGTAACAAACATTGGAGTTCAATGGCACGCTCAGTAAGTGCAAAGGGTCACAGGAGATTAAAGATGACATCATTTGCTTTGCCATTAATCCTGTGTTGAATATTATCCAGGAGAGAGTAATTTTTAATGGGGCCCTGGCTTGTCTTGTTTAAACTTGCACATACCTGAGCTGCTTTTAGGCCTGAACCCACAGAAAAGAAAATAATGCAACTTGGCTTTGGTGCAAGCGAGACGTGCTAAGAGCACAAAATCCACCTCCTTTTATCTCTGCATTTACTCAGTGGCGCAGAGTCAATAGCAGAAAATGGAGATTGTTACATTACGGCGCACCTAATAATACTACAGCATTCCTAGTGCCAATTAACTCCAACCCATTTCAACACTGCAAATCATTCATAAACCACTTCAGATAATATAACTGATGGAGGCAGTAAAAGAGGAAAAAATAAGCACAATGTGAGAGTTGAGTATTCATACCCGCACCGCATGCATGGCACCTTTGTTCCAGAGATCTCCAGGTACTTCGCCAACAAACAAGCCATAGCGCTTGTGCAAGGTTATTCATTATTATGCCCCATGTTTTCAAGTGTGGGTCCCCCAGAACGACCCTCAAGTCCTCAAGTTGTTCACTTGTGCAATCCATGCGGCTAATACTTTTAGTCCTTAACAACTTTCCTTCAAACTCACATTTGCTGCAACTTCTATAGCAACTTCATGGGTCAGCTGCTGCTGTGCCAAGTCCATTAGGCACCAGATTTCCATCTGAGCCCAGCAATGCACTGGGCTACGATGGTTAAGACATGCCTGCTCCTGGAGCCACAGGTTCATACAACCAGTAAACCCGTTTATGGCTGAATGGACAGCGGGCAGCCTTTGGCACAAGTCTAGAGAAAGGCTCAGACTCGTGCCCCTGAAGCCATAATGCGATGCTTAACCCCACTTCCATCATATCCCAGCATATTTAGGCACCCAATACATGCGTTTAAGAGCCTATCTTTCAGGTGCGTGGCAAGGATTTCTTAGGGTGATCTCTTTGATTGGACCAACTATGTAGTGGGATCGAGTTAGACAAGCTTTTGAATGTAAGACATCCTTCCTCAGGTCACACTTTTAATCTTTAGGGTCTCACTTTTCAAACTTTTGATTCATTGCTGCTTTACAAGGGGCAGAGAGATGAAACCATTGGCCTAAGTTTGCACAGGAACTCAGTGGAAGAAGAAAAAATGGAAGTAGAAGCCCGGATCCTTTTCTAATCACATACAATTCAATTAACCTGGAGCGCTGGAGGGCTGACTTATGCCAAGAGCACAACTACTTGTCTGAGTCACGACTACCCACGGGAGGACGGGGACTGAAACCAGACCCCTAGAAAAGGCTGTAATTTATATAGAGCTGCAGTTTGGAAACTAGTCAGGATTTTTCAACTGTACCCGGAGAGATTTTATCTGCTGGTGTTGTGGACTGGTTTGTGTTCTGCTTCTAGCCTCCTTCTCAGGAAGAGATCTGGTTGGAGGTATACAACACAGAAAGTGTCCAAATATTAATAGAAGAACATCTGTTTAGTAAGACATTTTTTTACCACCTTCTAGAAGACCCTGTTAGCAATAGCAGAGCATTTCCCATGCGCGGGTCAAGTGCGTGCTGACTTTTCCAGTGTTGGAATGGAGAGTTTTGATTCCAGAGCCAGATGCATGACAAAAGTTGAGGCTTGTACTAACAAAAATAGAGGAGAAACTAGAGGGAAAAATAAATGAAACAGTGCAGTATTTGATTTTGATGAAGGTATCTCCGAATGCATATCTCTGTGGAGGTTTGCAACATGTGAGCCCTGAGAGCACGACTTCCTGCACTGCGAGGGCAGGTCTGGTAGCTCCTGGGGGTCTCCACCAGGCAGACTCTCTGCTGCGCTCGTCCCATACGAACGCCAAACACCGGTCCCTGCCCCACAGAGCCCACAAACCAGAAGACAGGAGCCAAAATCTGAAGGAGGAAAATATTTGGT
Organism: Alligator mississippiensis; assembly: GCF_030867095.1. Classification (NCBI taxonomy): domain Eukaryota; kingdom Metazoa; phylum Chordata; order Crocodylia; family Alligatoridae; genus Alligator; species Alligator mississippiensis. The sequence continues at coordinate 4,481,046 of NC_081834.1, forward strand.
GGGGGAGGAGTAGGAAAGGAAATAAAAATAGGGTTCCCTAGGACAGAGTCACTGTGTGCATGGGTCCTGGCTAATCAACTGTGATCAAATACTGGGCCCAATATTCCTAAAAGCACCAGAATTGAAGGCAGAAAGGTAATTCATGGCTGAGAGCACTAGGGCAAGTAGGAAAGCATTTGCAGGATGAAGCCTGAACCCAAGTGGGACCCAATCCAAAGCCCAAAGTCACCGTAATGATTCAAGAGTCACTGCACCGGGCCCTTACTGAGGTCTGACCTCTCACTCAGCACTTAGTGCTTAGCATGCTAAAAACGATCAGTCACTAATTAACCCTCACTAACCCCTGGGAGGAAGGCCGTTATGCATTTTCTCCTTTGCATAAAAGGGGGGGGAAGCAAAAGCAGAGGAAAAATGGACTTGTCCAACATTATACAAGCAATTGGCAATAGCAAGGGTAGAACTTGGGACCTCCTGACATGTGGGGCTGTATCCACCCCTTCAGGGGCTCACATAGCAGCTGCTTCTTCACTTGTGTAATCCAGGCAGCTAATTTGTTAAGGACTAAAAAATCTTTCCTTCCAACCCACGTTTGCTGCAACATCTTCAGCAATGTCACGGGTCAGTGGCTGGCGTGCCAAGGTCCGTGCGGAGCGAGCTGGCCAAGCGTCTCGTTTCCTGGAGCTGCTCCACCGGCTGGTACCCACCTGCCCTGATGTCCCACACTCGGACTGGAAACTCTCTGGAGCAGGGATTAGCCTTTTGTTCTGCTTGTCCCACCCCTAAGCACGCAGGTCCTGATCAACAAATACAGGTAGGGGTGGTAGAATCCATCCCCCTGGTAAACTGTCCGGGGCAGATTAGGATTTTCTTGGACATATTTCCTATTTGTGACTATTCACCTGCAAATGACTTTTGTTCAGTCAATTGGGCATGAACAGTGTGTCGCGAGTATGGTAAGCTATACCAGCTAGCCTTGCTGGGAAAACAGGGCACGTGCTATTGCCTGTGCCCGTTAGCTGTATAAAGGTTGATAAAATCAGCTTGCTGGTCTGAACGCCGACATGGAGGAAGTCAAAATTTGCTTTTCCTGAACACACTTAAAGTTTGCAGAAAGAGCTAACTTCCTGCCAGAAAGGTTCATTGACTCTAAATTTTTTGAAGCTGAAGAATATATACATTCAAGGATGCAGGCTCAGCTCAAGTGGGTTCAAATTATTATTCTAGTGAGTAGATGTGTAGGGGGTCGGGGCAGTGTTTTAAAAAGGTGCTTGCCCAAGGAATGAGGGGATAAGCACTGGAATTGGGCTTTTAGATATGCCTTTCTCGGCATGAACACACTGATCTCTCTGATGATTGCAGCCAGGGGCACATCCAGGGGGAGGAAAGGGGAGAGTGGTATAGCTGCACCCCGTTGAATCCTGCTGTACCCAAACTTCAAAACCAACTGCCTGGGAGCGGCAATGGCATTTCTATTCAGGCAGCAACGAGGGCTCATTCATGGCTCGTTATAATCTACCTCCTTCTTGCTAATCTCCCTTTAATCCAG